>NC_053035.3:122148714-122451745 GCF_002575655.3 Aegilops tauschii subsp. strangulata
AAATAAAGAATAAAAAGAAACAAAGAGATCATATTGATCTTATGGAGAGTAATGACTTCACATATAAAGAGTATGATGATTAAAAGTTGTTGAGAGTTGACAAACATAGTTTTGGTCATCGTTGCAATTAATAGGAAGTAATAAAGAAAGAGGGGTTTCACATATAAATATACTATCTTGGACATCTTTTATGATTGTGAGCACTCATTAAAATATGACATGCTAAAGAGTTAATGTTGGACAAGGAAGACAACGTAATGGGTTATGTTTTCTTACATCTGAAATAAAGTATATTGTCATGGATCATCCAACATGTTGAGCTTGCCTTTCTCCCTCATGCTAGCCAAATTCTTTGCACCAAGTAGAGATACTACTTGTGCCTCCAAATTCCCTTAAACCCAGTTTTGCCATGAGAGTCCACCATATCTACCTATGGATTGAGTAAGATCCTTCAAGTAAGTTGTCATTGGTGCAAGAAATAAAAATTGCTCTCTAAATATGTATGATTGATTAGTGTGGAGGAAATAAGCTTTATACGATCTTGTGATGTGGAAGAAATAAAAGCGACAGACTGCATAATAAAGGTCCATATCACAAGTGGCAATATAAAGTGACGTTCTTTTGCATTAAGATTTCGTGCATCCAACCATGAAAGCGCATGACAACCTCTGCTTCCCTCTGTGAAGGGCTTATCTTTTACTTTTATCTCTTACCCTTATGCAAGAGTCATGGTGATCTTCACCTTTCCTTTTTACATTTTACCCTTTGGCAAGCACATTGTGTTGGAAAGATCCTAATATATATATATATATATATATATATATATATATATAT
The DNA here is from genome assembly GCF_002575655.3 of Aegilops tauschii subsp. strangulata. NCBI lineage: Eukaryota > Viridiplantae > Streptophyta > Magnoliopsida > Poales > Poaceae > Aegilops > Aegilops tauschii. The sequence goes on from NC_053035.3 coordinate 122,149,549, forward strand.
ATATATATATATATATCCAATTGGATGTAAGTTAGCATGAACTATTATTGTTGACGTTATCCTTGAGGTAAAAGGTTGGGAGGCGAAACTATAAGCCCCTTTCTTTCTCTGTGTCCGATTAAAACTCCGTAACCACAAGTATTGCGTGAGTGTTAGCAATTGTGAAAGACTAAATGATAGTTGAGTATGTGGACTTGCTGAAAAGCTCTTACATAGACTCTTTCTGATGTTATGATAAATTGCAATTGCTTCAATGGCTGGGATTATAGTTTGCTGGTTCTCAATGAAGTTTCTGATTCATACTTGACATTGTGAATAGATTATTACTTGAGCATAAGAAATCATATGACAATATCCATATACGTTGCTGTTATAAGAATGATCATGATGCCCTCATGTCCGTATTTTATTTTATCGACACCTCTATCTCTAAACATGTGGACATATTTATCGTTATCGGCTACCGCTTGAGGACAAGCGAGGTCTAAGCTTGGGGGAGTTGATACATCCATTTTGCATCATGCTTTTATATCGATATTTATTGCATTATGGGCTGTTATTACATGTTATGTCACAATACTTATGCCTATTCTCTCTTATTTTACAAGGTTTACATTAAGAGGGAGAATGCCGACAGCTGGAATTCTGGGCTGGAAAAGGAGCAAATATTAGAGACCTATTCTGCACAACTCCAAAAGTCCTGAAACTCCACGGAGGTTATTTTTGGAAATAATAAAAAATACTGAGCGAAGAAAATACCAGAGGGGGCCCACACCTTGGCCACGAGTGTGGGGGGCGCGCCCTACCCCCCTGGGCGCCCCCCTGCCTCATGGGCCCCCTGGTGGCCCTCCGGTGCCCATCTTCTGCTATATGAAGTCTTTCGTCCAAGAAAAAAAATCATAAGCAAGCTTACGGGACGAAACTCCGCCGCCACGAGGCGGAACCTTGGCGGAACCAATCTAGGGCTCCGGCGGAGCCGTTCTGCTGGGGAAACATCCCTCCGGGAGGGGGAAATCATCGCCATCGTCTTCACCAACGCTCCTCTCATCGTAAGGGGGCCAATCTCCATCAACATCTTCACCAGCACCATCTCCTCTCAAACCCTAGTTCATCTCTTGTATCCAATCTTTGTCCCAAAGCCTCATATTGGTACCTGTGGGTTGCTAGTAGTGTTGATTACTCCTTGTAGTTGATGCTAGTTGGTTTATTTGGTGGAAGATCATATGTTCAGATCCATTATGCATATTAATACCCCTCTGATTATGAACATGAATATGCTTTGTGAGTAGTTACGTTTGTTCCTGAGGACATGGGAGAAGTCTTGCTATTAGTAGTCATGTGAATTTGGTATTCGTTCGATATTTTGATGAGATGTATGTTGTCTCTCCTCTAGTGGTGTCATGTGAACGTCGACTACATGACACTTCACCATTATTTGGGCCTAGAGTAAGGCATTGGGAAGTAATAAGTAGATGATGGGTTGCTAGAGTGACATAAGCTTAAACCCTAGTTTATGCGTTTCTTCGTAAGGGGCTGATTTGGATCCATATGTTTCATGCTATGGTTAGGTTTACCTTAATACTTCTTTTGTAGTTGCGGATGCTTGCAATAGGAGTTAATCATAAGTGGGATGCTTGTCCAAGTAAGGACAACACCCAAGCACCGGTCCACCCACATATCAAATTATCAAAGTACCAAAATCGAATCATATGAACGTGATGAAAACTAGCTTGACGATAATTCCCATGTGTCCTCGGGAGAGTTTTCCTTTATATAAGAGTTTGTCCAGGCTTGTCCTTTACTACAAAAAGGATTGGGCCATCCTGCTGCACTTTATTTACACTTGTTACTTGTTACCCGTTACAAATTACCTTATCACAAAACTATCTGTTACCGATAATTTCAGTGCTTGTAGAGAATACCTTGCTGAAAACCACTTATCATTTCCTTCTGCTCCTCGTTGGGTTCGACCCTCTTACTTATTGAAAGGACTAGATAGATCCCCTATACTTGTGGGTCATCATGATGCATATAATTAAGCGAAGGGATCGCACATGTCGTTATTGACTGGAACGAGAATGCAATAGAACAATAAGAATTAAGGCCACGATGATGCAATCATAGTGGTGGTTACAGGAGGCAAGAAGAAAGATGCATCCATCAACGTACGACCTCCTCCTCCTCAACTTAGTGTTCCGGGCCACCGACCGACGGCTAAGGAGCGGCAGATTTTGTTGGAAATATGCCCTAGAGGCAATAATAAATTGGTTATTATTATATTTCCTTGTTCATGATAATCGTTTATTATCCATGCTAGAATTGTATTGATAGGAAACTCAGATACATGTGTGGATACATAGACAACACCATGTCCCTAGTAAGCCTCTAGTTGACTAGCTCGTTGATCAATAGATGGTTACGGTTTCCTGACCATGGACATTGGATGTCATTGATAACGGGATCACATCATTAGGAGAATGATGTGATGGACAAGACCCAATCCTAAGCCTAGCACAAGATCGTGTAGTTCGTTTGCTCAGAGCTTTTCCAATGTCAAGTATCATTTCCTTAGACCATGAGATTGTGCAACTCCCGGATACCGTAGGAATGCTTTGGGTGTACCAAACGTCACAACGTAACTGGGTGGCTATAAAGGTGCACTACAGGTATCTCCAAAAGTTTCTGTTGGGTTGGCACGAATCGAGACTGGGATTTGTCACTCCGTGTAAACGGAGAGGTATCTCTGGGCCCACTCGGTAGGACATCATCATAATGTGCACAATGTGACCAAGGAGTTGATCACGGGATGATGTGAGTTACGGAACGAGTAAAGAGACTTGCCGGTAACGAGATTGAACAAGGTATCGGGATACCGACGATCGAATCTCGGGCAAGTACCATACCGATAGACAAAGGGAATTGTATACGGGGATTGATTGAATCCTCAACATCGTGGTTCATCCGATGAGATCATCGAGGAGCATGTGGGAGCCAACATGGGTATCCAGATCCCGCTGTTGGTTATTGACCGGAGAGTCGTCTCGGTCATGTCTGCGTGTCTCCCGAACCCGTAGGGTCTACACACTTAAGGTTCGGTGATGCTAGGGTTATAGAGATATTAGTATGCGGTAACCCGAAAGTTGTTCGGAGTCCCGGATGAGATCCCGGACGTCACGAGGAGTTCCGGAATGGTCCAGAGGTAAAGATTTATATATGGGAAGTCTTATTTTGGTCGCCGGAAAAGTTTCACACTTTATCGGTATTGTACCGGGAGTGCCGAAAGGGGTCTGGGGGTCCACCAAGGGGTCCACCAGCCCCGGGGGGCCACATGAGCTGTGGGGGGTGCGCCTTGGCCTATATGGGCCAAGGGAACCAGCCCCAAGAGGCCCATGCGCCAAGAGATAAGATAAACAGAGAGTCCTAAAGGGGGAAGGCACCTCCGAGGTGCCTTGGGGAGGAAGGACTCCTCCCTGGCCGCACCCTTCCTTGGAGGAAGGGCCAAGGCTGCGCCCCCTCTCCTTGGCCCTATATATAGTGGGGGGGAGGGAGGGCAGCAGCAGTCCAAGCCCTGGCGCCTCCCTCTCCCTCCCGTGACACCTCTTCCTCCCCGCTTGCGCTTGGCGAAGCCCTGCCGGGATCCCGCTACTTCCACCACCACGCCGTCGTGCTGCTGGATCTCCATCAACCTCTCCCCCCCCTTGCTGGATCAAGAAGGAGGAGACGTCGCTGCTCCGTACGTGTGTTGAACGCGGAGGTGCCGTCCGTTCGGCGCTAGGATCATCGGCGATTTGGATCACGACGAGTACGACTCCATCAACCCCGTTCTCTTGAACGCTTCCGCTCGCGATCTACAAGGGTATGTAGATGCAATCCTTCCCTCTCGTTGCTAGTAAACTCCATAGATTGATCTTGGTGATGCGTAGAAAATTTTGAATTTCTTCTACGTTCCTCAACAGTGGCATCATGAGCCAGGCCTATGCGTAGTTACTATGCACGAGTAGAACACAAAGCAGTTGTGGGCGTTGATGTTGCCAATTCTTCTTGCCGTTACTACTCTTATCTTGATTCGGCGGCATCGTGGGATGAAGCGGCCCGGACCGACCTTACACGTACTCTTACGTGAGACAGGTTCCACCGACTGACATGCACTAGTTGCATAAGGTGGCTAGCGGGTGTCTGTCTCTCCCACTTTAGTCGGATCGGATTTGATGAAAAGGGTCCTTATGAAGGGTAAATAGAAATTGGCATATCACGTTGTGGCTTTTGCGTAGGTAAGAAACGTTCTTGCTAGAAACCCATAGCAGCCACGTAAAACATGCAACAACAATTAGAGGACGTCTAACTTGTTTTTGCAGGGTATGCTATGTGATGTGATATGGCCAAAAAGGATGTGATGAATGATATATGTGATGTATGAGATTGATCATGTTCTTGTAATAGGAATCATGACTTGCATGTCGATGAGAATGACAACCGGCAGGAGCCATAGGAGTTGTCTTAATTTATTGTATGACCTGCGTGTCAACGAAAACGCCATGTAATTACTTTACTTTATTGCTAACCGTTAGCCATAGTAGTAGAAGTAATAGTTGGCGAGACAACTTCATGAAGACACAATGATGGAGATCATGATTATGGAGATCATGGTGTCATGCCGGTGACGAAGGTGATCATGCCGCGCCTCAAAGATGGAGATCAAAGGCGCAAGATGATATTGGCCATATCACGTCACTTTATGATTTGCATGTGATGTTTATCATGTTTACATCTTATCTGCTTAGAACGACGGTAGCATAAATAAGATGATCCCTCACTAAAATTTCAAGAGATGTGTTCCCCCTAACTGTGCACCGTTGCGAAGGTTCGTTGTTTCGAAGCACCACGTGATGATCGGGTGTGATAGATTCTAACGTTCGAATACAACGGGTGTTGACGAGCCTAGCATGTACAGACATGGCCTCGGAACACATGCGAAACACTTAGGTTGACTTGACGAGCCTAGCATGTACAGACATGGCCTCGGAACACAAGAGATCGAAAGGTCGAACATGAGTCGTATAGTAGATACGATCAACATGGAGATGTTCACCGATGATGACTAGTCCGTCTCACGTGATGATCGGACACGGCCTAGTTTGACTCGGATCATGTATCACTTAGATGACGAGAGGGATGTCTATCTGAGTGGGAGTTCATTAATCGGATGAACTTAATTATCATGAACAAAGTCAGAAGGTCTTTGCAAATTATGTCATAGCTTGCGCTTTAGTTCTACTGTTTAAGATATGTTCCTAGAGAAAATTTAGTTGAAAGTTGGTAGTAGCAATTATGCGGACTGGGTCCGTAAACTGAGGACTGTCCTCATTGCTGCACAGAAGGCTTATGTCCTTAACGCACCGCTCGGTGTGCTGAACCTCAGCGTCGTCTGTAGATGTTGCGGAACATCTGACATACACGTTTTGATAACTACGTGATAGTTCAGTGCGTGATGCTAACGGTTTAGAATTGTGGCACCAAAGACGGTTTTTGAAACGTCGCAGAACATATGAGATGTTCCGAAGACTGAAATTGGGATTTCAGACTAGTGCCCGCGTCAAGAGGTATGAGACCTCTGACAAGTTTCTTAAGCCTGAAGACTAAGGGAGAAAAGCTCAATCGTTGAGCATGTACTCAGATTGTCTGAGTACTACAATCGCTTGAATCGAGTGGGAGTTAATCTTCCAGATGAGATAGTGATGATTCTCCATAATCACTGCCACCAAGCTATTAGAGCTTCGTGATGAACTATAAATATCAAGGATAGATGATGATCCTTGAGCAACTCGCGATGTTTGACACCGCGAAAGTAGAAATCAAGAAGGAGCATCAATTGTTGATGGTTAGTAAAACCACTAGTTTCTAGAAGGGCAAGGGCAAAAGGGATACTTCATGAAACAGCAAATCATTTGCTGCTCTAGTAAAGAATCCCAAGGTTGAACCCAAACCCGAGACTAAGTGCTTCTGTAATGAGGGGAACGGTCACTGAAGTAGTACTACCCTAGATACTTGGTAGATGAGAAGGCGGGCAAGGTCGACAAAAGTATATTGGATATACGTTATATGAATGTGTACTTTACTAGTACTCCTAGCAGCACCAGGGTATTAGATACCGGTTCGGTTGCTAAGTGTTAGTAACACGAAATAAAAGCTGCGGAATAAACGGAGACTAGCTAAAGGTGAGATGACGATATGTGTTGGAAGTGTGTCCAAGGTTGATGTGATCAAGCATCGCATGCTCCCTCTACCATCGAGATTTGGTGTTTGCGTTGAGCATGATTGGATTATGTTTATCGCAATACGGTTATTCATTTAAGGAGAATAATGGTTACTCTGTTTATTTGAATAATACCTTCAATGGTCTTGCACCTAAAATGAATCTCGATCGTAGTGATACACATGTTCGTGCCAAAAGATATAAAATAATAATGATAGTACCACATACTTGTGGCACTGCAATTTGAGTCATATTGGTATAGAACACATCAAGAAGCTCCATGTAGATGGATCTTTGGACTCAGTCATTTTTGAAAAGATTGAGACATGCGAACCATGTCTATTGGTATATATGCATGAAGAAACTCCATGCAGATGGATCGTTTGGACTCACTTGATTTTGAATCACTTGAGACATGCAAATCATACCACATGGGCAAGATGACTGAAAGGCCTCGTTTTCAGTAAGAAGGAACAAGAGAGCAACTTGTTGGAAGTAATACATTTGATGTGTGCAGTCCAATGGGTGCTGAGGCACGCAGTGGATATCGATATGTTCTTACTTCATAGATGATTTGAGTAGATGCTGAGTGTATTTACTTGATGAAACACAATTCTGAATTATTGAAAGGTTCAAGTAATTTCAGAGTGAAGTTGAAGATCATCGTGACAAGAGGATAAAATGTCTATGATATGATCACAGAGATATCTGAGTTACGAGTTTGGCACACAATTAAGACATTGTGGAAAGTGTTTCACAATTAATACCGCCTGGAACACCACAGTGATGGTGTGTCCGAACATCATAACTGCACCCTATTGGATATGGTACATGCCATGATGTCTCTTATCGAATTACCACTATCGTTTATGGGTTAGGCATTAGAGACAACCGCATTCACTTTAAAAGGGGCACCACGCAATTCCGTTGAGACGACACCGTTTAGAGAAACCTAAGTTGTCGTTTCTTGAAAGTTTGGGGCTGCGACACTTATGTGAAAAATGTTTCAGGCTGATAAGCTCAAACCCAAAGCGGATAAATACATCTTCATAAGAATACCCAAAATAGTTGGGTATACCTCCTATTTCAGATCCAGAAGCAAAGTGATTGTTTCTAGAAACGGTTCCTTTCTCGAGGAAAAGTTTCTCTCGAAAGAATTGAGTGGGAGGATGGTGGAGACTTGATAAGGTTATTGAACCGTCGCTTCAACTAGTGTGTAACAGGGCACAGGAAGTTGTTCCTGTGGCACCTACACCAATTGAAGTGGAAGCTTATGATAGTGATCATGAAATTTCGGATCAAGTCACTACCAAACCTCGTAGGACGACGAGGATGCGTACTACTTCAGAGTAGTACGTGATCCTGTCTTGGAAGTCATGTTGCTAGACAACAATGAACCTACGAGCTATGGAGAAGCGATGGTGGGCCCATATTCCGACAAATGGTTAGAAGCCATGAAATCCGAGATAGGATCCATGTATCAGAACAAAGCATGGACTTTGGTGAACTTGCCCGATGATCGGCAAGCCATTGAGATAAATGGATCTTTAAGAAGAAGACGGACATGGACGGTAATGTTACCGTCTATGAAGCTCGACTTGTGGCAAAGAGTATTTTCACAAGTTCAAGGAGTTGACTACGATGAGATTTTCTCATCCGTAGTGATGCTTAAGTCCGTCGGAATCATGTTAGCATTAGCTGCATTTATGAAATCTGGCAGATGGATGTCAAAAACAAGTTTCCTTACCAGTTTTCGTAAGGAAAGGTTGTATGTGATAAAATCAGAAAGGTTTTGTCGATCCTAAGGATGCTAAAAGGTATGCTAGCTCCAGCGATCCTTCCATGGATTAGAGCAAGCATCTCGGAGTCAGAATATACGCTTTGATGGAGTGATCAAAGTTTTCGGGTTTATACAAAGTTTGTTAGAAACTTGTATTTACAATAAAGTGAGTGGGAGCGCTACAACATTTCTGATAAGTATATGTGAATGACATATTGTTGATCCGAAATGATGTAAAATTTCTGGAAAGCATAAAGGGTTGTTTGAAAGGAGTTTTTCAAAGGAAGACCTGGATAAAAGCTGCTTGCATATTGGGCATCAAGATCTATAGAGATAGATCAAGACGCCTGATGATACTTTCAAAGAATGCACACTTTTGACATGATTTTGAAAGAGTTCAAAATAGATCAGCAAAGAAGGAGTTCTTGGCTGTGTTACAAGGTGTGAGTATTGAGTAAGACTCAAGAACTGACCACAGCAGAAGAGAGAGAAAGGACGAAGGTTGTCCCCTATGCTTTAGACGTAGGCTCTACAGTATGCTATGCTGTGTACCGCACACGAAGTGTGCCTTGCCATGAGTTGGTCAAGGGGTACAATAGTGATCCGGGAGTGGATCACATGACAGCGGTCGAACTTATCCTTAGTATCTAGTGGACTAAGGAATTTTCTCGATTATGGAGGTGAAAAGGAGTTCGTCGTAAAGGGTTACGTCGATGCGAACTTTGACACTAATCCGGATGACTCTGAGTAGTAAACCGGATTCGTATAGTAGAGCAGTTATTTGAAATGGCTCCAAATAGCGCGTGGTAGCATCCACAAGATGACATAGATATTCGTAAAGCACACACGGATGTGAAAGGTTCAGACCCGTTGACTAATAACCTCTCTCACAAGCATAACATGATCAAACCAGAACTCATTGAGTGTTAATCACATAGTGATGTGAACTAGATTGTTGACTCTAGTAAACTCTTTGGATGTTGGTCGCATGGTGATGTGACCTGTGAGTGTTAATCACATGGTGATGTGAACTAGATTATTGACTCTAGTGCAAGTGGGAGACTGTTGGAAATATGCCCTAGAGGCAATAATAAATTGGTTATTATTATATTTCCTTGTTCATGATAATCGTTTATTATCCATGCTAGAATTGTATTGATAGGAAACTCAGATACATGTGTGGATACATAGACAACACCATGTCCCTAGTAAGCCTCTAGTTGACTAGCTCGTTGATCAATAGATGGTTACGGTTTCCTGACCATGGACATTGGATGTCGTTGATAACGGGATCACATCATTAGGAGAATGATGTGATGGACAAGACCCAATCCTAAGCCTAGCACAAGATCGTGTAGTTCGTTTGCTCAGAGCTTTTCTAATGTCAAGTATCATTTCCTTAGACCATGAGATTGTGCAACTCCCGGATACCGTAGGAATGCTTTGGGTGTACCAAACGTCACAACGTAACTGGGTGGCTATAAAGGTGCACTACAGGTATCTCCAAAAGTTTCTGTTGGGTTGGCACGAATCGAGACTGGGATTTGTCACTCCGTGTAAACGGAGAGGTATCTCTGGGCCCACTCGGTAGGACATCATCATAATGTGCACAATGTGACCAAGGAGTTGATCACGGGATGATGTGAGTTACGGAACGAGTAAAGAGACTTGCTGGTAACGAGATTGAACAAGGTATCGGGATACCGACGATCGAATCTCGGGCAAGTACCATACCGATAGACAAAGGGAATTGTATACGGGATTGATTGAATCCTCAACATCGTGGTTCATCCGATGAGATCATCGAGGAGCATGTGGGAGCCAACATGGGTATCCAGATCCCGCTGTTGGTTATTGACCGGAGAGTCGTCTCGGTCATGTCTGCGTGTCTCCCGAACCCGTAGGGTCTACACACTTAAGGTTCGGTGACGCTAGGGTTATAGAGATATTAGTATGCGGTAACCCGAAAGTTGTTCGGAGTCCCGGATGAGATCCCGGACGTCACGAGGAGTTCCGGAATGGTCCGGAGGTAAAGATTTATATATGGGAAGTCTTATTTTGGTCGCCGGAAAAGTTTCGCACTTTATCGGTATTGTACCGGGAGTGCCGAAAGGGGTCCGGGGGTCCACCAAGGGGTCCACCAGCCCCGGGGGGCCACATGGGCTGTGGGGGGTGCGCCTTGGCCTATATGGGCCAAGGGAACCAGCCCCAAGAGGCCCATGCGCCAAGAGATAAGATAAACGGAGAGTCCTAAAGGGGGAAGGCACCTCCGAGGTGCCTTGGGGAGGAAGGACTCCTCCCTGGCCGCACCCTTCCTTGGAGGAAGGGCCAAGGCTGCGCCCCCCCTCTCCCTTGGGCCTATATATAGTGGGGGGGAGGGAGGGCAGCAGCAATCCAAGCCCTGGCGCCTCCCTCTCCCTCCCGTGACACCTCTTCCTCCCCGCTTGCGCTTGGCGAAGCCCTGCCGGGATCCCGCTACTTCCACCACCACGCCGTCGTGCTGCTGGATCTCCATCAACCTCTCCTCCCCCCTTGCTGGATCAAGAAGGAGGAGACGTCGCTGCTCCGTACGTGTGTTGAACGCGGAGGTGCCGTCCGTTCGGCGCTAGGATCATCGGTGATTTGGATCACGACGAGTACGACTCCATCAACCCCGTTCTCTTGAACGCTTCCGCTCGCGATCTACAAGGGTATGTAGATGCACTCCTTCCCTCTCGTTGCTAGTAAACTCCATAGATTGATCTTGGTGATGCAGAAAATTTTGAATTTCTGCTACGTTCCTCAACAGATTTTGTGGCGAGGTCAAGGTGCTTCTCAGCAAAGGCGTCCAAGGCTTGCAGCTGATTGAGGAAGGCCAACGTCGTAGCGTCCTCACTGGCCTTGTAGATACCTATGTACATGATTTGCTCGTACACGTGGATGTGTAGGTTGACGAATTCTTGTAGGGCGAGGCGCCTCGCGGCGAGCACGACCTCCAGGTGGACATTCTTCGTGGCATCGGCGGGCAGTCGCAGGGCCACCAGTGCTTGAAAGAGGTTCCGGCCATGGAGGCCGATTAAGGAGGCAGGCAATGAGGAGCCCGGGCGCACGGGCTGGAGGAGTACGGTGATGTTGTCCCCGAGCTTCTTGAAGACGGTGAACTTGTTGGTGGTGGCAACGATCATCTGGTCCAACTGAGAGTCATAGTTGGCGTCGACGGCAGCCATCCACCAGCCGGTCGCCAACACCGTCTGGAGACGATCCTCGGCGCCATGCTGCAGGCCGGCGTCATGGACCATCTGGCACAGCCGGTGGCCGCTCACGCGCATCACCGCCATGGGTCTGGAGTGAGCACTTTTGCGCTTAGTGTAGGTGCTTAGGCAAATGCTTAGGTGCGTACGATGTGGTAGATGCATTGGAATGGAGGGGCGCCTTTATATGAGTGCAAACTGTGTTGCATTCACATCGTGCAGCCTCTTTTCCCGGTTCTCCTCCCATTACTTCCCTCATGCATTCACTATGCTAATTGAAGGAGGATGCATCATTTGCCTTTCAACATTTCGGGAACCGCTACCCCTCCCTCGTCTACATTAAAGCCGTATCGGGAACTACGCCGCCCGCTGTCAAATTGAATAGTACTGCGCTGAGGGAGTCCTGGATTAAGGGGTCCTCGGGTGTCAGACCTGTTGGACATGGGCCGGACTGATGGGCTGTGAAGATACAAGACAGAAGACTCTTTCCCGTGTCTGGATGGGACTCTCCTTGGTGTGGATAGCAAGCCTGGCGTTCGGATATGAAGATTCCTTTCTGTGTAACCAACTTTGTACAGCCCTAGTCCCCTCCGGTGTCTATATAAACCGGAGGGTTTAGTCTGTAGAGGCAATCATAATCATACAGGCTAGACTTCTAGGGTTTTAGCTATTACGATCTTGTGGTAGATCAACTCTTGTAATACTCATATTCATCAAGATCAATAAAGTAGGAAGTAGGGTATTACCTCCATAGAGAGGGCCCGAACCTGGGTAAACATCGTGTCCCCTGTCTCATGTTACCATTGACCTTAAACGCACAATTCGGGACCTCCTACCCGAGATCCGCCGGTTTTGACACCGACATGCGCCGCCTGCTGCACGCCCGGCTGAACACGCCTCCTCACCTCCATCAAACCCCTCCGTTAAACCCGCATGCAAACCGAGAAACCTACTCCGGCCACACGTCCGTTCATGAGCAGGCCGGATTTAAATGCAATGCCGGTCGAGCTCCTCCCGTCCGCCCTCAGTTTAAACGAGGCCAGACGCCGACCAAGCTCCTATCGTCCGCCCTCTGTTTAAACAAGGCCAGACAGACAGCGGACAAGAATCGCACCCCTCCGCCGCTCCCCCATCTCCTCCTTCACCATTTTCTCCACTCTTCCGATGGCTTCCGAGGAGCCATTCTCCGGCATACTACCCGGCTAGGTGGCACGCCGAGCCCTCCAGATACGGGCGAGGCCGCTCGGTGCTTCACCAACCTTGCGTGGCCTGACGGAGCCAGTTGCCGCCCCAAGCCGGTGTGTGGTTCAGCAACTCGCCGCTCTAGTTCAGCTCGATGAGGAGTGGCGAGTTGCTCCATGCTGGCACGGCGGCGAGCATGCCGGTACGGGCGTCGTCGCTGCCGCGTCGTGCCGTGCCACCAGTGTCTGCGGTGGTCGCGCCTCTCGTGTGTGTGGCGCTCCTCCCGTGCCCGCGGCAGCGCCATGCAGGCAGAGAGAAAAGCCGGGTGCATGGAGAGGGACGAGTCGGTGGCCAGCTTCTCCGTGTCCGCCACCATCATCGAGGAGAAGTAGAACACGGGAGGCTGCCGCCACTTGGGTCCCATGAAGGCCACCGCCGAGGCGACGACTGCGCATTGAGGTGGTTTCTTTGCTGCTTTATCTCTTCCGAGGACCTTCGTCGACCCCGCAAGTGTCTGCCGGACATGAGGAAGACATAGGGATCCGCAGGCGGCCATTTAGATTAGGTACTCCCTCTCTGGCTGGCGGGAAACATTGTTTCTAAGAATGGATAAATTGGATGTATCTATAACTAAAATAAGTCTCGATACATCCATTTCTAGGACAAGTATTTCCGGACGAAGGGAGTATTAATTATACCAAGAGAGCCGGATTAGCACCGCTTAGTTCATGTAACTGTAATGAAATCCATCATGTTTATATGAAGATCCGGCTTTTTATACGAAATCCTTCATGCTTATACGAAATCAGTCTGTGTTTGCACGAATTTCATCTGGTTGGTTGGAGTTGTGAAAATGTATGCCGCTGGCATTTGATGTCATCCTCCGCGGAAGGAAGTGGGAGGAAATTTGCCGGCTGCCATTGGAGATGCTCTTATTCTGGAAATAATAAAGTCACATTCGATCCATTTGAGTTAATTGCGTGTATGATTCTCCCTCTATAAAAAGTTAATTGCATTTACAGTGTACACGTGACTTACAGGGTGGCTACAGCTTAGTACAGAAAGTTAAAAAGAAACGAGTCCATCCTTAATCTTGTATTCCAAGTACTCTGTGGGTTCCACTATCAGTACAGTAGCAAAATAAATATATATATTAAATAAGTAGTATATAATATAAAAATCTAAAGTTAAAGACAGAATTCGAACTCAGGCGATCGCGTTGCGAGCATCCGGCGCTAACCAGTCCAGCACATTTTTGTTGTGGACCATGCTGGAGATATATCTCCATGTCTACTCTTATACTCCCTCCATTCCTAAATATTTGTCTTTTTCAGATTTCAAATGGACTACTGTCGGCGTTCTGGGAACAGGGGTCCCCAGACTTGCCTGCCTGTGGCCCACGGCGTGGCTAAGCTAGCGGGCCTGTACGGCCCATCTTCATCAACAAGGCATTCAAGACCCTCGCGAGGGGCCAAGCCTCGCGAGGCGGACGATGCAAGACCACCTCAGGAGCGGCCTAGCCAGGCAGACTCACGAGGAGTGGAGATATCAAGGCGGGGCAAACCTCACGAGGCACTCGTGACGTGAGCCATGACGATCGACACCAGGCGGGCGCCAGTGCGCAGCGTCCTTGTTTCCTCTTCGGTGCTAAGGCGGCAAGCGCAGGCGCGGAGTATCGAGGCATCAGGCAAAGGTTTCCATATCGGTGCAACAAGACCAGGACTGGAAGGACGGCAGGGCGGAGGTCACCATGGAGCCCAAGACGGCGTCATTACCAGAGCCCTTTCGCAGGCGAAGACCACTTTTGTCAGGATAGCTTGTACTAGCTGTCCCCTTTCAAATTTGCCTGCCGTTGTTGGCTCCCTTCCCGCTCGATATTTGGGAAGAGGACCAGGGCCTATATAAGTAGGGCTAGCCACCACAGTAGGGGCATCGAGTTCTCATCCAAAAGGTTGTCGAGCTCAAGAACACCTCAACCTCAGGAGGCTGTTCTTCCCCTTGTACAGTTCATCATCAGCCCAAGAGGCAATCCACCACCACACACTAGAGTAGGGTATTACACCACATCTGTGGCCCGAACCAGTATAAATCTCGTGTCTTTCTGTGTTGCGAGTTGGTCGAGTTCGTCCATGAGATCTTAGCGAGCTAGGGCGTGGATCGGTAGGAGGGAAAGAACTTCGCGCGCACCCCAGAGTTCGAACCTTAAGGGTTTTGCCGGAACCCAAGATCCGACATTTGGCGCGCCAGGTAGGGGTGCACCATAGCTTCTCTCCACCGGCCTACGCCCCGCGCCGCCACGCTTCGCCCCCATGGTAGGTGCCCCGCCATCCGCTCCTGCGGCCGGTGTCGACGACGGGGCCAGGGGCTCCGAGCCCTGGCCCCCGCCCTGCGAGGGGTGCGATGGCCACCCAAGTTCAGGCCGGAGATGCTGCCGCGCTACGACGGCACGGCGGACCCGACGCCGTTCCTACTGGCGTACGAGGAGGCCGTCCTCGAGGCCAGGGGCGACGACAAGGTCATGGCCAACTGGTTCCCCATGGCCCTCGTCGGCGAGCCACGCGCCTGGCTGCTCAACCTCCCTGGATCCACGGTGGCGTCCTGGGGGGAACTCCGCGACCTCTTCACTGCTCGCTACGCGGTGCCGGCGCACCACGCAGTCGCAGCTCTGCTGGGCGGCTCTCAAGCACCGCCTTCAGATCGCCACGTCAAGCCGTTCCTCCGTCAGATTGGGGCCGCTTCCAAGCGCCCGGGGGCTCCGCCAGGTTGGGCTGCGCCAGAGGCCGACCTGACCTTCAGTTCAGAAGACCACCCCGACTCCACCGCCGGCTCGGGCATGCTCCCAATGCTCTGCACGCCCACCATCTGCAATGTGGCTGTTACCAAGACCCTCATCGACGGTGGTGCCGGCCTCAACTTGCTCTCCGTGGAGGCCTTCAGCCTTCTTCATGTGCCGCCCGAGCTGCTTAGTCTCAGCAAGCCCTTCTCGGGAGTTGGTGGCGGTGTTGCCCACTCTCTGGGACAGATCCGTCTCCCAGTCACCTTCTGCACACGCGACAACTACCGCACCGAGCTGGTCAACTTCGACTTTGCCCGCATCGGCCTCCCGTACAACGCCATCCCCGGGTACCCGGCTGTCGCCCAATTCATGGCGGCGACTCACCCGGCCTACAACCTCATGAAGATGCCTGGGAGCAAGGGCGCCCTCACCATCAAGGGGGAGACCAAGGAGGCCGTAATGGCACTCAAGCTTGCCTTCAAGACCGCAGCGGCGGCGCAGCCCGCCGGCACCCGTACCCCCGAAGCCAAGGAGGCCGCGCCTACCAAGAAGAAGTAGCTATTCACCCAAGACAAGGCGGAAACCAAGCAGGTGCCAGTCAATGAGGACGGACCCTCAGGGGCCACCTTCACCATAGGTGCCGGCCTCGGTCCCGTCCAAGAAGAGGCGCTGGTGAGGTTCTTGCGCGCAAACAAGGATATATTCACATGGGAGCCCAATCAGCTGGTGGGGGTTCCGAGAGAGGTGATTCAGCATCACTTAAGGGTGTGCCCCAACATGCGCCCTGTCAAACAACGAGCGAGGCAGCAATCCACGGAGAAGCAGGCCTTCATCATCCGGGAGACCCGCAAGCTGGAGGCGCCGGGTGCCATTCGCGAGGTTCGGTATCCCACGTGGCTAGCAAACCCAGTCGTAGTGCCGAAGAAAGGCGGGAAGGAACGGATGTGCGTCGACTTCACCAACCTTAACAAAGCCTGCCCCTAAGATCCGTTCCCGCTCCCGCGCGTCGACCAGATCGTCGACTCCACCGCCGAGTGCGACTTGCTGTGTTTCCTAGATGCATTCTCAGGATATCACCAGATCAAGATGGCGGTGGAAGATGTGGAGAAGACAGCCTTCCTAACCCCGTGTGGGGTGTATTACTACACCTGCATGCCCTTCGGGCTGCACAACGCATGCGCGACCTTTCAGCGACTGATGCACATCGCCTTGGGGCGGCAGCTCGGGAGAAACACAGAGGCCTATGTCGACGACATAGTGGCAAAGTCTCGGGAGGTGAGAACCTTGATTCAAGACTTGGAGGAGACCATCGAGAGCCTGCGCCAGGTGAACTTGCGGCTTAACCCGGAGAAGTGTGTGTTCGGTGTCCCTTCCGGCAAGCTGCTGGGATTCCTCGTGTCCCATAGAGGGATCGAGGCGAACCCGGAGAAGATCTAGGCCATCGAGGACATGAGCCCACCACAGACCCTCAAAGAGATGCAGAAGCTGGCGGGATCAGTGACTGCGTTGCGGCGTTTCATCTCTAAGCTGGGAGAGCGCACCTTACCCTTCTTCAAGCTCATGAAGAAGAAGGGCCCGTTCAAGTGGACCCCGGAGGCCGACCGAGCCTTCCAAGACCTCAAGAAGTACCTGACCAGCCCTCCGGTGATGGTGGAACCACGACCTCTCGAGCCCCTAGTGCTCTACCTTGCCGCCATCCCGTACTCCGCCAGTGCAGCGCTGGTGGCGGTTCGGGAGGAGCACCAAGCCAAGGGCGCATTGCGCCAAGCTATAGCTGCAGTAATGCAGGGTCAAGAAGGCGCCACAAAAGCCTTGGCAGCAGAAGACCAAGCTCGGTAAGACGACATTGCCGAAATTCCTGAAAGCAGTCAGGCCTCAGGAGCACGCCCACCTCAGGAGACACCCCAATCTCCGCAAGACCCGAGCCTCAATAGCGAGCCAGCCCTCGTTGAGCACCCGGTGTACTTTGTCAGCACCGTGTTGCGGGACGCGAGGGCACGATACCCCATGCCTCAAAAGCTCCTGATCGCGCTCTTGGTGGCCTCACGCAAGCTGTGTCACTACTTCCAGGGCCACCCTATCATGGTCGTCTCGGCCTACCCATTGGAGAGGGTGCTTAGGAGCCCCAACTCAGCTGGAAGGGTCACTGAGTGGAACATCGAGCTGCAAGCATTCCAGTTGGAGTTCAGCACTACCAGGGTCATCAAGGGGGCCACGCTCGCTGATTTTGTGGCGGAATGGACGGATGCCCCGACACTCGAAGAAGGCGAAGACCGATCCACCTCGCCAGGAAGCGAGGCACCGGACGGTTGGGTCATGTACTTTTATGGCGGCTTCGCGCACCAGGGCGCAGGGGCTGGAGCAGTACTAATCTCGCCCACTCAGGATAAGCTCTACTACGCCGTGCAACTCTGCTTCCAGCACAGCGAGAAGGTCTCCAACAACATCGCAGAATACGAAGGCCTCATAGCCGGCCTGAAGGCCGCGGCGGCTCTGGGGGTGAAGTGCCTTACCGTTAGAGGTGACTCACAGCTTCTCGTCAACTTCTCCAACAAAGTATATGAGCCGAAGGACGAGCATATGGAGGCATACCTCGCGGAGGTGCGCAAGATGGAGAAGCAGTTCTTGGGCCTGGAGCTACAACACGTGCCCTGGGGCACCAACAAGGAAGCCGACGACATCGCCAGGAGAGCATCCAAGCGGCAGCCGCAAGAGCCCGGCGTCTTTGAGGAATGGCTCTTCAAGCCATCGGCGACACCACCACTTTCAAGCACGGCTCAGCCTCGGGAGGAGCTCCCACAGCCACCTGCCACGGGAGCCCCAGCCTGTGGCCCGACCTCAGGAGCTCGCCTACTCTTGGCGCTCGAGCCCCAGGAAGAATGCTGGACCAAGGAATTCAAGGAGTACCTGATGCGAGGGACGCTGCCGGAGAAGGAAGAGGACGCAGAGCGCATGGCCCGGCAAGCCACGGCATACTGTATCCAGGACGGTGAGTTGTACAGGAAGCGACCGAACGATGTTATGCTGCGCTGCATCTCCAGTGACCAAGGAAAGGAGTTACTGGTTGACATACACGATGGGGACTACGGACACCACTCGTCGTCACAGACTCTCGTCGGCAAGGTGTTCCGCAATGGATTCTACTGGCCCACGGTGCTCAACGACGCGGCCGAGTTGGTGAAGTCCTACGAGGCTTGCCAGTTCCACGCCAAGCAAATTCATCAGCCGGCTCAGGGCCTCCAGACCATCCCGCTCACGTGGCCGTTCGCGGTCTGGGGGCTGGACATCTTGGGCCCGTTCCCTCGAGCGCCAAGGGGCTACCGCTACCTCTACGTCGCCATCGACAAGTTCACCAAATGGGCGGAAGTGGAGGCCGTCCGTACCATCCCAGCCGGCTCTGCTGTCAAGTTCATCAAGGGCCTAGTGAGCCGCTTCAGGGTCCCCAACCGCATCATCACAGATAACGGCTCGCAGTTTACTAGTAACCTCTTCAAAACCTACTGTGCTAACCTTGGAACGCAGATTTGCTACGCTTCGGTGGCGCACCCCAGGAGCAATGGTCAGGCCGAACACGCCAACGCGGAGGTCCTAAGGGGCCTCAAGACCAGGACCTTCAAGAAGAAGCTGGAGGCATGTGGCAGGGGCTGGCACGACGAGCTTCAGTCCGTGCTGTGGTCCATCCGCACCACCGCCACCAAGCCAACGGGCACGACCCCATTCTTCCTTGTCTACGGAGCTGAAGCAGTCCTCCCTCACGAGGTTAAGCATCGCTCCGCACGGGTCCTGGCGTTCGACGAAACGCAGCAGGACGCCACGCGGGGGACGGATCTCGTGCTGGGGGAGGAACGTCCTCGCGAAGCTGCACTGAGGGCGGCAAGGTACCAGCAAGCGCTGCGGCGATACCACTGCCGCAACGTCCGCTCCAGGACGCTCGAGGTGGGCGACCTCGTCCTGAGGCGGGTCCTCTCCAGGGAAGGGCTGCACAAGCTCTCGCCCATGTGGGAGGGCCCGTTCAGGGTCGTCCATGTCTCCAGGCCTGGCGCCGCGCGCCTGGAGACGCAGGACGGGATACCCATCCAGAACGCGTGGAACATCCAGCACCTCCGGAAGTTCTACCCATGAAGCAAGGCCCAGAGCCTGTGAAGAAAGGCCCATAGCCTGTGAAGAAGTCCCGGTGCCTGTGAAGAATCGCCGCCCGTGACACTCTCACGTAATAATGAGTGGGGCTGTACACGCCTCGGAGTCTCAGGAGCGCCGGCCTCAGGCCTTGGGGCTCCCTCCCACGCCTAGTGGCAGCACTTAGCTCCACGCTGGTGAGAAGACTTGAAGACTAGATTAGGTGCCGGACGCAGCTTTTCATTTGCTTTCCGTAGTTGGCTCGCTTTTTCTTAATCGAAGTTTGCTTTTAGTGTTCCTTGCTGATTCGATTCCCTCGCCTCTTACCACATTTTCTGGCTCTGATTCGCTCGTGTTCTCTCTCTCTCGCATACCTCGCGAGGGGGCTAGGCAGGTGCCCTCACGAGCATTTTTCTCCTCTCTGCCTTCTCGCGAGCCACCCTCGTTCGAGCCCAAAAACGGGCGCATCTCTCCTAGTCCGTGCCCCTCGGGTACCGCGATACAAAGCGCCAGGACAAGGCTTGGAAGGACGGCAAGTCATCTAGCGCACCTCCTAACAAATTTTTGCAGTTCCTGAGCAAGCACAGACCACCAGGTCAGGATGGACACGAGGAAACAAACACCTCGTAAGGAAGAGGGCGTCCTGGATGCACCAGGTTAAGTTATCTTTGCGCAAAATAGCAACACGGCACGGGAACAACACGCATAGTGCAATAACCAAGGAACCATAGTTCGATACACGCCCCTCTAGGCCCATACTGGTTTCATTTTTTGATGCAGGGAAAAGAACAAAACAAAAGCAGCGTTGCAGCGATCCACGGAGGCAGGCCCCTAGTGACATCCTGAGCCTAGCCAGACCCCTCCTCGCGCTTCACGGAGGTGCGACGACGAGATGACCCGCTGCCGCCTTCAAAGCGGGCGCGGCGGCTGGTCATAGCCACCACTGCTGGAGCTATTGCCGGAGGAAGAGCCACCATAGCTGGACGAGACACGGTCGCCGCCGAGCGCGGGCTCGCCCTCATCCCCATCGCGACCGTCGCCAAGGCCGAGCACCTCCTCATCGTCGTTCATTTCGGGGCAGCACCCGACGCGGCGACCATCTTCCCCAAACACCCTCACATAGAGGGTCGCTCCACCATCATACTTGAAGTGGAGGGTGCACCGCCTGCCCAGGCCGCGCGCGCGGGCGAACGTCTGCCAGCCGCGGGCCTAGACTATGTTGCCCGCGGCGGAAGTCTCGACCGCGACCCAAGAGGCCTTGCTGCAGCAACCATCCGCTTGCAACCAGAGCCCGCCTGGACCAGAGGCTGGCAGTTCGTCGACGAAGGAGCGCGGGAGCTGGAGCTAGTTGCCGGCCGGGTTCTCCGACCAGACGACGAACTCCAGCAAAGGTTTCCATATCGGTGCAACAAGACCAGGACTGGAAGGACGGCAGGGCGGAGGTCACCATGGAGCCCAAGACGGCGTCATCACCAGAGCCCTTTCACAGGCGAAGACCACTTTTGTCAGGATAGCTTGTACTAGCTGTCCCCTTTCAAATTTGCCCGCCGTTGTTCACTCCTTTCCCGCTCGATATTTGGGAACAGGACCAGGGCCTATATAAGTAGGGCTAGCCACCGCAGTAGGGCATCGAGTTCTCATCCAAAAGGCCGTCGAGCTCAAGAACACCTCAACCTCAGGAGGCTGTTCTTCCCCTTGTACAGTTCATAATCAACCCAAGAGGCAATCCACCACCACACACTGGAGTAGGGTATTACACCACATCGGTGGCCCGAACCAGTATAAATCTCGTGTCTTTCTGTGTTGCGAGTTGCCGAGTTCGTCCGTGAGATCTTAGCGAGCTAGGGCGTGGATCGGTAGGAGGGAAAGAACTTCGCGCGCACCCTAGAGTTCGAACCTTAAGAGTTTTGCCGGAACCCAAGATCCGACAACTACCACATACGGATGTGTATGTAGACATATTTTAGTGTAGATTCACTCATTTTGCTCCGTATGTAGTCACTAGTTGAAATCTCTAAAAAGACAAATATTTATGAACGGAGCGAGTAGAAAACAGAGTTGATGATGATGGTGTGCGTGCCATCCTGCAATATAGGCTGTCGGATTTATATCTAACGGATAGGAAGGAAACTATGGCTATTTTGCAAAAAGATACCCACACCCCTCTGCACATTTGCAAATAAGGCCTTCCCTCATTCATCCTTTTCTTCCACAAGATAAACTACTCATACAAATGCATCTTGATGTTTCGTGCAACGCACGGGCATTTATCTAGTTTCTTTTAAAATAGTTACTGCGATAATTGGATTTAAGTGTTATATTTTATGTCTGCCCTGAATGATTTCAGATTCACTAGTAGTAACAAAGAAAAGATTGCCTTGTTAATTAACAGAAAACAGGGTGAAAACTATCACATGAGGCCGGTAAAAACAAGGCACACTGGGTTCAGCGTCATTGTCACTACAACTGTGCGCGCGAGAAGTCTACATATCGAGGGGGCTGCGGAGAGAAAGACGTATCGAGTGTGTCTGCGCGAGGCACAAAGACACAATGTTTGAGAGAGAAACCAATTGACAGATTAAGATCAGATCAAGTTGTGACCTTTTGGCTGTCATTGTTGGGGTGGGGGTGGGGAGGGGGAGGGAGAGAAAGACGTATCGAGAGTGTGCGCGGTAGGCACAGAGGCACAACTAGCGAGTGTGTGTGTGTATGTGTGTGTTTTTGAGAGAGAACCAGTAGATAGATTACTATCAAGATCGAGGTGCCTCCCTACTCCTTCGGTGTCGGGTAGTGTGTGTGTGTGTTTGAGGGAGAAGCCAGTTGATAGATTAGTATTAAGATCGAGGTGTCACCCTACTCCTTCGGTGTCGGGAAGTGTGCGTGTGTGGGTGTGTTTGTGGGGGGGGGGGGCAGTGACACTTACATATCTCTACTCTTATAAAAAACAGAGTTGGTGATGATGGTGTGCCTGCCATCCTGCAATATAGGCCATCCAATTTATATCCGACGGATAGGAAGGAAACTATGGCAATTTTGCAAAAAGATACCCACACCCCTCTCCACATTTGCAAATAAGGCCTTCCCTCGTTCATCCTTTTCTCCCACAAGATAAACTAGTCATACAAATGCATCTTGATGTTCCGTGCAACACATGGGCATCTTGCTAGTAGGGAGAAGGAGTTTGTGTGACACATATCTATATTAAGGGATAGGTAGATAGCATGTGCGCGAGGCATACTTAAAGCATCATGGAGATAAACAAACAGTGTGCATGCAAGTGCCGGAAAAAATAAAGCGAGAAGCAATGTCTACGTGCGCGCGTGCGCGCGTGTTTGTGTTTGTGTGTGTGTGTGTGAGAGAGAGAGAGAAATCTCAAAACAAAAGGTGCTCTGCTAGAATCCCATTGTATGTATTCATTTGGTTCTGGAACTCGAGTTAACCTTAGGCATATGTGTGAGAGACATAATTATACTTTGAGACATTGGTGGCTATGGGTGGGCGGAATTAAAGGGGTGGGTGGGCGGAATTAAAGGGGTGGGCGTGTTCGACCAAGAGAGCGTGTGTGTTTCTGCGTGAGAGACTTGTAGGACGGGGTAGAAATACGAATTCTAACCTTGACGGAGGGAGAGAAATACACGAAGTGCGCGTGTGTGATTCCGATGTGCACGGGGAAATGAGATATGTATGCATGTGAGAGAGATTGCACAATTCATTCACGTATCACTATCTAGCGATCGTGGACGTGCATCGCTTGAACATAAATCAATATCTACTTCGTATCATGGCCAAAGGTACAATATCGTCAATGCTATAAAGATTGGACACTCACATATTACATTTTTTTCTATCTAAATAAACCTTTTCAATTGTGCATGGCAAAGTTACAGTGATGTTTCTTCAGACAACCAATGTAGCTATCATGTACATGCACCATTGTTAGTCTTGCATTCAAATTCATTAGTCTTGGATGATTTAAGGTTCTATTATGAAGTAATATATGCAATATTCATATATGAATTCAACGTGTACACAATTTATGAAATGGAGGCTATGTAATCATATGAGGTAACACTTTTAAGTAGCGGACTACAATATCCATTTCTTTTGTGGGACTACAATATCAACTTCTTTTTGTGCACCTCTACACAAACACGTCAATGCATTATGTTTAAAGTAAATAACCAATGGCACTAAATTATCTATTTACACGAGAAATACATAGGCTGAGCGTTTGATCCCTTTTTTTGTGAACGTGCCTCTACACCCTAACGATTGGCCGCGCCCGTGTGAACATCCAAGTTATCGGTGCATCATCCCGAGTTATTGCCTTTTTTTCTGGGGTGGACTTCACACCAGTTATTAACTGCTGACACGTGCCCCGTGTACACAGTCTCGCATGACCTTCCCGCTAGCACGGTCCAAAATTAGTTGAAACTGGATAGGAACGATCCCGCGGGCGGCAAAATCTCCCCCTCCTTCTAAAATTTCTGCCACCTAGTCTTTAGCGTGCGAAATTCCCCTTTTGTCATTGGTGCATGGAGAACAACAATTACAAAACCGCCCTCATCTATATAATAGGTCAAGGCTGCTTTGATAACTTCCGGTTCCCCCCACCACACGGCACCCCCATTTCCTCTCCCCCTCCCGCAAAAACGACTAACTCCACACAACCAGAGCATCTTACATCACATCGTCCGTACTTCATCGGCCTTTCTACCCCTCCCCTCTCGAAACCCTAGACTGCTCATCCACTGGGGTACCAGAGCCCATTCACTGCTAGCAGCGTCCACCTCGCCAGATCTGCTTCCGCGGCCGCATCTACCCCTCGCACCTCCCCTAGAAACAAGTAGACTACTCATCCACAACTGTACCACAGCCCATTTAGTGCCGGCCTTGTCCACGACGCTGGATCTGCTTCGCCGATACTCTCGTCAACCGCAGCGCATCTGAAGCGGCTCTTTCGTACTCCCCACCGGAGACGCTTCGTCCACACCCCCCCGGAGCCGCCCCACCGACGCCCCCGTCGACGGCCTCTGATCCTCTTCTCCAACACCTTCCTCAACCCTACCGGAGCCGCTTCGCCGACACCATCGTCAACCCTACTAGCGTAGCTTCGCCTATACCATTCTCAACCCTACCGGGGCCGCTTTGCCAACTCACAAGTCCACAGCCTCAGGTCCGCTTCGTCGCACCCTCATCCAACCTACCAGAGCAGCTTATGACGCCCGTTACACGGCCGCAGATCCGCATCGTCGACACCATCTTGAACCCAACCACTAGAGCAGCTTCACCGATGCCCTCGTCCATGACCACAGATCCGCTTCGCCCACACCGTAGCCCACCCTACCGGAGCCGCTCCACAAACACCCTACTCAACGGTTCTAGATCTCCTTACCGGACCCCGACAGCCAGCGCAGCATCATCACCCTTGGCGTTTCTAACCTGATTCCCACCGTCTCGCAAGATGCCAAGCACCCGCCACGGCCTAGGTACTTGTCACCTTTAAACCCGTCCAGCATCACCTGCCCGATGTACTTCAATTACTAACAGGTCGCTAGTACATGTTATGCAGCTGGCAAAAACTACAAGGACGATGTTTCTTCTGGATCAAACAACTTGGCCAACAAAGATCCTGGACTGAGGCATTGCTGTGATCTTGTAAGTACGTCTCTCTCTCTCTTGTATTGTTGTGTGCATGCCATCGTGCTTTGCTAGGATTTCCGACCAGTAATCCCTTTGTGCAGACAATGATTTCTACTACTGGCTGCTAAATTAGATATGTAGATGTCATGCATGATACTACCTCGTACCTCCGTTCCTAAATATAAGTCTTTCTAGAGATTCCACTATAGGCTACATACAGAGCAAAATGAGTGAATATACACTCGAAAATGCATCTATATACATCTATATGTGGTCCATACTCGAATCTCTACAAAGACATATATTTAGGAACAGAGGTAGTACATTACACAAAATAGTAGGTGGCATGTAGGAATTTCAGTGCACTACATTAGGCTCCCTTAGAGTGCCTGCTAGTCTAGCACATAGAGTCATGGCTAGTTTATGCTACACACACAATCATTAATTGGTGGTTTAAATATGCGCAAGGGATATGCAATGTATTATCATGTAGAGATGTCTGAAATTAGCTGTGTCAACTTGCAGATAGGGTTACACAGTGAAAAAGTACAAGATGTATGTGGCAATTTCATGGAACATCGCAAAAAAAAGGAGAGGCAACGGTGAGCCTATACAATGTGCTATGGTAGGTCACTCCTCCATTGCAACCATTGTGACATATTATTTGTATGTCAGTTCTATTGTCCAAGTTTCTTAGGGACAGTTATACGAGTTATCCTCAGAAAATAAGCACCTATGAATATAAGCTCCAAGTAATAAGCCAACCAGTTCTTTTCATTGCCTTCCTTTTCAGCTTATCTTTGGTATGATCAGTGAAAAGTCTAGATTGCATTGTATTTTGTCATTTAGTGGCCCATATGAAAATTAATTTGACTTGCAAACATCACAAATTGAACCCGGTGTAGTAATTAATATGATAGGAAAACAGACCATCACTGTTTGTTCAAAATACAAATACAAAGATACCATCTACTTGGCACAATCTAGTTTGGTCAATGTCTTCCATAGAGATCCCATTGCCTAATTTAAACGAAGAACACATGACCCACATTTAAATGATGAACAATTATTTATTGAAATTCGATGGTCCAAGTGGCTGGTTATTATCATATAGAAGCACCACCTGAAAGCATCATATAGCAGCAGCAGCAGCTCATAGCAACTCATCATACAGCAGCAGCAGTGTGCAATTCATCATATACCAGCAGTAGCTCATAGCAATTCATCATATAGCAGCAGGAGCAGCTCATAGCAATTCATCATATAGCAGCAGCAGGAGCAGCTCACAACAATTCATCATATAGCAGTAGCAGGAGCAGCTTATAGCAACTCATCATATAGCAGTAGCTCATAGAAATTCATCATATAGCAGCAGCAACTCATAGCAATTCATCATATTGCAGCAGCAGGAGCAGCTCATAGCAATGCATCATATAGCAGCAGCAGAAGCAGCTCATAGCAATTCATCGTATAGTGTATCAGAATGAAAATTTGGCAAAAAATCAGAGGAGATCCTCACCTTGTTGGATGAGCTCATCCTTCAACAACACCTCAAGGCCACAACCTGGGAGGAGGGGAGGGGGAATAAGGTGCCTTCTGCCGCAGTTAGGCATCAGCCGTAGTTGTGCGGCGCCCGCCGAAGTAGTGCGTTGGACGGACCACAGTGGAGCAGCTGCTGGAGACCATGAGAATGAGGGGCGGCACCAGAGGGAGGAGCAGCCGGGGAGATTTGGCCCTACCCGCTGGCCATGTAGCCTAGCTGGACAGAGCATCGTCAAGGACCAGGACAGATGGGACCAGTGGCAATGGCTCGCTGGAGGAACCATAGCGCTGCAGACAGGGGATTGAGGTAGAGGGAAAGGGGAGAGGAGATGCAAGCGAGCAGGGTAATGGACGCTTGCGTGTTTGTTTTTATTGAGGGTCAGGTGTGACGCGGGCGTGAGCAGTTGCATTTTGAGTGTAATATAGGCAGACAACAGAGCCATTTCACTATTCCCCTTCCCTTCATTTTTTTGTGAGCTTCTACCCGAAGCACCCCCCTCCAAAGCGAAATAAGTTAAGCCCAAGCCCATAACTCAAAAATGACTTCTTTACATCTTTTATGGCTTATTTTGACAATAAGCTTTGAAAAGGTGGAATAGAACTGGCCCTTAACCCACAATTCAATTGTGCGTGCAATGATGAATCACTCCTGCCTGCTATAGTGTACATTTAGGCATCATCATACATGGCATAACCTAATACATGTGCATTCCATTGTAGAATCTGGAATATGCCATGTTTATATTAGTTCATACGTTGCACATGATGTTTAAATGCCCCTTAAATCTGGTCAATCAAGTGATGGTCTTTAAGCCTCCTTCTTTGCTTATTTTCTTTGATATGTAAGATTTGCTTACACATCTATTCAATTCCTTGTTAGCATCAGCCAGCCATACTAGGACTGTTTGCTTTGATTACTTGCTGTTCTTGACCTAACACTCTAACAGAGCTTGTCAACGATTTAAACACTAAGGGTTGCTGTAGTGGGGGCTTTTCTAACTCATAGGTGACATAAAGGTTTGGCTAGACACTAAATTAGGCTCTCCAAGAGTACCATGGAGATCCAGTTCGAAGGTATGCCTAGTTTTTACATAGTGCACACATAGTAAATGCTCATTTCATTGTGTGCAAGTGCAAGAGATGTGGCATGTCTCATTATGTGGTGTTGTTTTGTTATAATCTCATCTTTTGTGTTGTTCACAGACTGGAAAGTATGCATATTTATCTTCCAAGGAGACGAGTAACTAGTTTGTGTCACCTCGCGGAGGGGGTGCAATGAAGATAAGATTGAGGATTTCCAAGTACAAGATGTTAGGAACGAGCCTTGCAAGAGAAGTAGGAGCAGCACTGAGCCTGTTCAACCAGTTAAGGTAAGTCACTGTATCCAACTCAACAGTTCAATTCCTTGTTTGTTTCAGACATAGTTAATTTGCTCTTTTCAATTGCTTTATTTGTCCTCAGTTAATGAGATGCCCAAACAATGATGCCTGATGTTGGGTACTTGTATAACTATTAGTTGACATAATTAAAGGCCTTACCATTTAATTACTCTGGCGAAGTGTGCCTGAAGCTTTGAAGTCTATTAACCAACTATTACTGCATGAGGCTCACAATCTAGTTTATACTAGGCTAATGATTGCATAGTTTTGCTTGCTGTAGTAGGTTTGTATGAATCTCTCTACTATTCATTATGCTCCCTAAGACTTTAATTGAGCTACAGAATGGCCAACTGCCTGCTTACTTATACGCAATGTGCTGTCTAAATTTGAAACTTGTCTGTGTTTTGGATTTGGCCCCAACATCATGCTCCTCTGGTGAGCTAAGAGATATTTCTGTATGCGGGCTGCACAGACTACCATTTTTATAATTTTTAAAATATCACCTGCTTATGCTTCATGACGTGTAACATTATTGTTAGTCCTATTTTGCCATGTACAAGATAGTCTGTCTTGCTCGCTTCACTGTTGTAACTATATTTTTGCCCTAGTCATGTGTACTTACAGAAACATTTCAGGATGAAGTGAAATCAACACAAAGATCTACGAGCAGTGCGGCATGGCCGTTACCGACTGATTATGGATCGGAATTGGAATGTGCTGATGTTCTCGAGCATCAACTAGAGGTGGAAAGACATCGTGTACATGATTCTCAACGTACAATCAACAAGTTGAGACTGGACTTGCAGGTATTAGATGCAGGAGTAAAAAAAATAAAACAAGACACTGAGGTAACCACGAAGGAATTGGAGATTTTGCAGATTGAAATTTGTGCTATCTGAATCCGGCCAAACCTATTTTCTGAAGAGATTATAGTTCAAATGGTAAGTTCTGTTAATGCGTGTCCATGATGTATGAGCTTTATTTGTCCAGTGTATGTAATTTGATGTTTGTGTACGCTTTATTATCACTGGTGCCGAACTATAATGCCCAGTGGGTATATTCGGCTGTAATTTCTTTATTGTATAGTGTAGGATTATTCTACGTTTCTATGCCTTAGTCTTTCTATTGTATAGTGTATGTTTTTTAGAGGCGATATTACAGAGTAGGATAATTCTCGAATATGCTATATCATTGAAACAGGGGCCAACACGCTCAAACATTTCCTGGACGCCATACAAACGAACAAACATGTGTAGTCAAAGCAGGCCTTAATTGGGCTGGTCAAAATAATATTAAGTGGATCCCAAATGATGTGGCCCGCCGTAACAACGGCTCTTAGCAGGCCATTAACAGGCCAAAAGCTCGATAGGGCAGTATAAATGGAAATGCCCCGCGAGCCTCTAGCAGGCCGAAATACATGTCAATTTTGTCTCGGCCCTTTTACTTTACGGGCTAGTAAGAGGCCGAAAGTGTTATGGGCCAGAGGAGGCCCAATTTGCAAACTAGGCTTTTAACAGGCCGAATGATGCGCTGGGCTGAAATGATGCCCTGTGGAACATGGGCCCCTAATGGACCTAAAGTCAAAGGCCCAACTGTTGTGCGGGCCGTTAACAGGCCGAGAGACAAAATGGGCTAGGAGTTGGCCCATTTACCGAATGGGCCGAGGACAGGCCTAAAGCCACAGCGGGCTAGAATTGGCCCAACTGGAGAATGGGCCGAGAAAAGGCCAAAAGACATTCCGGGCCATTAACGGGCTGGAACTGACGATGGGCTGCTAATAGGCCGAAAGAAGCTCGGGCGCAATTGGCCCCAAAGACGTAGCGGGCCGTTAACGGGCTTGAACCGACGATGGGCTGGAAATTGTCAAATCTAGAATGGGCCTTTGATGGGCCGATTCTGTGTAACTTGTATGGGCCGTGCTTGTAAATGGGCCTGACTTAAGTGGGCCGCTAATGGGCTGGCCCGCTTATTTTGACAGGCCCGCCCTTTTAACCTGAATGGGCCACTGTTGGGCCGAGACACGTGACGACATATCATACGCGCGTTCCGTCCATTCGCTGGATGACAACTGTCCGAACACTGGGCCGACATGTGGATCTGCCGGCCAATGAGAATTTTACACGTGGAAAATCCCCATTGGTCCGCGTTGTTAACGGGTTATCGGATCCAAACCGAAACCCGATAGCTTAACGACGACGCGTTACGGTGGATGCCATGTGTCAGTCAGCCTTGACGAAAGCACTTCTATGACGCGTGATTTATCATCATGGAAGTGGACACTTCCGTGATGATAATTTTGGTAATGTCATGGAACACTTCTACGACAGCACAAGTATGACTATGTTGATTCTGTCATAAAATCGTCATGGACGTACATGCATGACAGAAAACGCGACCTACTGTGACAAACACGTATCATCACGGAAGTGTATTTTTTTGTAGTGCATGCTATTTACTTCTGTGATGAAGCTGCTAGAATTGCCAAACCTGATGAAAAAGATAAACATAGACCTGTTGTTGGCATGCATGTTGTCTCAGTTAAGATAGGGGATCATTGTTATCATGGTTTATGTGACATAGGTGCTAGCGTGAGTGATATTCCTTTTACTTTGTATCAAGAAATTATGAATGACATAACACCCGCTGAGATTGAAGACATAGATGTTACTATTAAACTTGCTAATAGAGACACCATCACACCTCTTGGGATTGTTAGAGACGTTGAACTCTTGTGTGGGAAAATAAAATACCCTATTGATTTTCTTGTTCTTGGTTCCCCACAAGATGACTTTTGTCCCATTATCTTTGGTAGACCTTTCTTGAACATCGTTAATGCTAAAATAGATTGTGAGAAACAAACTGTCGGTGTTAGCTTTGGTGATGAGTCTCATGAGTTCAACTTTTCCAAGTTTAGTAGAAAGCATCATAAGAAAGAATTTCCTAGTAAGGATGCAAAAATTGGTCTTGCTTCTATTGTTGTACCTCCTATTGATCCACTACAACAATATTTGCTAGACCATGAGAATGATATACATATGCATGAAAGAAATGAAATATATACGATTTTCTTTGAACAACGTCCTCTACTTAAACACAATTTGCCTATTGAAACTCTAGGAGGTCCTCCTCCACCTAAAGGTGATCCTAGGTTTGAATTAAAATAGTTACCTGACACTTTGAAATATGCTTATCTCAATGAGAAAAAGATTTATCCTGTTATTATTAGTGCCAACCTTTTAGAACATGAAGAAGAAAGATTATTGAAAGTTCTAAGGAAGCACCGAGCTGCTATTGGATATACTCTTGATGATCTTAAGGGCATCAGTCCCACTCTATGTCAGCACAAGATAAATATGGAACCTGATGCTAAACCAGTTGTTGATCACCAACATCGGTTAAATCCGAAGATGAAAGAAGTGGTAAGAATGAAAATATTAAAACTTCTGGAAGCAGGTATAATCTATCCTATAGCTGATAGTAGATGGGTAAGTCCTGTCCATTGTGTCCCTAAGAAAGGAGGTATTACTGTTGTTCCTAATGATAAGAATGAACTTATTCCACAAAGAATTTTTATAGGCTATAGAATGGTAATTGATTTTAGAAAATTAAACAAACCAACTAGAAAAGATCAATACCCTCTGCCTTTTATTGATCAAATACTAGAAAGATTGTCTAAGCACTCACATTTTTGCTTCCTTGATGGATATTCTGGTTTTTCACAAATACCTGTTTCTCAACCTGATCAAGAAAAGACCACTTTTACTTGTCCTTTTGGAACTTACGCTTATGGATGTATGCCTTTTGGTTTATGCAATGCACCTGCTACCTTTCAAAGATGTATGATTGCTACATTCTCTGACTTTTGTGAAAAGATTGTTGAGGTCTTCATGGATGAATTTTCTGTTTATGGGAAGTCTTTTGATGATTGTTTAAGCAATCTTGATCGAGTTTTGCAGATATGTGGGCAAACAAATCTTGTCTTGAATTGGGAGAAGTGCCACATTATGGTTAACGAAGGTATTGTTTTGGGCCATAAATTTTTTGAAAGAGGTATTGAGGTGGACAAAGCTAAGGTTGATGCAATTGAGAAAATGCCATGTCCTAAAGATATCAAAGGTATTCGTAGTTTCCTTGGTCATGCTGGTTTCTATAGGAGATTTATCAAATACTTTTCTAAAATTCTAGGCCTCTTACAAATCTTTTGCAAAAGGATATTCCTTTTGTTTTTTATGATGATTGTTTAGAAGCCTTCGAAACACTCAAGAAAGCCTTAATTTCTGCACCTATTGTTCAACCAACTGATTGGAACTTGCCTTTTGAAATTATGTGTGATGCTAGTGATTATGTTGTTGGTGTTGTTCTAGGACAAAGAGTTGATAAAAAACTGAATGTTATTCACTACGCAAGTAAAACTCTAGACAGAGCACAAAGAAATTATGCTACTACTGAAAAAGAATTTCTAGCAGTGGTGTTTGCTTGTGATAAATTTAGATCCTATATTGTAGATTCAAAAGTAATTGTTCACACTGATCATGCTGCAATAAAGTATCTTACGGAAAGAAAGATGCCAAACCTAGGCTTATTCGATGGGTTCTCTTGCTACAAGAATTTTATTTGCATATCACTGATAGAAAAGGAACGGAGAACCCCGTGGCTAATAACTTGCCTAGGCTTGAAAATATTCTTGATGACCCACAACCTATTAATGATAGCTTTCCTAATGAGCAGTTAGCTACAATAAATGTTTCTCATAACACTACTTGGTATGCTGACTATGCTAATTACATTGTTGCTAAATACATACCCCCTAGCTTTACATACCAACAAAAGAAAAAAACTCTTCTATGATTTAAGACATTACTTTTGGGTTGACCCACATCTTTATAAAGAAGGAGTAGATGGTATTATTAGACGTTGTGTACCTGAGCATGAACAGGGAAAAATCCTATGAAAATGTCACTCCGAAGCGTATGGAGGACATCATGTGGGAGACAGAACTGCTCATAGGGTATTGCAATCTAGGTTTTATTGGCCTAATCTCTTCAAGGATGCTCGTAAGTTTGTATTATCTTGTGATGCATGTCTAAGAATAGGTAATATCGGTAAGCATCAAGAAATGCCTATGAATTATTCACTTGCTGTTGAACCATTTGATGTTTGGGGATTTGATTACATGGGACCTTTTCCTTCCTCTAATGGGTATACTCATATTTTGGTTGCTGTTGATTATGTTACTAAGCGGGTAGAAGCTATTCCAACTAGTAGTGCTGATCACAACACCTCTATTAAAATGCTTAAAGAAGTTATTTTCCCAAGGTTTGGAGTCCCTAGATATTTAATGACTGATGGTGGTTCATACTTTATTCATGGTGCTTTCCGTAAAATGTTTGCCAAGTATGATGTTAACCATAGAATTGCATCACCCTATCATCCTCAGTCTAGTGGTCAAGTTGAACTTACCAATAGAGAAATAAAATTAATTTTACAAAAGACTGTCAGTAGGTCCTGGAAGAATTGGTCTAAGAAATTAGATGATGCACTTTGGGCTTATAGAATAGCATATAAAAATCCTATGGGTATGTCTCCTTATAAAATGGTTTATTGAAAAGCTTGTCATTTGCCTCTTGAGTTACAACATAAAGCTTATTGGTCAATTAAAGAAATCAACTATGATTTCAAACTTGCTGGTGAGAAGAGGTTATTTCATATTAGCCCATTAGATGAATGGAGAACCCAAGCTTATGAAAATGCCAAGTTATTTAAAGAAAAAAATTAAAAGATGGCATGATAAAAGAATCCAAAAGCGTGAGTTCAAAGTTGGAGAATATGTTCTTTTGTACAACTCTCGTTTCAGATTCTTTGCAGGAAACTCCTCTCCAAATGGGAAGAACCCTATATTATCGAGGAGGTTTATCGATCTGGAGCTAGCAAAATAAATAATGCCGAAGGTACTAACCCGAAGGTTGTTAATGGGCAACAAATAAAACATTATATCTCAGGTACGCCCATTAATGTTGAAAGCAATATTATCCAAACTATGACACTGGAAGAACACATAAAAGAAACCTTCCGGAACACTCCAAAATCGTGAAAAAAGGAGGTACTTGATACGGTAAGTAAACAAACTCCGAAAAATCCGCAAAAATATTTTCTGTCTGTTTTGGAATATAACAAAAATTAGGAAAATAACAAACAACCAGGAAGGCACCCCTCGCGGGCACAAGACACCAAGGCGCGCCTGGCTTGCCAGGCGCGCCTAGGTGGGTTGTGCCCACCTCGGGTACCTTCCGGACTCCGTTTTTCTTCCGTTTGCTTGTTTCCCAAGATAAAAAATCTTTATATACCCCCCGAACCTATTGACCTCTGCATCGCGAAGAAATCTCTTGTTTTCTTTTCCTTGCTGTTTTCTGATAGATCTAATCCACCATGGACGCTACAAGCTCCTCCAAGGACAAGTTCTTTGAGAACGTCATCAACCCATATTTGCGGGAGGTGATGCAGCACCCTCAAGCTATCCAGATGCGAGAGGGGGTGCTCCACATCCGCGATGGGAAAGGACCCAAGGGGACTGGATCCGTGGAGGTTAGGCTTGAAGCTATGGAGCAGGAAGTCTTCCGGTGTAAGGGGATGGTGGAACGTGGACTCAATGCCAATCACCTCATGATCGCGGACTACACCTGTGATCTCAAGGTGGATGGCAAGTCCATGAAGGACATTGTCTTGTCCTCCTACGAGCAAATCTACTTCCTCCAGAGCCAGATCTACGACCTTCAAAACCAAGTCTTTGAATATGAGGCAAGGTTTAAAGGTATGAGTTTGGCTGCCAGTTGCAGGACCCGCGAGACTCACTCCTCTTCTTATGATGGTGAGCCTCTGCCATGGAAACTCGAGGACAAGATCGCTACCACTTCATCAGCACACCTCCTTCTTCATCACCAAAAGAAAATTGAGTATCGGGTATGGGCACTCCCCTTGTCTTGCGCCAAGCTTGGGGGAGGTGCCCCGGTATCGTATCACCTCCACTATCTTTTGCCTTTATTTACCTTAATTTGATCCATAGTTATCTTTTGCTTTAGATGAATAAAAGTTTAGTTTGACCCCTTCTTTTTGAGAGTTTGCTTAGTTATCTATCTTTGTAATCGTACACGAGATATATAATAAAGTTTAGTTGGAGTTTTTTTCTTTACTTTCATGTTCAACAAAAAAAGGAAATAAATGAAAAAGATCATATGCTAATCTTGTGGTAAGTAATGACATCACATCAGGAAAAGTATAAGTAGAAAATTTTATTGGAGATTGACAAACATAGCATTGGTCAATGATGCAATTCATGAAGAATTAATAAGGGAAGAGAAGATTCACATGCAAATACACTATCTTGAAAATCTTTTGTGATTGTGAGCCCCCATCGAAATATTATATGCCAAAATGACGTTGGACAAGGAAGACAACGTAATGATTTATGTTTGTTCATATTCACATAGAAGTTATATTGTCATAGATCCTTCAACATGTGGTGCTTTCCCCCCATCTTTGCTAGCCAAAAATTCCGCACCAACTAGAGATACTACTTGTGCATCCAAAAACCCTTAAACCCAAATCTTATTTTCAAGAGTCCACCATACCTACCTAAGGATTGAGTAAGATC
Organism: Aegilops tauschii subsp. strangulata; assembly: GCF_002575655.3. Taxonomy (NCBI): domain Eukaryota; kingdom Viridiplantae; phylum Streptophyta; class Magnoliopsida; order Poales; family Poaceae; genus Aegilops; species Aegilops tauschii. Next base: position 122,185,098 of record NC_053035.3, read on the forward strand.
CTTCAAGTAAGTTGTCATCGGTGTAATAAGGCAATAAAAATTGCTTCTAAAAGTGTTAGATCATTTAGTGTAAGAGAAAATTAAGCGTTGTATGAACTTTGGATGGCAAAGAATAAAAGCGACAGACTGCATAATAAAGGTTGCTATCATAAGGGGCAATATAACATGACGTTCTTTTGAACTAAGGGATTGAGCATACAAACAAAAAGCGCATGGCAACCTCTGCTTCCCTATGCGAAGGGCCTATCTTTTAATTTTATGTATTTACTTTCATGCAAGAGTCAAAGTTTTTCTCTCTACTCCTTTTTATTTTTCTCTTTTGGCAAGCTCATGTGGTGAGGAAAGATCTAGGCACATATATCCAGTTGGATATGGGTAGCATGAGTTATTATTGTTGACATCACCCTTGAGGTGAATGCGTTGGGAGGCGAAATTATAAGCCCCTATCTTTCTATGTGTCCGGTTGAAACATTTTGCCCACATGCATGTGGTGAGTGTTAGCAATCATAGAAGACTATATGATGGTTTAGTATGTGGACTTGCCTAAAGGCTCCGATACGTGACCCTTCCTGAAAAGATGATGAATTGTAGTTGCAAAGTTGACCGAGAACATAGTTTGTTGGTTTCCAATAGAGTTTATGCTTTATACTTTGATGTTGTGATGAATTGTTACTTATTCATGAGAAATCTATGATAAAAGTTCTATGATAAATTTTTTATGTTAAAGTTTGTTGTTGTCATAATAATTTACATGATGCTTCATTGTCCGTATTTTGTTTTTATCGACACCTCTCTCTCTCTCTAAGCATATGGACATGTTTTTCGATTTCGGTTTTCGCTTGAGGACAAGCGAGGTCTAAGCTTGGGGGAGTTGATACGTCCATTTTGCATCATGTTTACCTACTGCTATTTATAATGTTTTTTTGCATAATAATGCTTTTTGGAGTAATTCTAATGCCTTTTCTCTCATAATATGCAAGGTTCACACAAAGTGGGAGAATTCCGGCAGCTGGAAATCTGGACCTGAAAAAGCTATGTCAGGCTACCTATTCTCCACAACTCCAAATGAGCTAAAACTTCAGGAGGAATTTTTATGGAATAAATGAAATAACTACCAGAGGGGGCCCACCAGGTGGGCAAAACCCACCTGGGCGCGCCAGGGACCCTAGGCGCGCCCTGGTGGGTTGTGCCCTCCTCGGCCCACCTCTGGTGCCCATCTTCTGGTATATAAGTCATTTTGGCCAAGAAAAAAAATAAGGAGAGGACTTTCAGGACGGAGCGCCGCCGTCTCAAGGCGGAACTTGGGCAGGAGCACTTTTGCCCTTCGGCGGAGCGATTCCACCGGTGGAACTTCCCTCCCGGAGGGGAAATAATCGTCATCATCATCACCAACAACCCTCTCATCTTGGGGAGGCCAATATTCATCAACATCTTCACCAGCACCATCTCCTCTCAAACCCTAGTTCATCTCTTGTGTTCAATCTTTGTACTGGAACCTCAGATTGGTACCTGTGGGTGATAGTAGTGTTGATTACATCTTCTAGTTGATCACTATATGGTTTATTTGGTGGAAGATTATATGTTCAGATCCATTATGCTATTTAATACCCCTCTGATCATGAACATGTTTATCACTTGTGAGTAGTTACTTTTGTTCTTGAGGTCACGGGAGAAATCATGTTGCAAGTAATCATGTGAACTTGATATGTGTTCGATATTTTGATACTATGTATGTTGTGATTCCCTTAGTGGTGTCATGTGAATGTTGACTACATGACACTTCACCATATTTGGGCCTAAGGGAATGCATTGTGGAGTAGTTATTAGATGATGGGTTGCTAGAGTGACAGAAGCTTAAACCCTAGTTTATGCTCTACTTCGTAAGGGACCGATTTGGATCCAAAAGTTTAATGCTATGTTTAGATTCTATCTTAATACTTTTCTCGTAGTTGCGGATGCTTGCGAGGGGGTTAATCATAAGTAGGAGGTTTGTTTAAGTAAGAACAACACCTAAGCAGCGATCCACCCACATATCAAATTATCAAAGTAGTGAACACAAATCAAGCCAACATGGTGAAAGTGACTAGATGAAATTCCTGTGTGCCCTCAAGAACACTTTGCTTATTATAAGAAACCGTTTTGGCCTGTCCTTTGCCACAAAAGGATTGGGCTATCTTCCTGCATATTATTTTCCTTTACCGTTACGTGCTCGTTATAAATTATCCTGCTACCAAATTATCTGTTGCTTACAATTTCAGTGCTTGCAGACATTAACTTGCTGAAAACCACTTGTCATTTCCTTCTGCTCCTCGTTGGGTTCAAAACTCTTACTTATCGAAAGGACTACAATTGATCCCCTATACTTGTGGGTCATCAGACATCCTATTATTATTATTGTTATAAGGATTAACATAGGAATTGCCATAATTATTAGAGGGATTTCCAAGAAATGGCGTAGGATTAAAATTGCCTCTATAAGCATTAGTATTGAAATTATTTCGGGAGACAAAATTCACATCAATGGAATCATTATTTTGATCAATCAAAGTAGACAATGGCACATCATTAGGATCAATATGAGCACTCTTGCTAGCAACCATTTTCATAAGCACATCTACTTTATCACTCAAAGTATTAATTTCTTCACGGAATTCACTTTTTTACTAGTTGGAGTTCTTTTAGTATGCCATTGTGAATAATTTTCCATAATATTATCAAGGACTTTTGTAGCTTCTCCTAATGTGATTTCCATAAAGGTGCCCCCGTGGCGGAATCTAAAAGATTTCTAGAAACAAAGTTCAATCCCGCATCAATTTTTTGTATAATCATCCATAAGTTTAAACCATGAGTGGGGAAATTTCTTATCATTAATTTCATTCTCTCCCAAGATTGTTCAACATGTTCATGCTCATGTTGCTTAAAATTCATGATTTGATTTCTAAGAGAAATAATTTTTGCGAGAGGAAAATACTTGGCAATAAAAGCATCCTTACACTTATCCAAGAATCAATACTATTTCATGGCAAGGATGAAAACCAAGTTTTAGCACGATCTCATAGTGAGAACAAAAATAATTTTAGTTTGACAATATCATTATCCACATATTTTTTCTTTTGCATATCACATAATTCAACATAAGTATTTTGATGGGGTGCATCATCTTCATTAGGACTAGCAGAAAATTGTTCTTTCATAACAAGATTTAACAAAGCAGCACTAGTGGCACAGGAGCAATTGGAGTACTAATAAAATCATTACTATTAATATTGGAAAAGTCACACAACTTGGTATTTTCTTGAGACATCGCGACAAAGCAAGCAAACAAGCAAAATGGCAAACAATTTTTTTTGTGTTTTTGTGAAAATGTTTTAGAACTGGAGGAGATGAAAATGAGAGGAAAATGGCAAATGAAAGTAAATGCAAGTAGATGAGACTTTATGTGAAGGTACCTGATAGGTTTTGGTGACGTCTCCCCGGCTACTGCACTAGAAATTCTTCCTGGTACTTGTCAGCTGCGTTGCAATTTCCTCAAAGATGAGAGGATGATGCAGTACAGTTGAGATAAGTATTTCCCTCAGTTAAGAACCAAGATTGTCAATCCAGTAGGAAAACCACATGAAACCTCGTGAGCAGCACCTACACACAAAAGAACAAATACTTGCACCCAACGTGATCAAGAGGGTTGTCAATCCCCTTGGCGGTTAAGTGCAAGGATCAAATCTGATAATGGTAGATAGATAAACAAAAAATAGAATGGTAAATAAAATGCATCAAGGTATTTTTGGATTTTAATATATGGTAAAGGAAGACCCAGGGGCCATAGTTTTCACTAGAGTCTTCTCCCTTGAACAAAAAGCACATGGTGGGTAAACAAATTACTGTTGGGCAATTGATAGAGAAGCGCATAGTTATGACGATGTTCAAGGCAATGATCATGAATACATGCATCACGTCCCAGACAAGTAGACCGTGTGACACCCTGGTTTTCGCCCTTTTTCTTTTTCTGGGTTTTACTGCATTTTTTATTTGAATTTGAGTTTTGAATCAACTCATTTGGACTTAATCACTTGGGCATTTCTTTCACTTTCACCCCAAGTGACTCATCTAACTCTCAAACTCATCCCTTTCTATCTGATATATCATAAAATGGCCAAGGGAATATTTTTCTTAAATGAAAAATATTCATTTTCCCTCTGAAGTAGTACTTCAGTCACATCCACTCCAAAGCAACCCTCATTTTCTTGCACACAAAAATCTGAAAAAAGTCCTGAACGTTCTTTGGACCTTGGTACACCTCCCTGTGCAAAAATATTTCATGGTTATTTGGAATAATTTTGCTACAGAAAATCTTTTCTATTCTAGCCAGAAAAATGCATGTTGTGAAGGAAGTGCATTTTTCCTTGATCCAATAGAGCTGAAAGTTTTAGGGCTTTATTACCTCCTAAGAAACCCTTAACCACCAAAACTTAGCTCCTAACTCTCTCTAGATTCTTCTCTATTAAGCTCACAAGTTTCTTTCCAGAAACTTGCCAAGAGGCTACAGTCTCAACCAGTCGACCTGTGCTTAACTCAGTTGTGTGGATCGACCTAGCTTTGCATGAACAACACCCCACATGAATTTAATGCGCTACGTGGCGTAATGCCACAGTTCACGCGGTGACCACGCGTGGACACGGTGCCAGGCAGCTAGTCAACGCGCTCTGGGTGTCGCCGACGCCTCTGTTTTGCTCGTGCGCGCGCCCGAGGCCAAACCAGCAAACCGCCAAGCGCCTGCTGCCTCGCCTCATCACCTTGACCGCTCCCTGCCGCTCACCGATGCCGGAGTTCGTCGCAGCAAGCACGGGCATGAGGCGGCCAAGTGCACAGTAAGCCTGTGCTCATTGTTGTTGTCCCCTCCCGCGCCCTGTGCTCGTCTCCGTCCTCCCATAGTGGCCGCGTGATCCCTAGCCACTTCCCCCTCTCTCACTGGCGCCCCTCGTCACCGTGCTCCGCTCCTAGATCCTTCGGCGAGCTCTCGATCCCCGCCTCGACTCTGCCTATAAATAGGACTCTCCGGAGATCGTTTCTCCTCACCGCTCCACTCCTCTGGCACCCACACTCCTCCTAGATAGCCGCAGCTTGGTCGGGCAGGCCTCTGGCCGCCGTCCCCGTCCTGAGCTTGCCGGTGATCCCCTTCCTCTGCCCCTCCCACTCCACTACCTCTCGAGCTTGACCGACTGCGCAGGCGTGTTCCTGGTGGTCCACTGGAGCTTGCTGACACCCCTAGCGCCACTAGAACGACCCCTCAACGCCCGCGTCTTCCTCTCCGACAAGTTCTGCCCGCAGCAGCCGCTGGAGACAACCACGCCGACCTTGTCCGTCCACCTCTTGCCAAGCTACGGGTACGTGTGGGTGCGCCGTAGTCTTGCGCATCGATCCATCCCTTCCCCGATGGCCACCGACCTCTCCTCGCCGGAGAAAAGTAGTGACGCGCCGCCCCTCCTCTGTTTCTCTCTCTCTCTCTAAACCTAACGGGCGGGGCCCACTGTCAGCCTCACCACTCGCGCCCGATGAGGTACGAGTGGAGGCGTATTCGCCAAAATACGCCATCGACGTCACCCCTCTCTAGAATTTTCAAAAATCAATTTAAATTTAGAATATTGATTGAACTTTGACCAGCTATAACTTTTATTCTAAAGTCCAAATGACATAATTCTTTTTGCATTGGTTTTGTGTTGAAATTCTCTATCAGCATGCAAAAGATGCAATTTTTGCTTGTTGTGATTATTTTCTGGTGAATTAAACAGTGTTACGTGACATTTTGTTTTTGTTATTTTAATTATTTTCAGAAGGGATTTCTTGCCTTGAAGATCACCAGAGGGAGTGTGACCCTCCTATGCACTAAGGCAAGCCATCACAAATATTTGCAAGAGTGTCATTTCAATAACTATGGTTTTTACTTGAATATGGTTATTTTAAATGCATATAGAAAATTCATTTAAAATTATTTGATGCTAGTTCAAGTTCTTGCTATGTTTGTTCTGTTAGCAGTAGCATTATGGTTGAATAAATAAATTTATGCAGTAGAGTAAGATGATGATATGCTTGATCTAGTTCATGTCGGTATTATGTTAAAATGATGCATATATGGTTCGTTGCATTTTCATGGCATACTATGACTCGGTAAAATTATTTGCAAGTTGAAACCTAATAATAAACCAACTTGAACTTGTTCTTGATCGAGTCATGGTGCCACCGAATCGAGCTTCCCTAAGTGCAACCACATTTTCCTTTATGGGAGGGGGCGCCTTTCTCGGTCTGTTGTTATGCCTCTCGCCGGTGCCTCCAACTAGGGAAGGTTATTCGCTGGCGCTACCCTGGCCCGATAGGCAGGTATAACCTTGTGTGCCCGTAGTTGTTTTGGTACCATGTCCCTGTTTGGGACGATTGTTTTGGCAATGATGGTGGTTGTTGGATGTCCGGAGTGGCATCGGGGCCACCCATGACTTAGCCCAAAGGGGAGTTGGTCGGAGTGGCTGGGAGAGAGTCATGACAATAGGCTGGTTCTGTCGGAACGCCGTTGGTCCACCCGAATGGGAGTCCGAGGCCATGGATTCCGTGGTGTGGGTATAGTGTACTAACCTCTGTAGAATGTGTATAATCTATCGATAGCCGCGTCGTCGGTTATGGACACAAGTTCGTAGTAGGTCATACCGTGGATCAAAAAAATATTAAAACTTGCACAATAAGTGAATACTTGTGGCACTGGTTATGTTGGTGAAGTTGTTGAGACCATCGAGATGGTTTCGTTCGTGATCCGGGAGTGATCACCTTGATATGATGATGTTCATGGTTACGAGGTAACCGAGATGGTAAATGGGTCTGAAAGGCCCTGTTATGAGCACGATCACTTCATGAGAAGCATGTTAAATTCTTGCATTAAACCTGCTTAAATATCATTATTTTTCTTTGCCATTGTTGCTTTGTTTGTGTGAGCTTGCAAGTACATTCAATGTACTAACCTGGCGTGTCATGCCAGTTTCAGGAGAAATCATATCGGAGTTGGAGTTGCATATCGCATCACAGTCTAGACCATGTCGACATCAGTGTCCCTGTGAGATGGTGTCCTTCTACGTCGTTGTTCTGCTGCCGCGTAGTCTTATCGTGATGTCGAGGCCCCTGCTCATGTCTACGAAATAGTGTACATATGTTCAGCAGCACCATGTGTGCCGCTTGGCCTCGCTACTTAATGTAATATCAAACTCTATGTTCCGCTAGTACCAATAAAGTGATTGTATTTCTGTACCAATCTGTTGTGTGTTGCTAGAGTACATGATCTCTGGGCTGGCAATGCAAGGCAAACTGGTCGCTCTGAGCCGGGGTGCCACAACGATTGGCATCAGAGCTGCGCTGACTATAGGACACGCTAGATAGCTAACACATTATTTCAAACGGTAGATAGTAACTCTGAGTGCCGGTAGTTCCTGTATGCTTTTGGTTAATGCATTGCATGCATATAGTTTATTTTATTACTAACCGACTAATGGTTGTGAGTGTAGATGGCTCCAGTATCGTATGCGTGTCAGTTGGAGCTGGCACCGTACACTTCGTCGCACCTTCTTCGAGGCGTATGGCGTCTACTCTATCCTCACGGTGACGACCCAGTATATCGGGTGTACCGGGAGCACCTAGCAGACTCAGTATTCGAGTATCACGCGGTGGTCACCTTCCGTTGCAGTTCGACGTCTGGCTCATACACCCGTTCTTCTAGGAGTGGTTTCGCTTCTATCCCCGCTCAGGCTGTTCAGTTTGCTGCATTTGAGATTCTTGTTGAGTTATGCTATAACGAGATCCAAATGCAGACTCACCCAGGCTTCTACTACTACCCATCCCTGCATGATGATGGGCGTATCCATTTTCCTATGATTGATCTGGCGGCCGAGAGTCCCGCTAGCCACCTTTCCCGCTATATCACTGCTAGCTATCTTCTGATTCCCGAGCTGGCGTGAGAGCTGAATCGTGCTCGTACTACTTTGGTGGCCGCTAGGTCCAGCTCCGTTCCACGTTCCATAGGGTTTACCCCCGTTATTCCCCCGGTTTCTAGCTCGCTAGTTACCCCAGTTACTCCTTCGAGTAGCTCGGGCCCCTCGACCGTGACTCCCCATAGTGCCCCTGCCGAGTGGGCTTCACTTCTCGCTACTCCCGCAGCCCCTATGCTCCAGCCTCATCCAGCACCCACCCCTGAGGGAGCGCCCTCGAGGCAGCGTCGTCGCGTTACCTTTAACCCGGAGGTTTCTGTTAATGTCATCAGTTCAGGATCTGAGTCCGGGTCAGGAGAGGACCCAGCAGGACCAGCAGAGCACTAGATCACCAGAGTATCTGAGGTTGTCATGATGCTTGGATGTACAAGAGTAGTCATACTTGTCATGATGTTTCCTTTCATCTACGAGAGTAGTCGTACTTGTCATGATGTTTCCTTTCATGTACGGAAGTAGTCGTATTTGTCATGATGTTTCCTTTCATGTACGAGTGTAGTTGCACTGGTCATGATGTTTCATTTCATGTATGAGTCTATGTATAATTATGTTGGAACTTCTTCCATTATTATTCGCCTTGGTTTTGTTGTTGCTTTCCTTCGAGCTTTGTTGCTTGCTTTTCTTCCCCATTTATGGATGTTGCTCATCTCGATGCTTCGTTTTGGGAAACAAAAATAGGATGACAAGAGGAGGTAGCAGCAGTCAGGCAGGTAACGATACTCCCGTTTGTCGCTCCGCCCGACAAGCAGGGCATTCCCCTGAACCATATTAGCCACCACCACCTCCTCCACCGCAACCACCTACCATAGAGCATATTATGAGAATGTTCGAAGAAAGAAGAAACCAGGACTTACTTGAATTACTGATAAGTGTGCAGGCTATGGTTGGGCAGAATGGAAATCAGTATGGCAATCACTCCAAACTATCAGACTTTCAGAGGACTAAGCCTCCCAGTTTCAGTCAAGTTGTCGATCCTTTGGAAGCCGATGATTGGTTGCGAACGATTGAGAAGAAGCTTGAAATTGCCCGCGCAGAAGAAGCTGACAAGGTTCCATTTGCTACACATTATCTTGAAGGAGCTGCCGCAATACGGTGGGATAATGCTAAAGCTATGTGGCCTGCGGACAACGAGATCACTTGGGATAAATTCAAGGACAATTTCCGCAAGTACCATATTCCCGCCGGTATCATGAAAGTCAAGCAGCGTGAGTTCCTCGCTCTTACTCAAGGAAATATGTTTCAATCACTTGGCTCATTATTCCCTCTATGATGTGGCCACGTAAGAAAGGAAGATTGATCGATTCCTTGGAGGACTCAATCAGCACCTCCGATGCACACTCAGCATGTTCGACTTCCCCGACTTTCATACTTTGGTGAACAAGGCCCTCATTGCAGAAAGGGAGCACAAGCTCATTCACGACAATAAGCCCGCTTATAAGGACCATAAACGTAAGTTTGAGCCTAATAAGGATGGGCAGCCAGTGCAGAAGGCTCGTACCTAGCAGCAGCCTCAGTTTGAGTTCAAACCAACCTGGCAGCAGAATACCAACAAGACAAACAACCAAGTCAAGACCATCATGGCCAATCCTGTCCGGGAAGACTATGAGCGCAACAACGCATGTTTCTCTTGTGGGCAGACCGGACACTATGCAAACTAGTGTCCCAAAAACAACAAGTCAAATGCACCCCTCAAGTCTCAAGTCAACCACATGGAATCCTACACAGAGGAGGAGCTGATCCAAGGTCAGGTGCATCATCTCTCCGCCGAAGAAGCCCAAGAAAACCCCCAAGTAGTCATTGGTATGTTTCCTGTTAATAACATACCCGCAATAATTTTATTTGACTCGGGGGCTTCCCATTCCTTTATTTCATGGAGTTTTCTTACCCAAAACAAGTTTTATTGTTCTATTCTTGAGAAAAGAATGATGGTGCAATCCCCGGGATCCATGCTCAAAACAAACTTGGTATGCCGTGACTTGGAAATACGGATTCTTGAAGTCATGTTCCCGGCCACACTGGTAGTCACTGAATCCGAAAGGCTGGACGTCATTTTGGGAATGGATTGGTTCACAAAGCATCAGGTCTGCATAAATTGTGCAATGCTACCTCTTGAGCACTGCGTTGGTTTTCCCTTGAAGAGGAAAGGGTGATGCAGTAAAGTAGCATAAGTATTTCCCTCAGTTTTTGAGAACCAAGGTATCAATCCAGTAGGAGGTCACGCTCAAGTCCCTTGCACCTACACAAACAAATAAGAACCTCGCAACCAACACGATAAAGGGGTTGTCAATCTCTTCACGGTCACTTACGAAAGTGAGATCTGATAGAGATGATAAGATAATATTTTTGGTATTTTTATGATAAAGAGTAAAAGTAAAAGAAAGCAAGTAAACAATAATGGAAATAACGGGAGATTAATATGATGGAAAATAGACCCCGGGGCCATAGGTTTCACTAGTGGCTTCTCTCAAGATAGCATAAGTATTACGGTGGGTGAACGAATTACTGTCGAGCCATTGATAGAATTGAGCATAGTTATGAGAATATCTAGGTATGATCATGTATATAGGCATCACGTCCGTGACAAGTAGACCGAAACAATTCTGCATCTACTACTATTACTCCACACATCTACCACTATCCAGCATGCATCTAGAGTATTAAGTTCATAAGAACAGAGTAATGCTTTAAGCAAGATGACATGATATAGAGGGATAAACTCATGCAATATGATATAAACCCCATCTTTTTATCCTCGATGGCGACAATACAATACGTGCCTTGCTGCCCCTGCTGTCACTGGGAAAGGACACCGCAAGATTGAACCCAAAGCTAAGCACTTCTCCCATTGCGAAGATAACCAATCATACATAAAAGAATTCAGAGAAGATTCAAATATTGTTCATAGATAATCTTGACCATAAACCCACAATTCATCGGATCTCGACAAACACACCGCAAAAGAAGGTTACATCGAATAGATCTCCAAGAGAATCGAGGAGAACTTTGTATTGAGATCCAAAGAAGAGAGAAGAAGCCATCTAGCAATTAACTATGGACCCGAAGGTCTGAGGTAAACTACTCACACATCATCGGAGAGGCTATGGTGTTGATGTGTAACATCCCAAATTTTCAATTTGGAATGTTATACATTAGATCATCATTGCATAGCATATTTTATTGCATTTTGGCAAACCCTCGAAAATCCTAAGCAACTCAAGGACCCTCGGAGAGAGTTGGGGATTTTTCGCGGTTTTCATATTTGATTTTTATCAAATAATGAAACAAGGATTTTTGGTTTAATTTATTTTTCTCTCCGAAAAATATTTCATATTAAAATAAATGAGAGGAGAAAATATGACTTCTCCAGAATAATTGAAATATTGGAGTAAAAATATTAAAATCAAATATTTGATTTTATTCGGATTTTAATTGCAATTTTAATTGCATTAGAAAAATTGCACGTTTTCAAAACTGCATTTTTGGGCCAAGAAAATGTTCATCTCGTTCTAATTATTTTAATTAGATGGTGAAAATTTGTTTTGGCATCTTTGGATTTTTATTTATGTTTCTACGTTTTTTTTAGGTTCGGCGAAATTATTTAAAAAAAACTCATGAAGCGCGCCGACTGGGCCGAAACCCAGCCGACGGCCCAGCCCAGCCCCGCGCCCCGTCTCCCTCCTGGAGACCGAGACGGAGACCGCCGCCGCCCCGAGTCCCACTCGTCGCCGTCGCCCCTTGCCCCCTTCCCCAAGGCAGCACCCCCCCTCCTTAAATACTCCCCACCGCCCCTCTCCTCACCCCCGCCCCGACCCGAAGCCGCCCCGCCGCCGAGAGGACCCGCCGGAGTAGGAGCCCGACGCCGCCGCCTCGGGAAGCCCCGTACGCCGCCGCCCTTGTCGCCCCTCGCCGCCCCCGTCGACGCCCGAGCCGGCCGCCCTCGCCGCCCTCTCCCGAACCCGCCGGAGCCCCTTCCCAACCCCACCGGAGTTCTGCCGGACCGAGGTAGCCGAGCCGCCGCCGCCGTGCCAGTTTTTTTTTAAACTGTTCGGTTTATCTTTTTTATTTTTTCCAAAAACCCTAGATTTTTTTAAATAGATCGGTTTATTTTTTTTCTTCGGTTTAGTTAGTTAGTGAACGTTCACCGATCCGTTCGTTTTAACGAACGTGTTTGTCGGTTTGTCGCAGCTAACGAACGTCCATTCATTTAACTGTTCGTCAGTTTTCTTTTTCGTCGGATTTTCCGTGATTATTCCAGATCGCGATTTCTGATCAGATTTTTGTTCTGGTTCATCTTTTAGCTCGTTTATCGGAATCAGGCGATTCAAGCGCCTAGAGTTTCGTCTCGAAATTCTCTTCTGGTTAACCTATTCAAACAAGTTTTTGCTGCTGTAAAATTTGACTTAGATCCAGATTAGTAAACGAAGCTTGTTTCTTTCGCTGTTTGACTTTCGTTGCTTCGTTTGATTCGATTCTTTTTGCAAACCGGAGTTCTTAAGTTGAACTTTCTGGTTAGATCTTTATTTGAGTTTTACCTGTGCGTTAGATAAGTGCTTACTGTTTGCTTGTTTGTTTGCGATAGAGTACCCGGAGTGCGCCGCTTGCTACTTCGAATCTCTAGGTTTCACGGATCATCAGCAAGGCAAGTAACACTTTGATCATACCTCTTTTACTACCCAGTTTTATTGCGTTAGAACAATCCTCAAACATTGCATGATTAGTATCTAATTAAATTGTGGGTATTGGGAAGTAGTTGAGGTAGTACCTATTACTTGTTTATTATCAAACCTTCGGGAGTTACTTCTACGTTTGCTTATATTGCTGTGCTGTGCTAGTAGACATGGATTGGGTTTGAGTGTTACCATGACAGATGTGAGATTGTTAATTAATGGTTAACCTTAAGGTGGCAACTAAAACTCACATCTGGGTGGATTGAGGTACCTGGGTATTCTAGGATTGCCTGTTTTGTTTTGGACCGCCACCCAGGTTCAAAGGGATCATGAGATTATTCATGCTAGAAACTTCCGTGTGCAGCCGCAAGCTATTATGGGCTCTAGCATAGTTGAGTAGGTTGTGTGAGCTCTTGAAGAGGTAGACTAGCAGATGTAGGGGATGTAGGTGGTACTGTCTACCCGGAGTAGAGAGTTAACGCTTCTGAAAGACTGTGTCTCGGTCATCCGTTTCTCAAACACCATGAAGTGCGAGAATCCCAACGGAGGAGATCGAGTCTTGTGGGGAAAAGTGCACAAACCTCTGCAGAGTGTATAAACTAATCATGGTTAGCCGTGTCCCCGGTTATGGACATCTTGAGTATCTAGTACTTGGATTATCATGTGAATCTCATCATGTTACTTTAATTAATTTTGTTGGGTTAATGATGATACTTAATTGGGATTGAGGATGCTGTCAACCATTCTCAATGTTTAACAACCACCATGATAGTTAAATAAAATTTATTCCTTTGCAGTAGGGAAAAATTGGCTTTTCGCAAAACTGTAACCATAGAGCCTTCTACCAGCCATATATGCATGTAGTATAGCATTATTATGTTCATTACTCTCTATGTGTTACATTGCCAGCATATTCCATGTGCTGACCCGTTTTCGGGCTGCAACGTTTCATGTTGCAGACTTTTCAGACGACGAGTAAGGTGCCTTAGGTCGTGGTCTTATACTCAGTGATGCCATTGGAGTTTATGGACTCACTTATCTTCCAAGTCTTCTGCTGTTATCGTATTAGATGGCCTTAAGCCATATTTCTCATACTTATTTCTCTCTTGAGATACTCGTTGTAATAAGTGTGTGATTGCTACTCTGTTATAAATCCTCCATTTGTACTGTGCGTGTCAGCATTACTGATCCAGGGATGACACTGGTGCACGGTAGATCAGACTGTTTGAGGTCTGGTCGCTACATGATGTAGAAGCCCTCCGTGATCAATGCCCCCTCCGGCAGGACGCCGGAAAAGGCCCAAAGATGGGACCTCACGGGTACAGAAGGTTGCGGCGGTGGAATTAGGTTTTCGTGGTCGCTTCTAATTGTTTGGGGGTACGTAGGTATATATAGGAGGAAGAAGTAGGTCGGTGGAGCCACGAGGGGCCCACGAGGGTGGAGGGCGCACCTAGGGGGGTAGGCGCGCCCCCCTACCTCGTGGCCTCCTCGTCTGTTGCTTGACGTCCACTCCAAGTCCTCTGGATCACGTTTGTTCCAAAAATCACGTTCCCGAAGGTTCCATTACGTTTGGACTCCGTTTGATATTTTTCTCTGCGAAACACTGAAATAGGCAAATAAAAACAGCAATTTGGGCTGGGCCGCCAATTAATAGGTTAGTCCCCAAAATAATATAAAAGTGTATAAATAAGCCCATTAAACATCCAAAACAGAATATATAATAGCATGGAACAATCAAAAATTATAGATACGTTGGAGACGTATCAAGCATCCCCAAGCTTAATTCCTGCTCGTCCTCGAGTAGGTAAATGATAAAAACAGAATTTTTGATGTGGAATGCTTCTTAGCATAATTCTCACTGTAAATATTTTTATTGTGGCACGAATGTTTAGATCCGAAAGATTCAAGATAAAAGTTTAATGTTGACGTAAAAACAATAATACTTCAAACATGCTAACCAAGAAATTATGTCTTATCAAAATAACATAGCCAAAGAAAGCTTATCCCTACAAAATCATATAGTTAGGCTATGTTTCAATATTGTCACACAAATGTTCTCATCATGCATAACCCCGATGACAAGCCGAGCAATTGGTTCATACTTTTAACGCGCGTCAGCCTTTTCAACTCTTACGCAAGCCATGGATATAACACTATGGGTGGAGTAAAGTATAATGATGGGGGTTATGAGAGAAGACAAAAGGTAGAAAGTCTCACATTGACGCGGCTAATCAATAGGCTATGGAGATGCCCATCAATTGATGTCAATGAGAGGAGTAGGGATTGCCATGCAACGAATGCACTAGAGCTATAAATATATGAAAGCTCAACAAAAGAAACTAAGTGGGTGTGCATCCAACTTGCTTGATCATGAAGACCTAGGGCATTTTGAGGAAGCCCATCATTGGAATATACAAGCCAAGTTCTATAATGAAAAATTCCCACTAGTATATGAAAGTGACAACATAGGAGACTCTCTATCATGAAGATCACGGTGCTATTTTGAAGCACAAGTGTGGAAAAAGGATAGTAGCATTGTCCCTGCTCTCTTTTTCTCTCATTTTTTTTTCTTTGGGCCTTTTTTTTTTCTTTGGCCTCTTTTTTTTAGTCCGGAATCTCCTCCCGACTTGTGGGGGAATCATAGTCTCCACCATCCTTTCCTCACATGGGACAATGCTCTAATAATGATGATCATCACACTTTTATTATTTACAACTCAACAATTACAACTCAATACTTAGAACAAAATATGACTCTATGTGAATGCCTCCGGCGGTGTACCGGGATATGCGATGAATCAAGAGTGACATGTATGAAAAAATTATGAATAGTGGCTTTGCCACAAAATACGATGTCAACTACATGATCATGCAAAGCAATATGACAATGATGAAGCGTGTCATAATAAACGGAACGGTGGAAAGTTGCATGGCAATATATCTCGGAATGGCTATGGAAATGCCATGATAGGTAGGTGTGGTGCCTGTTTTGAGGAAGATATAAGGAGGCTTATGTGTGATAGAGCGTATCATATCACGGGGTTTGGATGCACCGGCGAAGTTTGCACCAACTCTCAAGGTGAGAAAGGGCAATGCGCGGTACTATACAGGCTAGAAAATTGTGGAAGGTTGAGAGTGCGTATAATCCATGGACTCACATTAGTCATAAAGAACTCATATACTTATTGAAGAAGTTTATTAGCCCTCGAAGCAAAGTACTACTACGCATGCCCCTATAGGGATAGATTGGTAGGAAAAGACCATCGCTCGTCCCCGACCGCCACTCATAAGGAAAGCAATAAAAGAACACCTATGTGTCAAGATTGTAACACAACTTTTACCATACGTGCATGCTACGGGACTTGCCAACTTTAACACAAGTATTTTTCAATTTCACAATTACTCAACTAGCACACTCTAATATTACCACCTTTATATCTCAAAACACTTATCAAGTCTCTAACTTCTCATAACATTCAATGAACTCAACTTAGAAGATTAATTTCACAATTAAAGCAAATTACCATGCTGTTTAATACTCTCAAAATAATATAAGTGAGGCATGAGAGATCAATAATTTCTATAAAATACAACCACCGGTGTGCTCTAAAAGATATAAGTGAAGCACTAGAGCAAAAACTATATAGCTCAAAAGATATAAGTGAAGCACATAGAGTATTCTAACAAATTCCGAATCATGTGTGTCTCTCTCAAAAGGTGTGTACAGCAAGGATGATTGTGGAAAACTAAAAAACAAAGACTCAAATCATACAAGACGCTCCAAGCAAAACACACATCATGTGGTGAATAAAAATATAGCTCCAAGTAAACTACCGATGGTTGAGGACGAAAGAGGGGATGCCTTCCGGGGCATCCCCAAGCTTTGGCTTTTTGGTGTCCTTGGATTTACCCTGGGGTGCCTCGGGCATCCCCAAGCTTAGGCTCTTGCCACTCCTTGTTCCATAATCCATCAAATCTTTTACCCAAAACTTGAAAACTTCACAACACAAAACTTAACAGAAAATCTCGTGAGCTCCGTTAGCGAAAGAAAACAAAACACCACTTCAAGGTACTGTATTAAACTCATTCTTTATTTATATTGGTGTTAAACCTACTTTATTCCAACTTCTCTATGGTTTATAAACTATTTTACTAGCCATAGATTCATCAAAATAAGCAAACAACACACGAAAAACAGAATCTGTCAAAAACAGAACAGTCTGTAGTAATCTGTAACTAACGCAAACTTCTGGAACTCCAAAAATTCTACAAAAATAGGAAGACCTAGAAAATTTGTTTAATAATCTGCTGAAATTGGAATCAGTATTTTATCACGTTCTGGTGATTTTTAACAATTGTTTTCGTGAACAGAAAGTTTCTGGAATTTTCAGCAAAATCAAATAACTATCATCCAAGAAGATCCTATAGGTTTTAACTTGGCACAAACACTAATTAAAACACAAAAACAAATCTAACCAGAGGCTAGATCAAAGATTTATTCCTAAACAGAACCAAAAAGCAAAAAACTAAAAATAAAATTGTGTTGCCTCCCAACAAGCGCTATCGTTTAACGCCCCTAGCTAGGCATAAAAACAAGGATAGATCTAGGTATTGCCATCTTTGGTAGGCAATTCTTCAATAAGACACCTATAACCCTTAGTAGTTTCTTTATTTCTATTAATTATCAAACTCCTAGTTAGGTACAAAATCGAGAAAATCATTTGTAGCAAAAGGTTCCTTAAGGATAGCGAGAAAGTTGGGGTGAACACTTATGGATTTGAGATCAGCATTACCCTTACTAGAAGTTTCACCCTTATTTTTAGGAACATACATCAATTTAGCAATCTTAGCATTAGAAGGAGTGTTATTCACGGAAGAAAAGGAAGATCCTAGGTTGGTAATAATATCCTCAATTTTATCAATTCTAGTGGAATCTTTATATATTCTTTCATTAACCATAGGTTCATTTTCTTTAAAGTTTATAAGAGCAACTCCTACCTTAGATCCGTATTGAGTAATTTGGTTGTGGATCTTTCTATCCAAATTTTCAGTCAACTCTACGGTAGCAACTTTATTTTCAATAATTTCAAGCCGTTGCATCACATGTTCCAAAGTTAAAATAGTTCCATTAACCAAAAGAGGTGGTGAGCCAAACAAATCTATCATAGCATTATAAGAATCAAAAGTATGGCTACCCAAGAAGTTTCCTCCAGTAATGGTATCAAGAATATATCTATGCCAAGGTGTGACGCCTACATAAAAATTGCGAAGAAGAATGGTAGTAGATTGCTTTCTAGCAAATTTATTTTGAGCGTTGCAAATTCTATACCAAGCATCTTTTAGATTTTCTCCCTCCCTTTGTTTAAAATTAAGAACTTCATTCTCGGGAGACAAAGGAGTAGATAAAGGACTAGCCATAACGACGAAGTAGGCGAAAAAGAGGGCGAACGGAAAATAGAGGGCGAATAAAACGGCAAGGGTGAAGTGGGGGAGAGGAAAATGAGAGGCAAATGGCAAATAATGTAATGCTAGGGATAAGAGTTTGTGATGGGTACTTGGTATGTCTTGACTTGTGCGTAGATCTCCCCGGCAATGGCGCCAGAAATCCTTCTTGCTACCTCTTGAGCACTGCGTTGGTTTTCCCTTGAAGAGGAAAGGGTGATGCAGTAAAGTAGCATAAGTATTTCCCTCGGTTTTTGAGAACCAAGGTATCAATCCAGTAGGAGGTCACGCTCAAGTCCCTTGCACCTACACAAACAAATAAGAACCTCGCAACCAACGCGATAAAGGGGTTGTCAATCCCTTCATGGTCACTTACGAGGGTGAGATCTGATAGAGATGATAAGATAATATTTTTGGTATTTTTATGATAAAGAGTAAAAGTAAAGAAAGCAAGTAAACAATAATGGAAATAACGGGAGATTAATATGATGGAAAATAGACCCCGGGGCCATAGGTTTCACTAGTGGCTTCACTCAAGATTGCATAAGTATTACGGTGGGTGAACGAATTACTGTCGAGCAATTGGTAGAATTGAGCATAGTTATGAGAATATCTAGGTATGATCATGTATATAGGCATCACGTCCGTGACAAGTAGACCAAAACGATTCTACATCTACTAGTATTACTCCACACATCGACCGCTATCCAGCATGCATCTAGAGTATTAAGTTCATAAGAACAGAGTAATGCTTTAAGCGAGATGACATGATGTAGAGGGATAAACTCATGCAATATGATATAAACCCCATCTTTTTATCCTCGATGGCGACAATACAATAGGTGCCTTGCTGCCCCTACTATCACTGGGAAAGGACACCGCAAGATTGAACCCAAAACTAAGCACTTCTCCCATTGCAAGAAAGATCAATCTAGTAGGCCAAACCAAACTGATAATTTGAAGGGACTTGCAAAGATAACCAATCATACATAAAAGAATTCAGAGAAGATTCAAATATTGTTCATAGATAATCTTGATCATAAACCCACAATTCATCGGATCTCGACAAACACACCGCAAAAGAATATTACATCGAATAGATCTCCAAGAGAATCGAGGAGAACTTTGTATTGAGATCCAAAGAGAGAGAAGAAGCCATCTAGCTAATAACTATGGACCCGAAGGTCTGAGGTAAACTACTCACACATCATCGGTGAGGCTATGGTGTTGATGTAGAAGCCCTCCGTGATCAATGCCCCCTCCGGCAGGACGCTGGAAAAGGCCCCAAGATGGGATCTCACGGGTACAGAAGGTTGCGACGGTGGAATTAGGTTTTCGTGGTCACTTCTGATGGTTTGGGGGTACGTAGGAATATATAGGAGGAAGAAGTAGGTCGGTGGAGCCACGAGGGGCCCACGAGGGTGGAGGGCGCGCCTGGGGGGTAGGCGCGCCCCTACCTCGTGGCCTCCTCGTCTGTTGCTTGATGTCCACTCCAAGTCCTCTGGATCACGTTTGTTCCAAAAATCACGTTCCCGAAGGTTTCATTCCGTTTGGACTCCGTTTGATATTCTTTTTCTGCGAAACACTGAAATAGGCAAAAAACAACAATTTGGGCTGGGCCTCCGGTTAATAGGTTAGTCCCCAAAATAATATAAAAGTGTATACATAAGCCCATTAAATATCCAAAACAGAATATATAATAGCATGGAACAATCAAAAATTATAGATACGTTGTAGACGTATCATGCAACAAGGGAAGTTACATTAACAAATCTGGCAGGACGGACAGCGAGGTTTGTGTCTTGTAGAACCATGCCTAAGATGGAAATGGTCTTCACAGCAATATCCTCAGATGTGGAATTAATACCAGTGATTAGCGAGTTTCCAGATGTATTCCCTAAAGAAATACTAGGAATGCCACCAGTCCGGGAACTCAAGTTTGCCATTGATCTCGTGCCAGGAACGACACCCATATACAAGAAATATTACCGGAGGCCTTCATCCGAACTAGTTGAGCTAAAGAAACAACTCGATGAGATGCTCAAGAAAGGATACATCCGCCCCAGTTCTTCGCCTTGGGGGTCACCTGCCATAGTCGTGAACAAAAAGGATGGTAGTCTTCGGATGTGCATAGACTATGTTAGCACAACGATGTTACTATCAAGAATAAATACCATTCCCCAGAATTGATGATTTGTTCGATCAACTGCATGGAGGTCAAATCTTTTCCAAGATTGATTGAAGGACCGGGTATCATCAACTCAAGATCAGGAAAGAAGATATTCCTAAGACCGCGTTCACCTCTCGTTACGGTCTACATGAATACACAGTTATGTCATTCGGGCTGACCAATGCTCCTGCTTTCTTCATGCATATGATGAACAAAGTGTTCATGGATTTCTTGGACAAATTTGTGGTGGTCTTTATCAATGATATTATCATATACTCAAAGGGAAAATAAGAGCATAAACAACAACTCTGAGCAGTATTACAAAGGCTTCGTGAGCACCAGTTATATGCAAAATTCAGTAAGTGTGAATTCTGGCTTAAGCAAGTCGGGTTTCTGGGGCACATTCTCTCTGTTGAAGGGATAGTTGTGGATCCAAGCAAGATTAAGGATGTGCTAAAATGGCCAGCACCCACGTCAATGACAGAAATCAGAAGTTTTCTAGGGCTTGCTGGTTATTACCGTCGATTCATCAAAGGCTTCTCCAAGATTGCTAAGCCCATGATAGAACTGCTCAAGAAAGACCAAGAGTTCATATGGTCCGAGGATTGTGAGAAGAGCTTTAACGAATTAAAGACTCGTCTGACCTCAGCACCCATGTTGACACTCCCAAACATCTATCGAAGCTTTGATGTGTACTGCGATGCATCTCGAAAGGGCCTAGGATGCGTACTCATGCAAGATGACAAGGTTGTGGCTTATGCATCGAGACAGCTATGACCAAACGAAGGAAATTATCCTACTCATGACTTGGAGCTAGCAGCCGTTGTGCATGCCTTAAAATTTTGGAGGCATTATCTTATTGGCAAGCGGTGTCGAATATTCACCGACCACAAAAGTCTCAAGTACATATTCACTCAACTTGATTTAAATCTCCGACAAAGAATATGTCGTGAGTTGGTCAAGGATTATGACCTCGGGACAAACTATCACCCTAGTAAAGCTAACGTGGTCGCAGATGCTCTCAACCGTAAGCCAGCCATAGTCAATGCATTAATGACATCTTTGCCTGCCGAGCTACAACAAAAGATGGCCCAACTCAATCTGACTATTGTAGAGGCTGATTACGCCAATATGATGGTAGTCACTCCCACTCTGGAAGAAGAAATTCGCAAAGCTTAGTCGGGAGATACGTTCTTGCAACACCAAGTCACCCGGATAAAGGACGACAAGATTCAAGATTTCATGATGGATGAACAAGGTACCCTACGATTTCGAGGATGAATATGTGTACCCAAAGTAGAAGAGTTGAGGGAGAAAATATTAAAGGAAGCACATGAATCCGCGTACTTGATCCATCCTGGAGGTACCAAAATGTACGAGGACCTCAAGCAAATGTTTTGGTGGGATTGAATGAAGAAGGATATTGCATACTTCGTCGCCTGCTGTGATATATGCAATAGGGTTAAGGCGGATCACAAAACCCCGCCGGGCTACTTCAACCTTTGCCCGTCCCACAATGGAAATGGGATGATGTCTGCATGGACTTTATCACCGGTCTTCCAACCACCCCACATGGAAACAACGCTATGTGGGTCGTGGTGGACATGTTAACCAAAGTGGCCCATTTCATTCCCATCCGGACCACATACCGTGCAAATCAACTGGCTCAACTCTATGTGTTCCGAATTTTCAGTTTGCATGGTGTACCTCGAACTATCACCTTAGATCGAGGATCCCTTTTTACCTCGGCATTCTGGTCATGTCTTCACCAAGCCTTGGGGACATCATTGAAATATAGCGTAGCTTATCACCCTCAAGCAGATGGCCAGACAGAGCGAGTAAATCAAATACTCGAGGACATGCTCAGGGCATGTGCTCTCGCGCAAGGACCCAAGTGGGAAAACAACTAACCCTGCGCTGAGTTTTCTTACAACAACAGTTATCAAGCCAACCTCAAGATGTCATCATATGAAGCCTTGTATGGACGCAAGTGCCGTACCCCTTTAAACTGGTCCCAGACCGGAGACAGTCGTATTTTCAGGACTGACTTGATGATGGAAGCCGAGAAGCAAGTCATGGAAATCCGGGACAGATTGCAACTAGCCAAGTCTCGACAAAAAGAGCTACTATGATGCTAAGCACAGACAGATCAGTTTTGAACCTAGTGAATATGTCTACCTCCAAGTCACACCTATGAAAGGAGTCAAGAGATTTCAGACTCGGGGAAAGCTTGCACCAAGGTATATTGGCCCATTCCTAGCTATGTCCAAGGTTGGCACAGTGGCATATCAATTGGAACTTCCCCCAGAACTGTCAGAGATACATAATGTCTTCCACGTATCCCAGTTGCGAAGGTGTATCTCACCGCCTGAGAAATCGACTGATATGGCAGAAATAGAGCTTGCTAAGGATCTTACATATGAAGAGAAACCTTTAAGAATATTGGATGAGATGGAAAGAGTCACCCGCATCAAGTCAGTTAAGTTTTACAAAGTGTAGTGGGAACACCATACCGAGAGTGAAGCTACCTGGGAAAGAGAGTACTTTTTAAGGATAGATTATCCCTAATTGTTTCCTGAGCAACCGAATCTCGAGGACGAGATTCATCCTAAGGGGGGAGGTTTGTGACACCCTGGTTTTTTTCATTTTTCTTTTTCTCGGTTTTATTGCATTTTTGATTTGAATTTGAGTTTTGAATCAACTCATTTGGACTTAATCACTTGGGCATTTCTTTGAATTTCACCCAAGTGACTCATCTAACTCTCAAACTCATCCCTTTCTCTCTGATATATCATAAAATGGCCAAGGGAATATTTTTCTTAAATGAAAAATATTCATTTCCCCTCTGAAATAGTACTTCGGTCACATCCACTCCAAAGCAACCCTCATTTTTCTGGCCCACAAAAATCCGAGAACATTCCTGAATATTCTTTGGACCTTGGCACACCTCCCTGTGCAAAAGTATTTCATGGTTATTTGGAATATTTTGCTACATAAATTCTTTTCTGTTCTGGCCAGAAAATGCAGGTTGTGAAGGAAGTGCATTTTTCCTTGATCCAATAGAGCTGAAACTTTTAGGGCTTAATTACCTTCTAAGAAACCCTTAACCACCAAAACTTAGCTCCTAACTCTCTCTAGATTCTTATCTATTAAGCTCAAAAGTTTCTGTCCAGAAACTTGCCAAGAGGTTACAGTCTCAACCAGTCGAGCTGTGCTTAACTCAGTTGCCTGGATCGACCTAGCCTTGCACGAAAAATGCCCCAGACATGAATTTAATGGACTGCGTGGCATGATGCCAGAGTTCACGCGGTGACCACGCGTGGACACGGTGCCAGGCAGCTAGTCGATGCACTCTGGGTGCCGCCGGCACCTCTGTTTCGCTCGTGCGCGTGCCCGAGGCCAAACCATCTTGCGCCAAGGGCCTCCTGCCTCGCCTCATCACCTTGCCCGGTCCCTGCTGCTCGCCGACGCCGGAGTTCGCCACAGCAAGCACGGGCACGACGTGGCCAAGTGCACAGTGGGCCTGTGCTCACTGTTGTTGTCCCCTCCCGCGGCCTGTGCTCGTCTCCATCCTCCCACAGTGGCCGCGTGATCCCTGGCCACTTTCCCTCTCTCACTGGCGCCCCTCGTCACCGTGCGCCGCTTCCAGAGCCTCCGGCGAGCTCTCGATCCCCGCCTCGGCTCCGCCTATAAATAGGACCCTCCCGAGCTCGTTTCTCCTCACCACTCCACTCCTCTGGCACACACACTCCTCCTAGATAGCCGCAGCCGACCGGGTAGGCCTCTGGCCGCCATCCCCGTCCTGAGCTTGCCGGCGATCCCCTTCCTCTGCCCCTCCCACTCCACTGCCTCTCGAGCTCGCCCGACTGCGCAGGCGTGTTCCTGGTGGTCCACTGGTGCTCGCTGACACCCCTGGAGCCACTGGAACGACCCCTCGACGTCGGCGTCTTCCTCTCCGATGAGCTCCGCCCACTGCGGCCGTTGGAGATAACCACACTGACCTCGTCCGTGCACCTCTCACCAAGCTACGGGTATGTGCGGGTGCACTGTAGTCTTGCGCGTCGATCCATCCCTTCCCCAGCGGCCACCGACCTCTTCTCGCCGGAGAAACGCCGGTGACGCACCGCCCCTCCTCTTTTTTCTCTCTCTCTAAACCTGACGGGCAAGGCCCAGTGTCAGCCTCACCACTCGCGCCTGAAGCGGTACGAGTGGAGGCGTATTCGCCAAAATACGCCATCGACGTCACCCCTCTCTGGAATTTTCAATAATAAATTTAAATTCAGAATATTGACTGAACTTTCACTAGCTATAACTTTTATTCATTAAATCCAAATGACATGATTCTTTTTGCATTGGTTTTGTGTTGAAATTCTCTATCAGCATGCAAAAGATGAGATTTTGCTTGCTGTGATTATTTTCTGGTGAATTAAACAGTTTTATGTGACATTTCCTTTTTGTTATTTTAATTCAGAAGGCATTTCTTGCCTTGAAGATCACCAGAGGGAGTGTGACCCTCCTCTGCACTAAGGCAAGCCATCACAAATATTTGCAAGAGTGTCATTTCGATAACTATGGTTTTTACTTGAATATGGTTATTTTAAATGCATATAGAAAATTCATATAAAATATTTGATGGTAGTTCAAGTTCTTGCTATGTTTGTTCTGTTATTAGTAGCATTATTGTTAAATCAATAAATTTATGCTGTAGAGTAAGATGATGATATGCTTAATCTAGTTCATGTCGGTATTATGTTAAAATGATGCATATATGGTTCATTGCATTTTCATGGCATACTATGAGTCGGTAAAATTATTTGCAAGTTGAAACCTGATAATAAACCGACTTGAACTTGTTGTTGAAAGAGTCATGGTGTCACCGAATCGAGCTTCCCTAAGTGCAACCACATTTACCTTTATGGGGGGCCCTTTCTTGGTCTATTGTTATGCCTCTCGCCGGTGCCTCCAACTAGGGAAGGTTATTCGCTGGCACTACCCTGGCCCGGTAGGCAGGTATAACCTTGTCTGCCCGTAGTTGTTTGGTACCATGTCCCCATTTGGGACGATTGTTTTTGCCACGACGGTGGCCGTTGGATGTACGGAGTGGCATCGGGGCCACCCATGACCTAGCCCAAACACGAGTTGGTCAGAGTGGCTGGGAGAGTGTCATGGCAATAGGCTAGTTCTGCCGGAACGCTATTGGTCCACCCGAATGGGAGTCCGAGGCCATGGGTTCCGTGGTGTGGGTATAGTGTATTAACCTCTGTAGAGTGTGTATAATCTATCGATAGCCGCGTCCACCGTTATGGACACAGGTTCGTAGTAGGTCACACAGTGGATCAAAAAAAATTAAAACGTGCACGCTAAGTGAATACTTGTGGCACTAGTTATGTTGGTGAAGTTGTTGAGACCATCGAGATGGTTCGTTCGTGATCCGGGAGTGATTGATGTCTGCTAGACTACGTCGGTATTTCCCCAAAGAGGAAGGGATGATGCAACACAATGACGGTAGGTATTTCCCTCAGTGATGAGACCAAGGTTATCGAAACAGTAGGAGAACCAAGCAACACTACGTAAACAGCACCTGCACACAAATAACAAATACTCGCAACCCGACGTGTTAAAGGGGTTGTCAATCCCTTTCGGGTAACGGCGCCAGAAATTGGCAAACAGGCATGAGAGAGTTGTAATAATTTGATAGATCGAACGCCAAATAAAATAAAGTGCAGCAAGGTATTTTTGATTTTTGGTTTAATAGATCTGAAAATAAAAGCAAAGGAAAATAGATCGCAAAGGCAAATATATTAAAGACGAGACCCGGGGGCCGTAGATTTCACTAGTGGCTTCTCTCGAGAAAAATAGCAAACGGTGGGTAAACAAATTACTGTTTGGCAATTGATAGAACTTGAAATAATCATGACGATATCCAGGCAATGATCATTATATAGGCATCACGTCCAAGATTAGTAGACCGACTCCTGCCTGCATCTACTACTATTACTCCACACATCAACTGCTATCCAGCATGCATCTAGTGTATTAAGTTCATGGAGAAACAGAGTAATGCAATAAGAACGATGACATGATGTAGACAAGATCTATTTATGTATAAGTAGACCCCATCTTGATATCCTTAATAGCAACGATACATATGTGTCGGCTCCCCTAATGTCACTGGGATCAAGCATCGTAAGATCGAACCCATCAGAAAGCACCTCTTCCCATTGCAAGATAAATAGATCAAGTTGGCCAAACAGAACCCAAATATCGGAGAAGAAATACGAGGCTATAAGCAATCACGCATATAAGAGATCAAAGAAGACTCAAATAACTTTCACGGATAAAAAGATAGATCTGATCATAAACTCAAAGTTCATCCGATCCCAACAAACACACCGCAAAAAGAGTTACATCATATGGATCTCCAAGAGACCATTGTATTGAGAATCAAACGAGAGAGAGAGGAAGCCATCTACCTACTAACTACGGACCCAAAGGTCTACAAAAGACTACTCACACATCATCGGAGAGGCACCAATGGCATGATGAACCCCTCCGTGATGGTCTCTAGATTGGATCTGGTGGTTCTGGACTCTGCGGCGGCTGGAATTGATTTTCGTCGACACCCCTAGGGTTTCTGGAATATTGGGGTATTTATAGAGCAAAGAGTCGGTTTGGGAGGCACCCGAGGTGGACACAACCCACCAGGGCACGCCTGGGCCTCCAGGCGCCCTGGTGGGTTGTGCTCCCCTCGGAGCACTCCCTAGGCGCCTCTTTGGCCCACTGGATGTCTTCTGGTCAAAAAAAAACCACAAAAAATTTCGCTCCGTTTGGACTCCGTTTGGTATTGATTTCCTGTGATGTAAAAAACATGAAGAAAACAGCAACTGGCACTTGGCACTATGTCAATAGGTTAGTACCAAACAATGACTATAAAATGATTATAAAACATCCAAGAATGATAATATAACAGCATGGAACAATCAGAAATTATATATACGGTGGAGACGTATCAGCATCCCCAAGCTTAATTCTTGCTCGTCCTCGAGTAGGTAAATGATAAAAACAGAATTTTTTATGTGGAATGCAGCCTAACATGTCATCTCATATTCTTATCTTCATAGCATGGACATTTGGACTTTTATATGGTTCAAAGCAATAGTCTAGTTTTGACATGAGACTTAAATACTCAAGCATTACAACAAGCAACCATGTCTTTCAAAATATCAACACTGAATTAAGTTATCCTTAGCTCATCATGCTCAATCATTAATCCATTCATGAAACACACTCGCATATTAGCTACACCCATTGCTCAAGTATGATCATAGTGCCCCCTAGTTGGTGCTTTATAAGAGAAGATGGAGACTTAAACAAAAATTAAAATTGCATAAAGTAAAAGAAAGGCCCATCACAGAGGGAAGTAGGGATTTGTAGAGGTGCCAGAGCTCAAAGCAAAAATTGAGAGATAAAAACATTTTGGGAGGCATACTTTTCCCACCAACAAAAATGACTTAGAGCTCAAAACACTTTCCATGCTAGAAATATCATAGGCGGTTCCCAAACATAAAATAAAGTTTATTCCTTTTTAACCATACTTTCACTTTCCATGGCTAACCGTATCCGCGGGTGCCCTCCATACCATCAGTTTCCAAGGAATTTATTATTTGACAACATAAAATAAATTCATTTTTCATTTCGGGACTGGGCATCCCTAATACCTTTGCCTTACTCTCGTGCAATGACAAGTGAATAAACACTTGTCATGAGAATAACACATCTAGCATGGAAAATATTGACCACCCCTCACCGCCTCGCGAGCGGTACGAGCACAAAAAAGAGAAATTTATTTTGAAAATTAGAGATGGCACATACAAATTTGCTTAGAACGGCAAAAGAATACCGCGTATAGGTAGGTATAGTGGATTCATGTGGCAAAACTGGTTTAAAGGATTTTGGATGCACAAGTACTGATCATACTTAGTGCAAAATGAAGGCTAGAAAAAGATTGAGAAGCGACCAACCAAGAAACGAATAATCTCATAAGCGAGCATTAAGCATAATTAACACTGAATAATGCACCACAAGTAGGATGTAATTTCATTGCACAACTATTGGCTTTCGTGCTTGCATAGGGAATCACAAACCTTAACACCAATATTCTTACTAAAGCATAATTACTCATCAACATGACTCATATATCACATCATCATATCTCAAAACTATTACTAAGAATCAAGTTTATTTTGTCCAATGATCTTCATAAAAGTTTTTATTATATCCTTCTTGGATATCTATCACTTTGGAACTAATTTTCATGTGTTGCTTTTGATAAGCTCAAACAAATATAAGTGAAGATCATGAGCATAATTTTTCTTTCTCTCAAATTAATTTAAGTGAAGCAAGAGAGAACTTCTTGAAAATTTTACTAACTCTCAAATAAATCTAAGTGAAGCAAGAGAGCATTTCTTCAAAAATACTAAAGCACATCGTGCTCAAAAATATATAAGCGAAGCACTAGAGCAATTCCATAGCTCATAAAAATTTAAGTGAAGTATAGAGAGCAATCTAACAAGTCATGGCATAATTTTGGTTCTCTCAAATAGGTGTGTCCAGCAAGGAATAAAGACTTAAAACAAAAAGCAAAACAAGCAAAGACTCATATCATACAAGAAGCTCCAAGCAAAACTCATAGTACGTGATGAATAAAAATATAGCTTCGAGTAAAATACCGATGGTCGTTAGAAGAAAGAGGGGATGCCACTCGGGGCATCCCCAAGCTTAGTTGCTTGCTTCTCTTTGGATAATAGCTTGGGAGGCCATGGGCATCCCCAAGCTTAGGCTCTTCTTGCTCCTTATTCCTTCATCCATCGTAACATCACCCAAAACTTGAAAACTTCAATCACACAAAACTCAACAAAACCTTCATGAGATCTGTTAGTATAAGAAAGCAAATCACTACTGTAAGTACTGTTGCAACCCATTCATATTTTATTCTTGCATTATATCTATTGTATTCCAACTTTCCTATGGCAAAAACTCCTCAAAGAAAACCATAGAATCATCAAAACAAGAACACAACGCAAAGAAAACAATAGATATAATGTTTGCCTGGTATAGACTGTTCTGTTTTTGACAGATTCTGTTTTCTTTGAACTCCCCTAAATTCTCAGGAAAAGAAACCATCTTTAGATCCAAAATATCCAATCGCTTGTTGCAGGGAGAAATTAAGGTGTTCATGCGATTGATACTACCATTGAGATGTTTGAGGGGTTCGTTGTACTTTTGTAATTCAACCATATGTTTATGCAAATCACCAAGATTGTCCAACCTTTGAACTCCTTCCGGGGTGAAAGAAAACCCCTTATTTTGAGGTGGAACCCCCAGATTTCTTTCTAAAATTTCATAGGCAGCATTAGCATCAAGCTCGATAAAATTCCCTTTAGCGGCAAAATCTAGGAGTTGTCTATGATGCAAAGCCAATCCTATATAAAAGTTACGAAGCAAGATCTTAGCGCCCCCCTTTAAATTGCAAATACGATAGGATTCCATAAGCCTATACCAGGCATCTTTCAAATTTTCTCCTTGTCTTTGCTTGAAGTATAGAACTTCAAAATCTGGTGACAAAGGAGGAGTAGAAACGCTAGGCATCAGGACTAGAAAGCAAGAAAACGGCGAACGAAAAAGAGGGCGAATAAAATGACAAATTTTTGTGAATTGGGGGAGAGGAAAACGAGAGGCAAATGGCAAATAATGTAAATTGTGAGGAGATGAGATTTCTGATTAGGAACCTGGTAGATGTTGATGATCCTTCCCGGTAACGGCGCTAGAAATTTCTTTTGATGTCTGCTAGACTACGTCGGTTTTTCCCCAAAGAGGAAGGGATGATGCAGCACATCGACGGTAGGTATATCCCTCAGTGATGAGACCAAGGTTATCGAACCAGTAGGAGAACCAAGCAACACTACGATGACCCACAAGTATAGGGGATCAATTGTAGCTCATTTTGATAAGTAAGATGTCAAACCCAACGAGAAGCAGAAGGAAATGACAAGTGGTTTTCAGCAAGGTAATGTCTGCAAGTGCTGAAATTGTAAGTAGCAGAGTAGTTTGATAGCAAGATAATTTGTAATGAGCAAGTAACGATAGTAGTAACAAAAGTGTAGCAAAGTAGCCCAATCCTTTTGAGGCAAAGCACAGGACAAAATGGTCTCTTATAATAAGCAAAGCGTTCTTGAGGGTACACGGGAATTTCATCTAGTCACTTTGACCATGTTGGTTCGACTTGGTTCGCTACTTTGATATGTGGGTGGACCGGTGCTTAGGTGTTGTTCTTACTTGAACAAACCTCCTACTTATGCTTAACCCTCCTGCAAGCATCCGCAACTACGAGAAAAGTATTAAGAATAAATTCTAACCATAGCATTAAACTTTTGGATCCAATCTGTCCCTTACGGAATAGCGCATCAACTGGGGTTTAAGCTTCTGTCACTCTCGCAACCCATCATCTAATTGCTAATCCACAATGCATTCCCTTAGGCCCAAATATGGTGAAGTGTCATGTAGTCGACGTTCAGATGAACCCACTTAGGGAATCACAACATACATACTATCAAAATATCGAACACATATCAAGTTCACATGATTACTTGCAACATGATTTCTCCCATGACCTTAAGAACAAAAGTAACTACTCACAAATGATAATCATGCTCAAGATCAGAGGGGTATTAGATAGAATATTGGATCTGAACATATAATCTTCCACCAAATAAACCATATAGTAATCAACTACAAGATGTAATCAACACTACTAGTCACCCACAAGCACCAATCTATAGTTCCGGTAACAAGATTGAACACAGGAGATGAACTAGGGTTTGAGATGAGATGGTGATGTTGAAGATGTTGATGGAGATTGCCCTCCCCAATATGGGAGAGTTGTTGGTGATGATGATGACGATGATTTCCCCCTCCGGGAGGGAAGTTCCCCCGGCGGAATCGCTCTGCCGGAGGGCAAAAGTGCTCCTGCCCAAGTTCCGCCTCGAGACGGCGGCGCTCCATCCCGAAAGTCCTATCCATATTTTTTCTAGGTCAAAATGACCTATATACCAGAAGATGGGCACCGGAGGTGGGCCTGGGTGAGCACAACCCAATAGGGCGCGCGTGGGCTCCCTGGCCCGCCCAGGTGGGTTGTGCCCACCTGGTAGGCCACCTCTGGTAGTTATTTGCTCCAATATTCATCATATATTTGATAAAAAATTCTCCGTGAAGTTTTAGCTTGTTTGAAATTGTGCATAATAGGTAGCCTGATGTAGCTTTTTCGGGTCCAGATTTCCAGCTACCAGAATTCTCCCTCTTTGTGTGTACCTTGCATATTATGAGAGAAAATGCATTAAAATTACTCAAAAAATAATTATTATGGATAAAAACATCATAAATAACAGTAGGAAAACATGATGCAAAATGGGGTATCAACTCCCCCAAGCTTAGACCTCGCTTGTCCTCAAGCGAAAACCGAAATCGAAAAACATGTCCACATGCTTAGAGAGAGAGGTGTCGATAAAAACAAAATACAGACATAGAAGCATCATGTTCATTATTATAACAACAACAAACTTAAACATAAGACTCTTATCATAGAGCTTTTATCATAGAATTCTCATGAATAAGTAACAGTTCATCACACAATCGAAGTATAAAGCAAAACTCTATTAAAAACCAACAAACTATATTCTCAGTCAACTGTGCAACTACGATTCATCATCTTTTCAGGAAGGGTCACGTATCGGAGCCTCTAGGAAAGTCCACATACTCAACCATCATATAGTCTTCTATGATTGCTAACACTCACCGCATACACATGAGCAAAACGTTTCAACCGGGCACATAGAAAGATAGGGGCTTATAGTTTCGTCTCCCAACGTATTCACCTCAAGGGTGATGTCAACAATAATAACTCATGCTACCCATATTCAACTGGACATATGTGCCTAGATCTTTCCTCACCACATGATGCTTGCCAAAGGAGAAAATAAAAAGGAATAGAAAGAAAACTTTGACTCTTTGCATAAAAGTAAATACATAAAAGTAAAAGATATGCCCTTCGCAGAGGGAAGCAGAGGTTGCCATGCACTTATTTCTTTGTATGCTCAACCCCTTAGTGCAAAAGAACGTCACGCTGCATTGCCCCTTGTGATAGCGACCTTTAATATGCAGTATGTCGCTTTTATTCTTCACCATCACAAGTTTGTGCAATGCTCAATTTTCTCTTACACTAAATGATCTCACACATTTAGAAGCAATTTTTATTGCGTTTTTGCACCGATGACAACTTACTTGTGGGATCTTGCTCAATCCCTAGGTAGGTATGGTGGACAGTTGAAAATAAGATTTGGGTTTAAGGGTTTTTGGATGCAAAAGTAGTATCTCTATTTAGAGCGGAATTTTTGGCTAGCAAAGATAGGGGGAAAGCACCACACGTTAAAGGATCTACGACAATATGACTTCTATGTGAAGATGAACAAACATAAATCATTAAGTTGTCTTCCTTGTCCAACGTCAACAATTTTGGCATATAATATTTTGATGGGGGCTCACAATCACAAAAGATTTCTAGGATAGTACATTTATATGTGAATCTTCTCTTCCCTTATTAATTCTTTCATGAGTTGCATCATTGACTAATGCTATGTTTCTCAATCTCTAATAAAATTTTCTGCTTATACTTTTCCTTATGGTTGCCATCACCTACCATAAGATTAGTATATGATCTTCTTGATTTATTTCCTTTCTTTTTATTTATATCTTTTCCTTTTATTGGAAAAGAAAGTAAAGAAAGCAAAAACTCAAACTAAACTTTATTATATATCTTGCACACAATTACAAGGATGGATCACTAAGCAAACTCTCGAAAAGAAAGGATCAAAGTAAACTTTTATTCATCTAAAGCAAAAGACCGAACTAAGATAACTAAAGGCAAAAAGATAGTGGGGATGATACTATACCAGGGCACCTCCCCCAAGCTTGGCAGAAGCCAAGGGGAGTGCCCATACCCGAAACTCAATTTTCCTTTGGTGGTGAATAAGAAGGTGATGGTGATGAATCGATCTTGTCCTTAAGGATCAAAAGATTCTCCAATCGACGGATGGCGCACCGGAGGTGGGTGATGTGCTCTTGATGCAGAATATTTTCATGAGTGAGATACTTATTCTGAACACGAACCGTTTTGATGATCCAAAAGGCTTCAATCTTAGTAGGGGTAAGGTAAGCATAGTAGGGTTTAAGGATATCCTCTTCTTCTTCCTCTGCCGGCAGCGCTTGCTCGACCACTGGGACTTGATCTACGGAAACCTCCTTGCTTGTATCTCCCTTGACAACATCTATGGGCTGTTCTCTCTTCAGCTCGATCTTCATGAACCAAGCATCCTCTTCCATGTTGTTGGAGGAAGAAGAAGACATGATGCCTGGCTCAACAGATCCGACCAAAAACAGTAAGAAAAGAGAACAGAGGATTTCTTCGTGATACCATGGTCAATAGGTTCGGGGGGTATATAAAGATTTTTTATCTTGGGAGACAAGCAAAGGAAGAAACACGGAGTCTAGGAGGTGTCCCAGGTGGGCACAACCCACCTGGGCGTGCCTGGCAGGCGCTCCCTAGTGTCTTGTGCCCACCAGGGTACGCTTCCTAGAAGTTTCTTATTTTCCAAATTTTCTAAATATTCCAAAACTGACAAAAAAATATTTTTGCGGATTTTTCGGAGTCCGTTTACTTACCGTATCACGTACCTCCTTATTTTCACGATTCTGGAGTGTTCCCAAAGGACTCTTTTGTGTGTTCTTTCAGTGTCAAAGTTTGGATAATATTACTTTCAACATTAATGGGTGTACCTGAGATATAGTGTTTTATTCATTGCCCATTCACAACCTTCGGTGTTATTTATTTTGATAGCTCCACACCGATAAAACTCCTCGATGACATAGGGGCCTTCCCATTTTGAGAGGAGTTTTCCTGCAAAGAGTCTGAAATGAGAGTTGTACAAAAGAACATATTATTCGACTTTGAACTCACGCTTTTGGATTCTTTTATGATGCCATCTTTAACTTTTCTTTGAATAATTTTGCATTTTCATAAGCTTGGGTTCTCCATTCATCTAATAGGCTAATATCAGATAACTTCTTTTCACCTGCAAGTTTGAAATCATAATCGAGTTCTTTGATTGCCCAATATGCTTTATGTTCTAACTCAAGAGGCAAATGACAAGCTTTTCCATAAACCATTTTATAAGGAGACATACCCATATAATTTTTATATGCTGTTCTATAAGCCCATAGTGCATCATCTAATTTCTTAGACCAATTCTTCCGGGACCTATTGACAGTCTTTTGCAAAATTAATTTTATTTCTCTATTGCTAAGTTCAACTTGACCACTAGACTGAGGATGATAGGGTGATGCAATTATATGGTTAACATTATACTTGGCAAGCATTTTACGGAAAGCACCATGAATAAAGTATGAACCACCATCAGTTATTAAGTATCTAGGGACTCCAAACCTTGGGAAAATAACTTCCTTAAGCATTTTAATAGAGGTGTTGTGATCATCACTACTGGTTGGAATAGCTTCTACCCATTTGGTACATAATCAACATCAACCAAAATATGTGTATACCCATTAGAGGAAGGAAAAGATCCCATGTAATCAAATCCCCAAATGTCAAATGGTTCAACAGCAAGTGAATAACTCATAGGCATTTCTTGACGCTTACCGATATTACCTATTCTTTGACATTCATCACAAGATAAGACGAACTTACGGGCATCCTTGAAGAGAGTAGGCCAATAAAATCCAGATTGCAATACCTGTGAGCAGTTCTATCTCCAACATGATGCCCTCCATAAGCTTCAGAGTGACATTTCCGTAGGATTTGTCTCTGTTCATGCTCAGGTACACAACATCTAATAATACCATCTACTCCTTCTTTATAAAGATGTGTGTCATCCCAAAAGTAGTGTCTTAAATCATAGAAGAATGTTTTATTTTGTTGATATGTAAAGCTAGGTGGTAAATATTTAGCAACAATGTAATTAGCATAGTCAGCATACCAAGGAGTGTTATGAGCAACATTTATTGTAGCTAACTGCTCATCCGGAAAACTATCATCAATAGGTAGTGGGTCATCAAGCACATTTTCAAGCCTGGACAAGTTATCAGCTACGGGGTTCTCAGCTCCTTTTCTATCAGTGATATGTAAATCAAATTCTTGTAGCAAGAGAACCCATCAAATAAGTCTAGGTTTAGCATCTTTCTTTCAAATAAGATATTTAATAGTAGCTTGATCGGTGTGAACAATCACTTTTGAATCAAAAATATAAGATCTAAATTTATCACAAGCAAACACCACTGGTAAGAATTCTTTTTCAGTAGTTGCATAATTTCTTTGAGCACTGTCTAGAGTTTTACTAGCATAATTTATATCATTCAGTTTCTTATCAACTCTTTGTCCTAGAACAGCACCAACAGCATAATCACTAGCATCACGCATAATTTCAAAAGGCAAGTTCCAATCAGGTGGTTGAACAATAGGTGCAGAAATTAAGGCTTTCTTGAGTGTTTCGAAGGCTTCTAAACAATCATCATAAAAAACAAAAGGAACATCCTTTTGCAAAAGATTCGTAAGAGGCCTAGAAATTTTAGAAAAGTCTTTGAAAAATCTCCTATAGAAACCAGCATGACCTAGGAAACTAAGAATACCTTTGATATCTTTAGGACATGGCATTTTCTCAATTGCATCAACCTTGGCTTTGTCCACTTCAATACCTCTTTTAGAAATTGTGTGACCGAAGACAATGCCTTCATTAACCATAAAGTGGCACTTCTCCAAATTCAAGACAAGATTTGTTTGCTCGTATCTCTGCAAAACTCGATCAAGATTGCTTAAACAATCATCAAAAGACTTCCCATAAACAAAGAAGTGATCCATGAAAACCTCAACAATCTTTTCTCAAAAATCAGATAATATAGCAGTCATACATCTTTGAGAGGTAGCAGGTGCATTGCATAAACCAAAAGGCATACGTCTATAAGCATAAGTTCCAAAAGGGTATGTAAAAGTGGTCTTTTCTTGATCAGGTTGAGAAACAGGTATTTGTGAAAAACCAGAATATCCATCAAGGAAGCAAAAGTGTGTGTGCTTAGATAATCTTTCTAGCATTTGATCAATAAAAGGCAGAGGGTAATGATCTTTTCTAGTTGCTTTGTGTGATTTTCTGAAATCAGTTACCATTCTATAGCCTGTAACAATTCTTTGTGGAATGAGTTCATTTTTATCATTAGGAACAATAATACCTCCTTTTTTAGGGACACAATGAACATGAATTACCCATCTACTATCAGCTATAGGATAGATTATACCTGCTTCCAGAAGTTTTAAGATTTTTGTTCTTACCACTCCCTTCATTTTTTGATTTAACCAACGTTGGTGATCAACAACGGGTTTAGCATCAGGTTCCATATTAATCTTGTGCTGACATAGAGTGGGACTAATGCCCTTTAAATCATCAAGAGTATATCCAATAGCAGCCGGTGCTTCCTTAGAACTTTCAATAATCTTTCTTCTTCATGTTCTGAAGGGTTAGCACTAATAATAACATGATATATCTTCTTTTCATCAAGATAAGCATATTTCAAAGTGTCTGGCAGTTGTTTTAATTCAAACACATGATCACCCTTAGGTGGAGGAGGACCTCCTAGAGTTTCAATAGGCAAATTGTGTTTAAGCAGAGGACGTTGTTCAAAGAAAATCTTATCTATTTCATTTCTTTCATGCATCTGTAAATCATTTTCATGGCCTAGAAAATATTGTTCTAAAGGATCAGTAGGTGGCACAGCAATAGAAGCAAGATCAATTATTTCATCCTTACTAGGAAATTCATTTTCATGAAGCTTTCTACTAAACTTGGAAAACTTAAACTCGTGAGACTCATCACCAAAGCTAACACCGACAATTTGTTTCCACAATCTATTCTAGCACTAACGGTGTTCAAGAAAGGTCTACCAAAGATAATGGGACAAAAGTTATATTGTGGGTAACCAAGAACAAGAAAATCAGTAGGGTATTTTATTTTCCCACACAAGACTTCAACATCTCTAACAATCCTAATTGGTGAAATAGTGTCTCTATTAGCAAGTTTAATAGTAACATCTATGTGTTCTATCTCTGCGGGTGCTATGTCATTCATAATTTCTTGATATAAGGTGTAAGGAATATCACTTATGCTAGCACCTATGTCACATAAACCATGATAACAATGATCTCCTATTTTAACTGAGACAACAGGCATGCCAACAACATGTCTATGATTATCCTTTTTATCAGGTTTGGCAATTCTAGCAGCTTCTTCACAGAAGTAAATAACATGCCCATCTACGTTTTCTTCCAGGAGATCCTTAATCATAGCAGCACTAGGTTCTACTTTGATTTTTCATCAGGTTTATGTGTTCTAATATAGCTTTCGTTAACCATAGTCGAGACTTTAGCATGTTCCTTTGTCCTAACAGGAAAAGGTGGTTTCTCAATATAATCAGAAGGAACAACTGGATCAACATTATAAATTATGGTTTCTTCTTTAATTGGTACCGATTCTTTATCTTCTTTAATAGGTGGGTGATATTTAAACCACTTCTCTTTGGGGAGATCAACATGAGTAGCAAATGATCCACAAAAGGAGTCTACTATCTCAGAGACAAGTCCATATTTAGTGCTAAACTTTTGAAAAGCATCGTATTCATAAAATATTTACCCAAGTAAATAAAAGATTTACCTTCATCGAGTTCCCAATCTTCAGAGTTGCATTTAATTATTTCCAAAAGATCCCACCGGAATTCAATATTCTTCTTCAGAAAAAAACCAGTACAAGAAGTATCAAGCATGGATTGATCATCATGAGAAAGCCGAGCATAAAAGTTTTGGATAATAATTTCTCTTGAGAGCTCATGGTTGGGGCATGTATATAACATTGAATTAAGCCTCCCCCAAGCTAGAGCGATAGTTTCTCCTTCACGAGGCCAAAAATTATATATGTAATTCCGATCACGATGAACTAGATGCATAGGATAATTTTTTTGGTGGAACTCCAATTTCAATCGATTCCAGTTCCAAGATCCAATATCATCGCATAGCCTATACCATGCCAATGACTTTTCCCTTCAAAGATAAAGGGAAAACCTTTTTCATAACTTCATCTCTGGGTAAACCTGCAAGCTTAAACAATCCACAAATTTGTTCCACATATATCAAGTGCATATCAGGATGTTCGGTTCCATCTCCTGCATAAGGATTAGCTAGCAGTTGTTCTATCATACCCGAAGGCATTTCATATTCAATATTTTCAGTAGGTTCAGTGGGTTGAGGGGTAGCTAATTGTGGTTCCAATCGGGGTGAAGATACCCCAAACAAACCCCTCAAAGGATTGTTTTCCATAATAACAAGTGACAATAAATTTCAGCACACTATATAAATGTTTCCTTACCAAATTCTACTTACCAAAGGCGCTTCACTCCCCGGCAACGGCGCCAGAAAATAGCCTTGTGACCCACAAGTATAGGGGATCAATTGTAGCTCTTTTCGATATGTAAGAGTGTCGAACCCAACGAGGAGCAGAAGGGAATGACAAGTGGTTTTCAGCAAGGTAATGTCTGCAAGTGCTGAAATTGTAAGTAGCATAGTAGTTTGATAGCAAGATAATTTGTAACGAGCTAGTAACGATGGTAGTAACAAAAGTGCAGCAAAGTAGCCCAATCCTTTTAAGGCAAAGGACAGGCCAAAACGTTCTCTTAATAAGCAAAGCGTTCTTGAGGGTACACGGGAATTTCATCTAGTCACTTTCACCATGTTGGTTCAATTTGTGTTTGCTACTTTGATAATTTGATATTTGGGTGGACCGGTGCTTAGGTGCTGTCACTCTCGCAAGCATCCGCAACTACGAGAAAAGTATAAAAAATAAATTCTAACCATAGCATTAAACTTTTGGATCCAATCGGTCCCTTACGGAATAGCGCATAAACAGGGGTTTAAGTTTTTGTCACTCTCGCAACCCATCATCTAATTGCTACTCCACGATGCATTCCCTTTGGCCCAAATATGGTGAAGTGTCATGTAGTCGACGTTCACATGACACCACTAAGGGAATCACAACATACATACTATCAAAATATCGAACACATATCAAGTTCACATGATTACTTGCAACAGGATTTCTCCCGTGATCTCAAGAACAAAAGTAACTACTCACAAATGATAACCATGCTCAAGATCATAGGGATATTAAATAGCATATTGGATCTAAACATATAATCTTCCACCAAATAAACCATATAGTAATCAACTACAAGATGTAGTCAACACTACTAGTCACCCACAAGCACCAATCTATAGTTCCGGTAACAAGATTGAACACAAGAGATGAGCTAGGGTTTGAGATGAGATGGTGATGTTGAAGATGTTGATGGAGATTGGCCTCCCCAAGATGGGAGAGTTGTTGGTTATGATGATGACGATGATTTCCCCCTTCGGGAGGGAAATTCCCCCGGCGGAATCGCTCTACCGGAGGGCAAAAGTGCTCCTGCCCAAGTTCCGCCTCGAGACGGCGACGCTCCATCCCGAAAGTTCTCTCCTTAGTTTTTTCTAGGTCAAAATGACCTATATACCAGAAGATGGGCACCGGAGGTGGGCCTGGGTGACCACAACCCACCAGTGCGCGCCTGGTGGGCCACCTCTGGTAGTTATTTTCTCCAATATTCATCATATATTTGATAAAGATTCTCTGTTGTGCAGAATAGGTAGCCTGACGTTGCTTTTTCAGGTCCAGTTTTCCAGCTACCAGAATTCTTCCTCTTTGTGTGTACCTTGCATATTATGAGAGAGAAGGCATTAGAATTACTCCAAAAAGCATTATTATGGATAAAAACATCATAAATAACAAAAGGAAAACATGATGCAAAATGGACGTATCACACTACGTAAACAACACCTGCATACAAATAACAAATACTCGCAACCCGACTTGTTAAAGGGGTTTTCAATCCCTTTCAGATAACTGCGTCAGAAATTGGCAAACGGACGTGAGAGAGTTGTAATAATTTGATAGATCGAGCGCCAAATAAAATAAAGTGCAGGAAGGTATTTTTGTATTTTTCATTTAATAGATCTAAAAATAAAAGAAAAGGAAAATAGATCGCAAAGGCAAATATATTAAAGAAGTGTAGCAACCAGACCTCAGACGGTCAAGTCTCTGTGCATCAGTGTCATCCCTGGATCAGTAATGCTGACATGCACAGTACTCGAAGGATTTATAACAGAGTGGAAATCACACACTTCATCGAATGTCTCAAAAGAGAACTTAATACAATAAATATGGCTTAAGGCCATATAAAAACGATAACAGCGGAAGACTTGGAAGATAGGCGAGTCCATCAACTCCAACGGCATCACTGAGTATAGAACCACGACCTAAGGCACCTTACTCGTCGTCTGAAAAGTCTGCAACATGAAACGTTGCAGCCCGAAAACGGGTCAGCACATGGAATATGCTGGCAATGTAACACATAGAGAGTAATGAACAGAATAATGCTATACTACATGCATATTTGGCTGGTGGAAAGCTCTATGGTTATAGTTTTGCGAAAAGCCAATTTTTCCCTACTACAAAGGAATAAATTTTATTTAACTATCATGGTGGTTGTTAAACATTGAGAATGGGTGACACCATCTCAATCCCAATTAAGTTTCAACATTAATCCCAACAAAATTAATTAAAGTAACATGATGAGATTCACATGATAATCCAAGTACTAGATACTCAAGTTGTCCATAACCGGGGACACGGCTAACCATGATTAGTTTATACACTCTGCAGAGGTTTGCGCACTTTTCCCCACAAGACTCGATCTCCTCCGTTGGGATTCTTGCAGTACATGATGTTTGAGAAACGGATGACCGAGACATAGTCTTTCAAAAGCGTTTGCACCTTACGATCGGGTAGACAGTACCACCTACAACCCCTACATCTGCTAGTCTACCACTGTAAGAGTTCACACAACTTAATCAACTATGCTAGAGCCCATAATAGCTTGTGGCTGCACATGGAAGTTTCTAGCATGAATAATCTCATGATCCCTTTGAGCCTGGGTGGCGGTCCATAAAAAAAACAGGCAATCGCTGGAATACCCAGGTGCCTCAATCCACCCAGATGTGTGTTTAAGTAGCCACCTTAAATTGAACCATTAATTAACAATCTCACATCTGTCATGGATACACTCACCCAATCCACTTCTACTAGCATAGCATAGCAATATAAGCAAACGTAGAAGTAACTCCCAAGGGTTTGGTAATAAACATGGCAATAGGTTCTACCTCATCAGCTACTTCCCAACCCACAATTTAATCAGATCCTAATCATGCAATTGTTTGAGGATTGATCTAATGCAATAAAACTGGGTATGAAAAGAGGTATGATCAAAGTATTACTTGCCTTGCTGATGATCCGTGAAACCTAGGGATTCGAAGTAGCAAGCGGCGCACTCCGGGTACTCTATCGCAAACAAACAAGCATACAATAAGTACTCGTCTAATGCACAGGTAAAACTCAAATAAGAGATCTAACCAGAAAGTTCAACTTAAGAACTCCGGTTTGCAAAAAGAATCAAATCAAACGAATCAACGAAAGTCAAACGGCGAAAGAAACAAGCTTCGTTTTTCTAATCTGGACCTAAGTCAAATTTTACAGTAGCAAAAACTTGTTTGAGTTGGTTAAACAGAAAGAGGGTTTCAAGACAAAACTCTAGGCGCTTGAATCGTCTGATTCCGACAAACGGGCGAAAAGTTAAACCAAAACGAAAAACAGATCGGAAATCGCGATCAGAAATAATCGCGGAAAATCCGAGAAAAAAACAGACGAACAGTTTAACGAACGGACGTTCGTTAACTGTAACTAAACGATGAACGCGTTCATTAAAACAAACGAACGAGCGAACGCTCGCTAAATAAGAAAACAAAAAAACTGATCTAAAAAAACCTAGGGTTTTCTAAAAAACCGAATCGGCTTTGTTCCGAAAACCGGGCGGCGGGCGGCTACCTCGGCTCGGGGCTCCAGCGAAGTCCGACGGCTCCGGCGGGGCGACGGGAGGCGGCGTGGGGCGGCGGGGTTGCGGGTGTCAGCGGCGGCGGCGACCTTGGGCGGCGGGGCGGCTCGGCGGCAGTGCGGCTCCGGCGGCGGGGCTGCGGGTTCGGTGGCGGGGTGAGGGGCGGCGGCGGCGACTATTTAAGGAGGGGGCACGGCTTGGGGAAGGGGGCGCCTCAGGATGCGTGCTCTTCCCGGACTCGGGCGGCGGCGGCGGTCTCCGATCCGGAGACGGCGGCGGGAGGCGGTGGCGCGGGCGGGCCGGCCTGGTTCGGCTGGGCTTCGGCCCAGGCGGGCGCGCGGGAGTTTTTTTTAAACAATTCCGCCGAAACTGAGAAAAATTCTAGAAAATAAAATAAAATTCTAAAAATGCCAAAATAAATTTTTCACCGTCTAAATAAAATATTTAGGACAAGATGAACATTTTCTTGGCCCTAAAATGCAATTTTCAAAAACGTGCAATTTTCCTAAATGCAAATAAAATAGCAAAACTCCAAATAAAATAAGATTTGATTTTTTTATTATTAAATCCTCAATATTTCTTATTTTTGGGAAAGTCATTTTATTCCCTCTCTCTTATTTTTATAAATGAAATAATTGAAGGTAAAATAAATAAAATTAAATGATCCTATTTTCAAAATTTGAGAAAACCCAAATATGAAAATAACGAAATCCCCAACTCTCTCCGTGGGTCCTTGAGTTGCGTAGAATTTCTAGGATCAAACCAAAAATGCAATAAAATATGATATGCAATGATGATCTAATGTATAACATTCCAAATTGAAAATTTGGGATGTTACAAACCTACCCCCTTAAGATGAATCCCGCCCTTGAGATTCGGGTTGGCTAGAAAATAGGTGAGGGTGGTCCTTCCGTAGATCTTCCTCTCGCTCCCAGGTGGCTTCATCCTCGGTATGGTGGCTCCACTGAACTTTGCAAAACTTGATAACCTTGCTGCGGGTGACTCGGCTGGCATACTGAAGAATCTTGACTGGTTTCTCCTCATAAGTCAAATCACTATCCAACTGAATCGCCTCCAGTGGCACTGTATCTATCAGCGGTATATCAGCCATCTCTGCGTGGCACTTCTTCAACTAGGAAACGTGGAACACATCGTGAACTCCTGACAATTCTTCGGGTAATTCCAACTTGTAAGCAACTTCTCCCATACGCTCCAAAACTTTGTATG
Organism: Aegilops tauschii subsp. strangulata; assembly: GCF_002575655.3. Classification (NCBI taxonomy): domain Eukaryota; kingdom Viridiplantae; phylum Streptophyta; class Magnoliopsida; order Poales; family Poaceae; genus Aegilops; species Aegilops tauschii. The sequence goes on from NC_053035.3 coordinate 122,228,758, forward strand.
GTCCTACAAAACGTGGCGCTAACTTTCCCTTAACTCCAAAGCGCTTAACTCCCTGAAGTGGAGATACACGAAGATAAACTCTATCTCCGATTTTGTAAACTGTCTCCTCATTTTGAATCCGCATAGCTCTTCTGTCTGGATTGGGCTACCTTGAGCCTATCGCGAATCAACTTCACCTTCTGTTCAGACTCCTTAATCAAATCTGGTCCAAACAACTGGCGGTCTCCAACTTCGTCCCATAACAATGGTGTTCTACACCTCCTTCTATACAAAGCTTCGAAAGGGGCCATCTTCAAACTGGATTGATAACTGTTGTTGTAAGAGAACTCTGCATATGGCAAGTTATCGTCCCAACTAGATCCATAATCTAGCGCACAAGCTCTCAGCATGTCCTCCAAAATCTGAGTGACTCTCTCGGTCTATCCATCTGTCTGTGGATGAAAGGCTGTACTGAATTCTAGCCTGGTACCCAAAGTTTCATGTAACTGATGCCAGAACTTTGAGGTAAACTGGGTTCCTCTACCTGATACAATGCTTCTCGGAACTCCATGCAGACATACGATTCTGGTCATGTATATCTTTGCCAACTTAGCACTGGTGTAAGTGGTCTTCACTTGGATGAAATGAGCTACCTTCGTCAAACGATCGACTACAACCCATATTGAGTCATAGCCTGGACGAGTCCTGGGCAATCCCGTGATAAAATCCATGCCTAGTTTATCCCACTTCCATTCGGGTATCGGCAATGGCTGTAGCAATCCTGCTGGCTTCTGATGCTCTGCCTTCACTCTCTGACATACATCACAAACTGCTACATACTCCGCAATATCCTTCTTCATTCCGGTCCACCAGAAAGTATCCTTCAAATCCAAATACATCTTGGTATTTCCTGGGTGAATCGAATACGGCGAGTCATGAGCCTCCTGCAGAATCAACTTCCTGATCTCCGGGTCATTAGTCACATAAACGCGGTCCTCAAACCATAAGGTATCATGCTCGTCCTCACGAAATCCCTTGGCTTTTCCTTTGCTCATCCTTTCCTTTATTCCGGCAATCTCCTTATCTGTCTTCTGAGCTTCTCTGATCTTATTCATCAGAGTAGACTGTATCTCCAATGCTGCAACATAGCCTCTCGGAACTATTTCCAAACATAGCTCACGAAGATCCTCGGCTAATTCCTTCGGTAACTCTCCGGTCATGAGTGTGTTGACATGGCTCTTGCGGCTCAACGCATCTGCTACTACGTTAGCCTTTCCGAGGTGATAATGCAATCTCGTATCATAATCCTTAATGAGCTCCAACCATCTCCTTTGCCTGAGATTCAACTCCTTCTGCGTGAAGATGTATTTCAAACTCTTGTGATCCGTGTACACCTCACAGTGGTTTCCGATGAGAAAATGTCTCCATGTCTTCAACACATGTACTACGGCTGCTAACTCCAAATCATGCGTAGCGTAATTCATCTCATGGGGTTTAAGCTGTCGTGAAGCATATGAAACAACTCTTCCTTCCTGCATAAGCACTGCTCAAAGTCCTCGACGAGAAGCATCGCAGTATACTCCATAATCCTTGCGCTGATCTGGCAGAATCAACACTGGTGATGTAACCAAACGTTTCTTCAACTCTTGGAAACTAGCTTCACATTCCTCAGCCCAGTTGAACTTGGTGTCCTTCTTCAACAACTCCGTCATGGGCTTAGCAATCCTCGAGAAATTCTCAATGAATCTCCGGTAGTATCCTGCAAGTCCAAGAAAACTCCGGATCTCTCCAACTGATGTGGGTGATTCCCAGTTTGTCATAGTGTCGACTTTGGTGGGTCTACTACTATTCCTTCTCCGGATATAACATGTCCGAGGAATCCAACTTCCTTCAACCAAAACTCACATTTGCTGAAATTGGCGTATAACTGATGTTCTCTGAGCTTCTCAAGTACCAAACGCAAATGTTCCTTATGCTCCTCTTCATTCTTGGAGTAGACCAAAATATCATCAATGAACACCACGACGAACTTATCCAAAAACTCCATAAAAACGTTGTTCATCAGGTTCATGAAATAGGCAGGTGCGCTAGTCAGACCAAATGACATAACAGTATACTCGTACAACCCATACCTAGTGGTAAAAGCCGTCTAGGTATATCTTGCTCTCGAATCTTCAACTAATGGTATCCTGACCGCAGATCCATCTTGGAAAATACCTTAGCTCCTTGTAAGCGGTCAAACAGATCATTGATCATCGGCAGTGGGTACTTGTTTTTGATGGTCACTTCATTCAGTCCTCGATAATCAACAACCATCCTTAACGATCCATCCTTCTTCTCCACTAGAAGCACTGGCGATCCCCAAGGTGAAGAACATGGGCGAATATAGCCTTTATCCAGCAACTCCTTAATCTGCTTCTTAATCTCCTCCAAATCCTTTGCGGGCATCCTGTACGGTCTCTTAGATATTGGCCATGTGCCTGGCAAAAGCTCAATCAAAAACTCAATGTCTCTATCCGGTGGCATGCCTGGAAACTCCTCTGGAAATACGTCAGGGAAACCCTTCACCACTGGTACCTCCTCCTGTACAACTCCTTATAAAGAATTCACCTGGTCCTCTTCAGCACATGCCGGGATACATACTTGATCCTTCTTCCTTCTGGGGTGGTAAGCAAAATCGACTTACTAGCGCATTCAATGTTCCCTTCATACTTCGATAACCAATCCATGCCTAATATCACATCCAGTCCTTGCGATTCCAATACTATTAGGTCCAAGGGAAACACGTAGTTACCAATCCTTAATGGTAACCGATCACACCATAGACTAGCCATATACTCTGCTCCTGGCGAGGTTACTAACATGGGTGACCTAAGGGCTTGGGTTGGCAATTTATACTTATCCACAAATCCCCTTGATATGTATGAATGCGATGCACCAGTATCAAAAAGAACGAGTGAAGTAAATGACTTAACCAAAAACTTACCTATTACTGCATCTGGCTGGGCTTCAACCTCCTCCACGCTAACGTGGCTCGCATGTCCTTTGTTGAAAGGGTTGGGCTTCTTCCCAGAGCTTCCATTGCCATTTCCATTCTTAGCTTCAGGACACTCATTAGCATAATGTCCAGTCTTTTGGCACTTGTAGCAAGTGACTTGGCTCAGATCTCTCTTAGCTGGGGTCGATGGGTTGGTACGGTTCTGTCCGTTGCTTCCTCCATTCCCATTACCATTCTTGGGCCCACTATGGTTGTGCGAACCTACTGCTCCATGGGTATGCTGAAAAGGTCCTCCCGAATTCGGGGTAAAACATGGCTTCTGATGAGCTCCAGAATTGTACTTCCCTTGTGCATACTTCCTATTGTGGCTTTCAATCTGCTGCTGCTTCCCTTCAATCATGAGACCTCTATCTACCAACTCCTGGTAGTTGTTGAAGGTTGCTACCATCAACTACATGCTCAGCTCATCAGCCCTTCCAGAAACTTCTACTGCTTGGCTGCACCTGTAGCAACGTCATCTGGGGCATAACGTGCTAACTTACTAAAGTCCTCCACATACTGGCCTACGGTGCGTCCTCCTTGGTGTAAGTTGCGAAACTCACGCTTCTTCATGGCCATAGCTCCTGCTGAAACATGGGCAGTACGGAAAGCTTGCTGAAACTGGTCCTATGTGACAGTGTCGATGGGGCGAGTGGCTGTGTAATTCTCCCACCATGATGCTGCGGGTCCATCAAGCTGATGTGCGGCAAAACGCACTCTCTCCGCATCTGTGCATCATGCAGTGGTCAACTCCCTTCCAACTTTGCGGAGCCAATCATCTGCAACAATCGGCTCGGTGCTACTGGAATACACCGGCGGATTTATCCTCAAGAAACGGGTCAAATGATCAACAGGTGGTGGTGGTGGTGGGTTGTTGTTGTTGTTGTTGCCTTGGTTCTGTACTAGTGCTTGCATCAAGACATTTTGCTGCTGAATCAACTGAGTGATCTCCGGTGGGAAAACAAATCCGGTGTCGCGTCTCGGAGGCATCTGATGGGTTTAGAAAAGATGAGAATTTAGAATAGAATGAGGTCTAGAGAGAAAACACTACCCATATGCACATGAGACAAACACAATCAATATCACTCAAATCAATTCAAACAAGGCATACAATCGATCTAACTATCGTCACAAAGTGCTCGGACTATACTATATACATGGGGGAATACTACTACTGATTATGGTGGTCTACTAGAAATTTGATCGGTCGAAGACTCCATGATATCTGCTCCAGCTTCATCAACAAAGTCATTTTGACAGGGGTCCGAGTCGGTGTCGTCGATGATGATGTAGTTATCCGGGCAACCGCAATCATCGTCTTCTCCTCCTAGTGCTGGGTCTCCCCTGAATACTCCGATCTTCTTTTCCAGGTCGTCATTCTTCTCCACCAGTGCGACGATTTCCTCCATATAATCCTCGTGCGTAGACTTGAGTTCTTCCTCCAACTCCATGATCTTGGTCAATGCCTTCTTCAGATCTATCATGCCTGTGCACATTTGGTTCTCCTGGCGACGAATGTGTTGGTTTAACTCCTGGATGAAAGCTGCAATTGATCTATCCTTCTTGGTACTGATCATCTCCCATTGCTCATCTCGGCGCCCACAAATCTGGTAAATGGTATCCTTAAGCTCCTTGTGGTAAACTTCTCCAATGCGTCCCATGGTGATGTGGGCTGCCATGCTCTTTCCTAGACTCCAGGTTGGTGCATCAAAGGAAAACTCTAGGGGCTCGGTGACGGGCATGAACGTCCTTCCTGGAACTTGAACTTGAATCATCCAACGCTCCTCTTCTGGTAGTGTGGCGTTGTAGGTTCCGGTGAAGCTTGGTATTCCGATGTTCAGGTATCTAGTGACTTCCTTCAAGTGGCGTCCAAAGGGTGTATCTTCATCTGGTTGCATGAACTTGTTCCTGGCATCCGCCATCCTAAAAGAGTGGAAAATGGAGGGGAGTCAGAAATGAGAAGAGAATAGTGATCTAGGGTTTAAGCTTAGTGGTCGTGACCTACAGTCAGCGTGTGCTCTGATACCATCCTGTAGCGACCAGACCTCAGACAGTCAAGTCTCTGTGCATCAGTGTCATCCCTGGATCAGTAATGCTGACACGCACAGTACTCGAAGGATTTATAACAGAGTAGCAATCACACACTTATTACATCGAATGTCTCAAAAGAGAACTTAATACAATAAATATGGCTTAAGGCCATCTAAAAACGATAACAGCGGAAGACTTGGAAGATAGGCGAGTCCATCAACTCCAACGGCATCACTGAGTATAGAACCACGACCTAAGGCACCTTACTCGTCGGCTGAAAAGTCTGCAACATGAAACGTTGCAGCCCGAAAACGGGTCAGCACATGGAATATGCTGGCAATGTAACACATAGAGAGTAATGAACAGAATAATGCTATACTACATGCATATTTGGCTGGTGGAAAGCTCTATGTTTACAGTTTTGCGAAAAGCCAATTTTTCCCTACTACAAAGGAATAAATTTTATTTAACTATCATGGTGGTTGTTAAACATTGAGAATGGGTGACACCATCTCAATCCCAATTAAGTTTCAACATTAATCCCAACAAAATTAATTAAAGTAACATGATGAGATTCACATGATAATCCAAGTACTAGATACTCAAGTTGTCCATAACCGGGGACACGTCTAACCATGATTAGTTTATACACTCTGCAGAGGTTTGCGCACTTTTCCCCACAAGACTCGATCTCCTCCATTGGGATTCTCGCACTACATGATGTTTGAGAAACATATGACCGAGACATAGTCTTTCAGAAGCGTTTGCACCTTACGATAGGGTAGACAGTACCACCTACAACCCCTACATCTGCTAGTCTACCACTGTAAGAGTTCACACAACTTAATCAACTATGCTAGAGCCCATAATAGCTTGTGGCTGCACACGGAAGTTTCTAGCATGAATAATCTCATGATCCCTTTGAGCCTGGGTGGCAGTCCATAAAAAAACAGGCAATCGCTGGAATACCCAGGTGCCTCAATCCACCCAGATGTGTGTTTAAGTAGCCACCTTAAATTGAACCATTAATTAACAATCTCACATCTGTCATGGATACACTCACCCAATCCACGTCTACTAGCATAGCATAGCAATATAAGCAAACGTAGAAGTAACTCCCAAGGGTTTGGTAATAAACAGGGCAATAGGTTCTACCTCATCAGCTACTTCCCAACCCACAATTTAATTAGATCCTAATCATGCAATTGTTTGAGGATTGATCTAATGCAATAAAACTGGTAATGAAAAGAGGTATGATCAAAGTGTTACTTGCCTTGCTGATGATCGGTGAAACCTAGGGATTCGAAGTAGCAAGCGGAGCACTCCGGGTACTCTATCGCAAACAAACAAGCATACAATAAGTACTCGTCTAATGCACAGGTAAAACTCAAATAAGACATCTAACCAGAAAGTTCAACTTAAGAACTCCGGTTTGCAAAAAGAATCAAATCAAACGAAGCAACGAAAGTCAAACGGCGAAAGAAACAAGCTTCGTTTTCTAATCTGGACCTAAATCAAAATTTACAGTAGCAAAAACTTGTTTGAGTTGGTTAAACAGAAAGAGGGTTTCGAGACGAAACTCTAGGCACTTGAATCGTCTGATTCCGACAAACGGGCGAAAAGTTAAACCAAAACGAAAAACAGATCGGAAATCGCGATCAGAAATAATCGTGGAAAATCCGAGAAAAAACAGACGAACAGTTTAACGAACGGACGTTCGTTAACTGTAACTAAACGATGAACGCGTTCGTTAAAACAAACGAACGAGCGAACGCTCGCTAAATAAGAAAACCGAAAAAAACAAAACAAAACCGATCTAAAAAACCTAGGGTTTTGTAAAAAACGAATCGGTTTTCTTCAGAAAGCCGGGCGGCGGGCGGCTACCTCGGCTCAGGGCTCCGGCAAAGTCCGGCGGCTCCGGCGGGGCGACGGGAGGCGGCGTGGGGCGGCGGGGCTGCGGGCGTCGGCGGCGGCGACCTTGCGCGGCGGGGCTGCCCGGCGGCGGTGCGGCTCCCGGGGCGGGGCGGGTTCCGGCTGCGGGTTCGGTGGCGGGGTGAGGGGCGGCGGCGGCGGCTATTTAAGGAGCGGGGGGCGCGACTTGGGGAAGGGAGCGCCTCGGGAGGCGTGCTCCTCCCGGACTCGGGCGGCGGCGGCGGTCTCCGATCCGGAGACGGCGGCGGGAGGCGGTGGCGCGGGCGGGCCGACCTAGTTCGGCTGGGCTTCGGCCCAGTCGGGCGCGCGGGAGTTTTTTTTAAACAATTCCGCCGAAACTGAGAAAAAATCTAGAAAATAAAATAAAATTCTAAAAATGCCAAAATAAAATTTTCACCCTCTAAATAAAATATTTAGAACAAGATGAACATTTTCTTGGCCCAAAAATGCAATTTTGAAAAACGTGCAATTTTCCTAATTTCAAATAAAATAGCAAAACTCCAAATAAAATAAGATTTGATTTTTTTATTAAATCCTCAATATTTCTTATTTTTGGGAAAGTCATTTTATTCTCTCTCTCTTATTTTTATAAATGAAATAATTGAAGATAAAATAAATAAAATCAAATGATCCTATTTTCAAAATTTGAGAAAACCCAAATATGAAAATAACGAAATCCCCAACTCTCTCCGTGGGTCCTTGAGTTGCGTAGAATTTCTAGGATCAAACCAAAAATGCAATAAAATATGATATGCAATGATGATCTAATGTATAACATTCCAAATTGAAAATTTGGTATGTCACAAGAAGAGACCTGGGGACCGTAGATTTCACTAGTGGCTTCTCTCAAGAAAAATAGCAAATGGTGGGTAAACAAATTACTATTGGGAAATTGATAGAACTTCAAATAATCATGACGACATCCAGGCAATGATCATTATATAAGCATCACGTCTAAGATTAGTAGACCGACTCCTGCCTGCATCTACTACTATTAATCCACACATCGACCTCTATCCAGCATGCATCTAGTGTATTAAGTTCATGGAGAAATGGAGTAATGCAATAAGAACGATGACATGATGTAGACAAGATATATTGATGTAGAAATAGACCCCATCTTGTTATCCTTAATAGCAACGATACATACGTGTCGGTTCCCCTTCTGTCACTGGGATCAAGCACCGTAAGATCGAACCCATCACAAAGCACCTCTTCCCATTGCAAGATAAATAGATCAAGTTGGCCAACCAAAACCCAAATATCGGAGAAGAAATATGAGGCTATAAGCAATCACGCATATAAGAGATCAAAGAAGACTCAAATAACTTGCATGGATAAAAAGATAGATCTGATCATAAACTCAAAGTTCATCCGATCCCAACAAACACACCGCAAAAAGAGTTACATCATACGGATCTCCAAGAGACCATTGTATTGAGAATCAAACGAGAGTGAGGAAGCCATCTACCTACTAACTACAGACCCAAAGGTTTACAAAAGACTACTCACGCATCATCGTAGAGGCACCAATGGGCATGATGAACCCCTCCGTGATGGTGTCTAGATTGGATCTGGTGGTTCTGGACTCTGCGGCGGCTTGAATTGATTTTCGTCGACTCCCCTAGGGTTTCTGGAATATTGGGGGTATTTATAGAGCAAAGAGTCAGTTCGGGAGGCACCCGAGGTGGGCATAACCCACCACGGCGCGCTTGGGCCTCCAGGCGCGCCCTGGTGGGTTATGCTCCCCTCGGAGCACCCCCCAGGTGCTTCTCCAGCCCACTGGATGTCTTCTGGTCCTAAAAAATCCACAAAAAGTTTCATTGTGTTTGGACTCCGTTTGGTATTGATTTCCTGCGATGTAAAAAACTTGCAGAAAACAGCAACTGGCACTTGGCACTATGTCAATAGGTTAGTACCAAAAAATTATATAAAATGACTATAAAATGATTATAGAACATCCAAGAATGATAATATAACAGCATGGAACAATAAAAAATTATAGATACGTTGGAGACATATGAGTGATTTGCTTAATATGATGATGTTCGTGGTTACGAGGTAACCGAGATGGTAAGTGGGTCTGAAAGGCCCTGTTATGACACTACAAAAATAGACACATCTGTGACATTTTGGGCCGAACAAAATTTTTTCTGTCATGCTTATGACACTTCTATGATGATAATTGTGACAAAACCCGGTATCATAATAGATGTGGTGGGATCCTACTTCTATGACAAAAAATCATGACAGAAAATGGGCTTTTCATCCTGGGCGGGCCGGAGACGCTGCTGCATGACATTCTTGGGCCGTCCATGACGGAAAAAACCATGGTAGAATCGAGGGCGAGGAAAATATCAAGTTTCCCGTTACGGTGGGTGGTCAGGGCCGAGCGATGCGCGTTTCTCTCGTACACGTATGCGCGTGGGTGCGAGGCATTGGGCTCTAACTAAACCTAAGGGAGGCGTTCGCCTACTAAACCTGAGCGATTGCACTGCAGGCTACGCATTACTGAACCGGAGGATCGATCGATCTGGCTGGTAACTGAACCCGATCGAGCGATTCCTTCGCTACTGCTGCTAACTAAAGCCGATCGAACCTGCTGCCTCTTGATGAACAGTGACCGTTGTTGGGGGTTGGATGAACAGGACCCCGATCGAGCCGGTTGGGGTGGATAAACAGGACCCCGTGGAGGGCTGGATGAACAACAGCCAGTGGAGGGCTGGTTGAATAGTAGCCAGTGGAGGGCTGGATGAACAGTAGCTCGTGGAGGGGTGGTTGAACAGGACCCCGTGGAGAGGGTCGGTTGAACTGTAGCCGGTGGAGGAGCTGTGGATGCTGGATGAACAGGAGCCCCTGGATGAATAGTAGTTGGTGGAGGCAGGAGGGAGACGCCGTGGATGAACAGTCACAGGAGGAGGCTGGAGGAGGTCGACGGTGGATGAACAATTGCCCGTGGAGGCTGGAGCGAGGCAGTAGATGGTGGATGTACAGTAGCCTATGGAGTCCCTGTTTGCGGTACGCCACACCCCTCCCGATGAATAGGACCCCCATTTCGACCGTAGGAGGTCGAAGAGAAGTTTGTTTCCTCTGTTTTGCAGTACGCCACACCCATCCCGATCAATGGGACCCCGTTTAGACCGTAGGAGGTCGAAGAGAAGTCCGTTTCCTCCGTTTTGTGGTACGCCACACCCGTCCCGGTGAACAGGATCCCGTTTTGACCATAGGCTGTCAAACACAAGGTCGTTTCCTCCATTATGCGGTACGCCAGGCCTCGTTTCGGTTGTTCCGTCCAAGCCGGTTGGCTCCCGATGAACACGACGCATTCCGTTGCCTCCTGATGAACATGACGACGCATTTTCTCCATTCCGACCCAGCCCGTCAGGGGGAGAATCATTTTTTTGCCCGTAATATGGACGCACTTCCTTGCGTGTGAAGATGTAGCTGGGAGTCCCAGCAGTCAGGGGGAAACGTTTTTTCGTGAAATAAGGTGGCCCGTCCGGTGGGTCCCTGCTGTCAGGTGCAGGAATCATTATTTTACACGTAATAAGGTTGCACTTCCTTGCTGTGGCCGTGGACCCAGCTGTCAGCCTCTCCACGTACAGTACTCTTCCGATGGAAGCTGTTCCTTGACCACATTGACCACGCCGCACCGAGAGCACCAAGGCGGTGGACGACGGCAAGGCCTAGGAAGGGGGCGACACGGAGCCGGGGAAGACGCGATAGTGGATGCCCACGCTGAGAGGAGTACGAGGGTTGATTGATTCTGCTGCGGTGTCAGGCTGCCGTCGCCGCAGAATAACAGGGGGTGTGGGTGAGTAGAGGGATGGCCTGGCCAGTGGTGGGAGTAGTAGGGGGCGGTGAGGCCTCCGCGGTAGCACAGCCGGCCACGGGAGGCAGGAGCAGGCGGCACGACCGGCGCTAGTTTGGGCGGCTGGATCAAGAAGACCAGAGGTTGAAGAAGCACTACGGCCATTGGATGGACACCGTATGGTCACTGGAGCTAGAGTCGTTCATATTGACTAAGTTGACAAAGCCCTCCGTCCGCATCAACTTAGTATGCCCACAAGTCAGCCTCCCAGTATGGTGGGTCCTAGCTAGCAGGGGGAGTATTCATTTTTTGTGCGTAATAAGGAGGCACTTCCTTGCGTGCGAAGATATAGCTGGTGGGTCCGAGCTGTCAGCGGGGGGGGGGTGCGTTTTTTTGTGAAATATAGAGGCCCTTCCAATGGGTCGCAGCCGTCAGGAGGAGGAATCGTTATTTGTGCATAATAAGGAGGCATTTCCTTACGTGCAGCCGTGGACCCAGTTGTTAGCCTCTCCACGTACAGTCCTCTTCCGATGTATGTCGTTCGTTGACCACGTTGACCACGCCGCGCCGAGAGCACCTGGGCGGTGGACGACTGTGAGGCCTAGGAAGGGAACGGCACGGAGCCTGGGAAGACTCGGCAGTTGTTTCCCATGCAGAGGGGAGTACGAGGGTTTACTAGTTCGTCTGCCATCGCTGGAGAATAACAGTAGGTGTGGGTGAGTAGAGGGATGGCTAGGCAGTGATGGGAGTAGGGTGGGGTGGTGAGGCCAGCGCGGCAGCACAGCCGGCCACGGGAGGAGGGAGCAGGCAGTCCCGCCGGCGCTTGTTTGAGTGGCTGGAGTAGGAAGAGCAGAGATTGAAGAAGCACGACGGCCGTTGGATGGACATCCAACAGTCGCTGCTCTCGTGTGTTGACTAAGTTGACACGGCATTGCGTGTGCGTCAACCTTTTTTTTAGGAAAGCGTACGCATCGACCTATAGGCGCACAAGTCAGCCTCAAATTTGTGGAAAATAGCATACAACCCATCTGCCATTATATCTAATAATTTACAGCCCATTTGCTAATTCTTAAGGTTTTTTTGGAGCCCATATTCTTTTTTTAGCATTACAGCCCATATTGTGGCCACGGTTAAAAAATTATACGAAATTTTGCATATTTTGGTGCGGCCCAAACTGTTTTTAATCCCGAAATTTTGTGTCACATTCAAACAAATTTTAAAAATAATTTTATATCAATATAAAATCCAAAAAATTGTCGACGCATAAAAATCAATGGAATTTAAAATCTCGAAATGAAAAAAATTGAAACTAATTGCCAGTTTGATGTGTTTAAAAAAATGTACAGCCCATTTCTCATTACTGATAGCCCATTTTATGGGCAAGCCGAATGAAGCTCTCCTCGTCTTGAAAGATTTGCAGCCCAGCAGGGCTGACAAGGCAAGTAGGCCTCAGTTGGGTATTCTGCAAAAGCACAAAAAACTGAGTTAGCCATTTTCAGAAAGAAAAAAAAAACTACAGTGCTGGTCTTGTGGTAAGCATAAAAGAAAAGGCTGGCTAGACAGGACAGAGTGCCCCGCACAGCCTAGTTGACACCCTGCTTTCGTCTCAAAAACAAAAATAACTAGGCGAGCTGTTGGGTCCCTGGTGTCAGCCGCTCGTTGTGCAACTCTCTCGTTTATCAACTACGTTGACAATGGCATGGGACCCAGATGTCAGAAATCCATTAGGAGGAACCATTTTTTGGCTTGAAATAAGGAGGCACTTGCTTGTGTACTGCCATGACCTAGGTGGGCCCCTGTTGTCATCCTCTCACGTACAATCATCTCTTGATTGTGTACGCGTCAACCTAGTAGGCCCACAAGTCAGCCTCTAAACCCGTGGCGGACAAATACAACCCATTTAAAAAATAACAGCCCATTCCATACGTTCAAACGAAAAGTTCAACATTCAGAGCAAAGTAACAGGTCTGATCTCGATATAGAGTACTGAACTTCCACGTTGACAACCATCATAGCCAAGTTAACTATCTACTCCAACGAATGCTCTAGTAGTGTACAAGTACTAACTTACTCTTAGCTAACTAGACGATGTCGGCCACCATCTACGGTACATGCTAAACATCGGCACCGACATCCTCCGCCTCGCCTCGGACTTGCCAGAGGTGCGATAGGGCGCGTTGCTCACGTGCGTTGGCCCTTTCCATGCCAGCATGGTCCATCGAAGCTTTGGCTTCTAAGCGGGAAACCCACTTGACGAGCTGGTAGTAAAATTCGGTGTCACGAACGCATGCGTGCCCGACAGCCTCCAGGGCTATTTGCCGGGCGCCGGCCTCCACGTAGTCGGCCCAGTTGCGGGTACTCTGCTCACGACTCAGAACGTCGGTGCACTGCTGCTCCATGCCTCATTGGCGGCGCAAATCGGTGATACGCTGCTCCTCTGCCAGACGGTCGTGCCCCAACATGTCTGCCTTCCGGTGAAAAACCGATAGAATGCCTCCTGCCTCCGTCTGCCTTCCAGTGAAAACCGAACACTAGTTCCGGCGGTGACCGCCTCCAGCGTCGCCTATTGCGGACGGGCAGGGGCATGACAGATGTGGCGAGAGCAAGAATAAGTGGCGAGCGACGTCAGACTGGTGGAGGCTTATGAGGATACGGCGAGTTGGGTGATGGTGCCACCGGAGAACGCTGGGAACCAGTAATTATAGGCGAAAGGTAGGCGAATCAGCGTGTCGCGGGAAACGTGATAGTCATCGCAGTCATCGGAATTCAATGCATAACCAAGCATGGCTTAGTGCGCTAGCTTGCCGTGGAAAACTAGAAAAACTGAAATTATGACTGTGACGTCCCGTCCCATCCCGTCAGTGGTGTGTCCCGTCCGTGCCGGTTCGCATGTCGGCATGACAGTCAAACGAGTGCGCTCGATCCATCCAGATGAGGCACGTGCGTGATCCGCTGGTTATTCGCGTAGATCAAGTCGGTCGGATAGTGTATTTGTAGGATCGCAATAGCGGATGAACGTTCGCTGGGAGATAAAGCATTTGCGAACGTTTTTGCTGGTAGTTTCTTCAGATTCGCATGGCATTTTCTTCAGAACAGCATGTCAGTTTCTTCAGAGGTAGGCATTTTATTCAAAAACTGCCACTGCGGATCTTGTGTCACAACTAAAATTGCCAGGAGCGCATTAGTAGGCTAGCTAGTGATCGATCAGTAACTTGTAAATACTGAGCGAACAGAAATAAGGAATTGTTAGTAACTTGTAAACACTGAGAACACAAAAATAAGAATCATGTTGTGCACAGTAGTAAGAGTCGATCCATCCGAAATGTTCACACGAGACTCACAGGCCTGGCATTGTCATATGTTCACACTAGTAGCCCAAATTCGAAACCAACTAGTACGATCCCGATACATAAGATCAACATGTTAATGCATATCAATGATTCACAGATCATATAAAAATATGTAGCTCCAAAAGCAAAGATCTAGAAATACATATGTTCTTCCTACTAACATGGATGCTTCTCTTGGCCAACATTCAGTGCAGAGTGAAAGACAAATTTGTTTGTGAAGTCTACAATTCCTCTTGCAAACGTAAGTGGTTTCACCAACAGCTGGAAGCATGAGAATGAACCACACATTTTGGAGGAACATCCACTTCAATATGATTTGGTCTTCTCTCGATCACATGGCGAGACTATTTTTGGAATACAAACTTTAACTTAGGCAAAATGAAGCCCATTGTATAATCAGACCAAAGCAATGAAGCACCTAGTGTTGGCCAATAAATAGTAAAATACTACTTTTGTGCAGTCCATGAAGTGAGTATCCAATCTTTGTGTGTCTATTTTCAAATGGCACTGCATGCAGTGATTGTACTATTCTCTTGTGCAGTTCCACCAAAATTGCGGTCACTTTGTTTGTTTGCCAAATAGCAATGGGCAGACATCTGTCTGCACAAATATCAAGCAGCTAGTAAACATATACCCCACCTTGTATATTCGGTTTAAACACATCTCTTCCGCTTAGCATCTGTCATGTTTTGCACTGGACAATTTGATACTGTCATGTTTTTCCCTGGACAATTTCGTACTGAATTGATTTGTTGCTACAGAGCGGAAATATAGCGTCTATTCTTCATCAGACCAAGGATATCCATGTTCTAAGTGCTGGAAGAGGTGAAATCGATACAACTGAAATTGAGCATCCAATCATTGAATCATGTCCTGCACCTCCAATATAGGTCCACCCTGCCAATAAATTCACATGCAAACTACTAATATTACTATCTAATGACAATACAAAAAGAGTAGCAAGATAGTAGCAAACCATGTACCTTCGTAATGAAAAAGTCCTAGTGCCACCAATTGGACATAAAGGTTTGGAAGAAAACATGCTCCTAATGTTGAACCATTTGGAATTTTTGTGCAGTTCACTAAAATTGGGCATCCCTGTTTGCATAGATATTGAAATTGTGATTACTATATAAGTGGCACTAGTTGAAGCAGAGACTCACAAATATAAGGATTCCAATTTATTAATGGGAAAAGGTAGCAAGACTGTTTCTAACCACCTGTTTGAAGGAATAAATAAGGCAACAACGGCTGATGTCAGGAAGGCATACATAGTATTTTCTTAAAAATTGAACCATTCCTAACCTTTCCTCTTCTTTTAAGCATATTTTGTGTAGTTCAACTAAAATAAAATGCCATCACCGCCTTGACAATTCAGTGACACTGTACAAAAAGAAATGACTTAACATTACATCATGATGTCAGGTATGTAATCGACAGGCATTAGAGACAAACATATAGACCTCCTCGATAACATAATGAACATTAATTTTAACAAAGGTGTGACTAGCTTTACCGAGATAATTTGAGTGAACTCTACACCCTTTGTTCCTTAATATAAGACATTTTTGCAGTTCAATTTAAAGTACCCAAACGTCTAGTATTTAGAAAAATAGGTAGTAGTTTTCTTGAGCACATATCTGGGAAAGCTTGCCACACTTTATATATGTCCATACGCTAATGCAACACCATTCGAACAGTACAAATATACACTAATCCAGTGGCTAGTGCAACAGTAGAGTAGTTTTTTTATTACAGGGTATAGTACAATGGTTCTACTGAACAGATTTCCATAAGCTAGCACTGGAAGATTTCTATAAGCATTAACAATACAATATGTCAAGGTAACAAGTTTCAACATTGGTATACTAGCTATGCAATAGCATTAAACCAAATACAAAAGTATGAAGGTAACTAGCATTATAAACTATTGACAGTATAATTTGTTTTGCAAACCATGTACCTTCAAGGTAAATATCATTTCGAACTCGAGGGGACCTCAAAATTGATGTCCCAATCTTGATAATCGATCAAACATAAAGCTTGATCGAACGGATCAAGAGAACAGCCGGATGTAACGACCAAACCTCGAAGGATTTGAGTCTGTGTGCTTACCGTGCTAGTCCCTGGATTGAACTCGCTAGCACACACAGTATAGATGAATACCAGAATAGCAAGTGCATCATTTGTTACAACGTATGATCCAGAATGTATAAAATAAAACAATCTGCATAGCACTTGGCTAGCTTTATTCAATCAAACAGCGGAAAAGTATCACAAAATCACGATGAGTCCCATCATAGCCCACTAGCGATGCTGAGTGCAGACTCGCGACCCTAACGGTACGTTACTCTTCGTCTGAATATCCTGCAACATGAGACGTTGCAGCAATATAGGTCAATACTTTGAATGTATTGGCAAGTTACACAGGAGTAATAATAAAGTAGACCTACATGTATATGCATAGTATAACAAAAGGAAGGCTTGAGGGTTTATTTTGTAGAAAGCTGATTTTGTCCTCATAACTACCTAATAGTCATATTTTGATTTAGTTCTTTTATTACTACAGTTAAATACACATGGTTGAGTTGGCAAAATCAACTCCAAACTACCCTTACTTATTAAGTTTTCCCACAAATATTATTAAGTGTCACATATGTCAAGATCATCCAACAACTGTAATGGCATAGTCGCTCAAATTTATCCATAACCGGGGACACGACTAATCATGATTAGTTTTTTAATACTCTGCAGAGTTTTGTACGCTTTACCCACTGGACCCAATCCGAAGATTGAGACGAAGTCTTTCAGAAGGGGTTCCCTTAACCACCTGACGGCCACATCCCACCTACATATGCTACATCTGTCGACACTGTCTGGGCAAGGGTTCCAACAACTGATCAACTAAGCTAGAGCCCATATAGCTAGTGGCCGCTCATGGAAGTTCCTAGTCACTAAGTACGTCTGATCTTTTTGAACCTGGGCGGCTTTCCACTTAGGGTGCACTCTCATGGGCGCATGGCCTAAGAGAAGGTGCAAGACCCCATGATGCCTTCCCTCAACACCAAACAATACCACTTCCACCCAGAGGTGAATTAAATCCTTAATTACTACTCATTTAGTTATATATATATAATCCTCACATAAGCTCAATGTACACACGAGCCACCCCCGTCTACAAAGCAGAGCAAAACTACAACTACCACGATCTGCAATGACGGGAGATAGCTCAACAGTATAGCAAAATAATATAATAATCCTATACATGCATATATTCATAGTGTGATATAACTACATGCATAGAAAACAATAGGTAAAGGATGATCAACATGTAACTTGCCTTGGTTCTGGTTCAAAAAGTCACACTCCTGACAATAGCTCGCGTCGCACTCCAGACAATCTACACGATTCACACAATTCAACAAATCAATCACCGGAACATGAAAAGAACCAAAACAAAACCAACAGCAATAAAACCATTTTTAAAACTCAACAACAGAAGCTTAACAACACCTAAATGCACTACGGTCACAAGGCAAAAAGAAACAATCGATTCCGATGAACGGTTTGAAAGTTACGGCCTCCGGAAGGTTTAATTCAAATTTAAATGAATTCAAATTTGAAAAGTGCAAAGATGTGACATTTTGGTACTATGATAAAGTGCTGGCCTTTGTGAGTGCATAGGAAAAAGAATTACCTAATTGGACTCATGTAATAAAAGATATAGTTAGTTGAATTTTTAGCTGAAATCTGAAAACGAAAACAGAAAACAACAGAAACCCCCTGGTCCTGTAGCGACTCCTGTGCGTGCCCTGTAGTGACTTGCTATGTGGCAGCGTGTGATTGGCTCCGGTCGTGCTATCCGCGTGTGCGCTCACTCGAACAGGGGACGGTGGCGGCAGTTTGGGCGTCGATCGTGGTGGCTCTCCGGTGGTGCTCCGGCGAGGGGGAAGTGACGGGCGGGTGCGGTGTCGAGCGGCGGAGGTGGTGGTGGTGTTCAACGGCAGCGGGGCATCCTCTGCGGGCAGCAGTGACGATGTGAACAGCCGTTGTTCCGGCGATGTCGGGTTCGCTCGGGCGGCTCGCTCCGCTGCGATTCCGTCGACAAAAGTATGTCAGCAAGGTGTGGACTTGAGCGGAGGGTCGAGGGGTGCAAGCGGCTGAGCTATATGAGTTCTTATGGCAATGGGAACAACCGACAAACGACCTTGGTTCAGCCTCTTGCACCCCTCGACCAGAGCTTAGCTGCTTGCACCCCTCGACCCTCCGCTCAACTCCCACCTTGCTGACCTACTTTTGTCGCCGGAATCGCAGCGGAGCGAGCGGCCCGAGCGAACCCGACGCCGCCGGAGCAGCGGTTTTTCACGTCGTCACCGCCGCCCGCGGAGGACGCCCCGCTGCCGTTGAACACCACCACCACCTCCGCCGCTCAACACCGCACCCGCCCGTCACTTCCCCCTCGCCGGAGCACCACCGGAGAGCCGGCGCCGTCGATGCCCGGACCGCCGCCGCCGTCCCCTGTTCGGGTGAGCACACGCGTGCACAACACGACCAGAGCCAATCACGCACTGCCACATGGCAAGTCGCTATAGGGCACGCACATGAGTCGCTACAGGACCAGGGAGTTTCTGTTTTTTCTGTTTTGTTTTTCAGATTTCAGCTAAAACTTCAACTAGCTATATCTTTTAATATATAAGTCCAATATAGGTAATTCTTTTTCGTGTGCACTCACAAAGAACAACACTTTATCACAGTACCAAAATGTCACATCTTTGCACTTTTCAAATTTGAATTCGTTTGAATTTTAATTAAACCTTCCGGAGGCCGTAACTTTCAAACCGTTCATCGGAATTGATTGTTTCTTATTGCGTTGTGACCGTAGTGCATTTAGGTGCTGTTAAGCTTCTGTTGTTGAGTTTTAAAAATGGTTTTCTTGCTGTTGGTTTTGTTTTGGTTCTTTTCGTGTTTCGGTGATTGATTTGTTGAATTGTGTGAATCGTGTAGATTGTCTGGAGTGCGACGCGAGCTATTGTCAGGAGTGTGACTTTCTGAACCAGAACCAAGGCAAGTTACATGTTGATCATCCTTTACCTATTGTTTTCTATGCATGTAGTTATATCACACTTTGAATATATGCATGTATATGATTATTATATTATTTTGCTATATTGTTGAGCTATCTCCCGTCATTGCAGATCGTGGTAGTTGTAGTTTTGCTATGCTTTGTAGACGGGGGTGGTTCGTGTATACATTGAGCTTATGTGAGGATTATATATATAACTAAATGAGCAGTAATTAAGGATTTAATTCACCTCCGAGCGGAAGTGGTATATTTTGGTGTTGAGGGAAGGCATCATGGGGTCTTGCACCTTTTCTTAGGCCATGCGCCCATGAGAGTGCACCCTAAGTGGAAAGCTGCCTAGGTTCAAAAAGATCAGACAGACTTAGTGACTAGGAGCTTCCATGTCCGGCCATGGGCTATATGGGCTCTAGCTTAGTTGATCAGTTGTTGGAACCCTTGCCCAGACAGTGTCGGCAGATGTAGCATATGTAGGTGGGATGTGGCCGTCAGGTGGTTAAGGGAACCTCTTCTGAAAGACTTCGTCTCAATCTTCGGATTGGGTCCATTGGGTAAAGCATACAAAACTCTGCAAAGTATTAAAAAACTAATCATGATTAGTCGTGTCCCCGGTTATGGATAAATTTGAGCGACTATGCCATTACAGTTGTTGGATGATCTTGACAGATGTGACACTTAATAATATTTGTGGGAAAACTTAATAAGTAAGGGTAGGTTGGAGTTGATTTTGCCAACTCAACCATGTGTATTTAATTGTAGTAATAAAAGAACTAAATTAAAATATGACTATTAGGTAGTTATGAGGGCAAAATCAGCTTTCTGCAAAAAAAAAACCTCAAGCCTTCCTTTTGTTATACTATGCATATACATGTAGGTCTGCTTTATTGTTACTCATGTGTAACTTGCCAATACATTCAAAGTATTGACCTATATGGCTGCAACGTCTCATGTTGTAGGATATTCAGACGAAGAGTAAGGTACCGTTAGGGTCGCGAGTCTGCACTCAGCATCGCGAGTGGGCTATGATGGGACTCATCATTATTTTCTGCTACTTTTCCGTTGTTTGATTGAATAAAGCTAGCCAAGTGCTATGCAGATTGTCTTATTTTATACATTCTGGATCATATGTTGTAATAAATTATGCACTTGCTATTCTGGTATTCATCTATACTGTATGTGCTAGCGAGTTCGATCCAGGGACTAGCACAGTAAGCACGGAGACTCAAATCCTTCGAGGTTTGGTCGTTACACCGGAGGAGGAGGTGTCCACTCTTGACCTTTCGTCTTCTCTTCATAATTTTTGTGCAGTTTAACCAAAATAAAATGACATCAGCGCCTTATCATTTTGGTGACACTGTACAAAAAATGACTTATCTCATGAAAGTGAGGTATGTAATCTATAAGCATTAACAGTACAAAAATCTGAAGGTAGTAACAAGTTTCATCGTTCATATACTGGTTGTGCAACAACATTAGAATGCCTTAGCTTAAAAATCTTTAATACATCCACAATCAATAGCTAACCCCGAAATAATCCAGTGACATTAAATGGCATTGCTTAAAGTTATCGGTGGCATTAGACTGAGTGCGGTATTAGTTAAATGTGGCATCACTTTAGTAGTAGCATTGCTTGACTTTACCGCTGGCATTATACTAACAGCAAAAAGTGGCAATAAGAGCATGGGGGCCCATTCGAACAGTGGGCGCACCAGTATGATGTACCTCCACGGGCGCATAGAGTGGTGAGGGAGGTATGGTTGCCTAGAGCAACAAATATCCAGGCAACATATGTGGATTACGTCCCATTTTTGTTCTCTTTAGCCACATTTTTCCTATGTGAGGACAACAAACCGATCGACCCGGTCATTCTCTATTGCGTTGTCATGCCTTTCTACCTTTTTCACCCTTTTTCAACCAAGAGACATGAGACTCGTGCCTTAGCTACTGATTTTCCCCTTTTCAACCTAGATGTGGGTTCGATGCCTAGTCTCTTGGACAGTACTTTCTCCCTTCCTTCCCTTATTCAACCCAGGCATGGATTGGTCTGCATGAAGTAGGGTTTCTTTTAATAGTGCAAATTAAGGTTTTCGTCCGCGTGACCAGCAGAGTAGAGGATAGCAAATTGGGAAGATGGTGGAGTGGAAAAAGATCCACATGCAGCGACGTGGCAGATGCGGCAATAGAACAAGGGTATGGTTTGAAAACAGGTAGCATACCTGAGAGTGTTTGCACACGAACACGTCACCGTGTACCCTCGACCCCGGGGGTGATGCACCGCAGCTCACGTCAAAGGAGACCCGCCGGAAGCGCGGTACGCAAGACAATCCGGTGGGCGCTTTTGAGGACCCGAAACCCCACACGCCCGGGAGGGACCCCGTCAGGGCGCGCGGCGGCTATGGGCTGCCCTAGGTCGGCCTGGCCGCCCCTAGGGCCTCAAGGTTCGCCGCCCTACAAAAGAAGAATGAACGAAGAACGAGGAAGAACAAGAACAAGGGAGAAGATAAAAGATTAAAAAGTGGTAGATAATTGTTCGATTGTGTGTTGTTCAATCGGCCATCACCTCCTATCTATATAAGAGGCGGATGGACTTCCCTTACAAGAAAAGGACTTTCCTTGTCATCCAAATCATCAAAATCTAGCCAAATTCGGACTTCTCACAACCTCCGGCCCGGATGTCCGGCTCTAGGCCTGGATGATCCGGCCTAGCCCAGTTTTATGACAACAGCTCACTGTTTTGGCTCTAGAATCCACATACGACCTCAGATTTGGACAACTTTTATATCAATATCAATCGCCTCGATGAGACGCGCAACTTTCTTATGAACACTTTTTGATCTGAGGCCATCTTGAGGGTGTTTCGGGCCGTTTTCTAAAGTCTGCAGCAGAAAAACTTGTCCGGGCATCCGGACGATTTTCCGGATTGTCCGGCCTTTACCCAGATCATCCAGGACTTCACCCAAATCATCTGGCATCAACTTTTAGCTTCTGTTGTTTGGTTCAATTTTTTGGCCCCCGGCCGGATGATCTCGACCCCGGTCTGGATGATCCGGCCATGCAGTGCTGCTGCGCACAGTTTTGGCTGTAACTTTTGCATAAAACCTCGGATTAAGACGGTTTTTATATCAAAATCGTCCATTTCGACGAGACGAAGAACTTTGCTGTTGAAGACTTTTTATCCAAGGTCACCTTAATTAGGTTTCATGCTATTTTCTAATCTGATGTTAACACGGGTATCTTCGAAATTGGCATATCTTTTGCACTTGAGCTCCGTTTTGGTTCATCTTCATATTTATTTCGATCATCTTGAAGAGGACCATAAAATGGTGACATGAACTCATAATTTTAACATCATCCCATTATAGACTCAAGTCACTCTTTGTGATCATGCCATTTTTCAGTGTCAACACATGCCCCCCTGTTTTTCGGCAAAGGTAGCGGGCCGAAAAATAACTTGTACCGTGTTGGTTCTAAGGACGATGTCAACACTCCATCGGCCACTTTGCACGTGCTTAGGGCGATAAATATACATCAGCCATTATTATTTTTGAATCCTTGATGCAAATTTGGGTGAAACCTTTTCAACTTCATTAACAATTCGATGATAAAGTTTCATAGATATGTATCTCAAGGTCATCCTCCGAACCATATTGTTCACCCTTTTGTTAGGACTTTGCAGATAATCAACAACTTTCTCCAATCCTCACTTTTACCTCAAGATATACTATAAGTGATTCATCAAAACATTGATAACCCTTGGATATTTGTTGCACTACTCATAACGAATCACCGAAAGCCTCAATCTGTATAGCACCTATAGCAACCAAAAGCTCCAAACCGAATAAAATTTTATATCCGGCTTTGATTATTGTGAAAAATATTTTAAGTGGCATGAGGCTTCACAAAATAACACCATATGGAGATATACGAACAACACTGACACTGTGGCCATTGTTATGAATTTAACCATCGGAAATAATCTCCATAGTACTAGAAAGACAAGGTTAATATCAATGAACATGCACCTTGTTTTGATCTCCAATTGAACTAAGGATGATGTTAGGATACTACACAGGCCATGCTTTGACATATTCTTAAGGCGATGGATAAATATCGGCCATTACCATGAGGTACGTGTAGAATTCACCCACCAAAGTATGTATAGCCGAAATAAACAAATGAAATAGCAATAAAATATTTCGGCCCCTTTGTCTTAGCAACAAAAATGTAACTAACCAAATGTATAGTAATTTGGTAATACCCTCTCATGATATAGAAAATTATGTTGCATCCATGGATCAAAATAAATCCATGGAGGGTAATTAATCATACCTAGGGATGAATTCCATGTCAAAGGCATCAATGGCATGGTTGAATAAAATGGATGATGTGCTAACTGAAGATTTTGATGTTGTGATGCACGCCTTTGGCTTAATTTTTTGTTGCCTCCATCCTTCTCTTTCTTCACTTTTATACTTGTTGCAATAGAATCATGCACATCATTTTTGTGCGGAATTACCCTCTTGGGAACCCATGCCATGTTCTTCTTTCTCAGCTCTTGTGCACTAAGATTTTGTAATTCCTTCTTTTGCCAATACGATAAGCTG
Organism: Aegilops tauschii subsp. strangulata; assembly: GCF_002575655.3. Classification (NCBI taxonomy): domain Eukaryota; kingdom Viridiplantae; phylum Streptophyta; class Magnoliopsida; order Poales; family Poaceae; genus Aegilops; species Aegilops tauschii. The sequence continues at coordinate 122,252,582 of NC_053035.3, forward strand.
AGTGGGCATGTCGGCTGTGATTTTGTTTCAACCAATGGCAACTCGTTTTGGGCCTTGTGCACCCTCAACCTCTTTTCTTCAGATTTGGCACTCTGATTTTTATCAATTGATTGCTTCACTTCTTTGCCTTTTGTAGCCAATGTCAACACTTTAATTGGCTCTTTGTCATTTGAGATCAAATCTGAAGTAGCACACTTACGACCATCTCTTTTCACGCGATAAACTTGCTTTACCACCTCTTTCTTCTTCCTTGAGCTCTGGACCGATTCCTTATGATTGAAACGGTCTTTAACATGTGATTGTTCAAATGTTGATCTTCTCGGAGCTGCATAATATTGCTGATATGGTTTAAAATAAGATGGAGAATGTGCCCTTGTATCATACCTGTCCCATGATGGATATGAATCTACATGAGCATAGGGAGGCATCCACGGCATTGGCATTGGCGGACCAAAATAAGGATATGAATATGTTGCACTAAAATTATCACTTTGCCAATACCGATCCTCATATTTGCGCCTCGGGGGTGATCTTGGTTTCTTTGCATGATTTGGCCGATAAGCATTCTTCTCTTCACTCTTCTTTTGATATTTATCCAAGAGTTCAGCGAAGGTGATTTTTGATCTCTTACACTTGCGCTTATTTTGGCCTTTGTTTTCTTTTGGTTTGCTTTCATCGATCATTGGATTTCCTTGCTGCCCCCAGTCCTTGGCGTCTTCATTGTAGCTTCATTGGAATTCTCGCCCTCAAGATTATGTTCATTGTGCTCTTCAACAACTTGATTACTTGAAATCTCGATCCCATCACCTGTAGTTTTTACCTTCTCTTTAAATAGATCGGCTTGAAGCAGCCGATGCAAAAACCTTTTGCCATCAGGAGCAATTAGAATAGACTCATCATCTGTTGGTGTCTCAACAAATTGTAATCGTCCTTTATCAATGGCCGATTTAACTATTTGACGAAACATGTTGCAATCCTCAAAATTATGCTTGGACGAATCATCCAACTTACAATACATTCATCCCTTGACAGATGGCTCAACATGGTGATCAAGATTTCTAATATAATTATTTCTCAACAACAAATCAAATATTTGCTCACACATGCTTGAATTGAAGGTAATTTTTTTATTCTCTAGCTGATCTTGTTGTGAGAACGGCTTTGGAGTTAAGAAAACGAATGGTTTAGATTTTGCATCACCCCATTCGGCAATGCATTGTGTTTTGCACTCTATCTCCGATGTCTTTGGATAAGAAACTATACTGGCATTGGTTTGCTCAGAAGATTTTAACCTTGGCTTTAAATTTCTGAAACAAAAATAGTTAGGACATACATGTCTCAATTGAGACCAATTGTAAGCCAAGTAAGAAATAAGAAAAGCTACCCAATTAGATATGAGCTTTAGATAAAGCAATGGGGAAAGCCTTGGCTTCAATAATTTTTCGCTATCGGTCTTTCTGAATGCCACAATGGGTTGACCGATATGCTCAATAACAATTTTATTGCTAACAAGTAAATAACCCTTCTTCATTGGTCTTTCAAAATTACTTATGAGGATTTTTCTAATAGATGCATCAACTATGAAGTTGCGACCAAATCTGGAAATATGAAAATTACTTGCTAGGCATACCTCTTCAAATATGTTGGGAGAGCATGATGGTGGTGTGACTTGAACAATATCTTGATCAATCTTTGGATGGCTCCCCAACGCCTTATCATCATCTTTTTTGTTGATTCCATGCAACATTAATTTGAAGATCCTTGTCAGCCGAACTTTGTTCAGCTACTTGCTCTTGTCCTTGAGGCTTGTCAATCTCTACGGCACGGAACTCATAGGGCAGGAAGTAGGTTCCATTAACTTCAGAAAAATCAAGCACCGCTGTTTTCCTATGCTTGCCATGCCCTTTCTCAATAATGCTTGCTTCTTTGGATTTGATGGACTCAGAATATATACTACTTGATTCAGCTTTTTCAATAACTGAATTTTCTTTGTTACCTGAATCAATACCTTTACCTTTTTGAATTTGCAAGGCTTCTTGCTCTTGTCTAATTTTAGCCCACATCTCAGCTTGGCGAGCTTTGAACCTTTTCATCTCAATTTCCATCCACTCCTCATGAGATTGCCCCCCAATACTTTGAGGCTCTTTCGGCAATGAGGTGCCGAAACTTTGCAATTGTTTAGGTGGTACACTAGATGGTACAGCACTGGGCGACTGCATCATTTGCACAACTCTAGCTTTTACTGCAGCAAAATCATGACGCTCCCCACCTTCTATTAGTTCCTGTCAAATGGAGTTGCACAAATCCCAAGAGAATGTAAGCTTGTTCTCAACCACCCAGTCTGGATATGGTTGCCCCCCCCCATGCTTTTAGACTCTTTCGGCAATGAGATGTTGCTGAAATTCTGTAATTGTGTAGGGGGTACATGATATGCCACGGTAGTAGGTGAAGGCATTTGTGCTCCTGCAGAAGTTTCACTTATTCTGCCATGACCATGAAGGTGCGGAGCCGAATTATGGACATCAATAGTTGTGTATGGTGCCAAAACATTAGTAGCATTAGGTGTAGCATATGATGTTTGAGGGTAATTGGCCAAATAACTAGTAGTAACATGGCCAATTCCCCTATCCACCGGCACGTTTGGATTAACGTACTGCAAGTTATTTGCCGATGAATAAAAACTTGAAACACTTTGTTGCATACCATTGGAAGTTCCTACGTAGGGTGTCTCAACTTGATTAACCGAACTCATCATGTTATTCATCGGCATATAAATTTCTAGGGTTGCCGATGCTTGGGAGTTGGGATACATATGTTGCATGTTGCTAAAATTATATGAAGTAGAATCATGGAGATTTGGATGCATCGGCCTTTGCACATAATTAGATGCATGATTGATAAAGCTAGGGCTAGCCGATACATTATGCTCATTATATGATCTAGCAACAACATATGCATTATTTGCATCTACATATGTGAATTGGGTATTCATATTACCTTTGTAGATTGCAACCCTAGATGACGATCTCTTCGTAGCAAGAACGGGCCGGAGACCGTTATAAACTTTGTCCCCAGCGGAGTCGCCAAAAAGTGTGTTCGCACACGAATACGTCACCGTGTACCCTCGACGCCGGGGGTGATGCACCGCAGCTCACGTCGAAGGAGACCCGCCGGAAGCGCGGTACGCAAGACAATCCGGCGGGCGCTTTTGAGGACCCGAAAACCCACATGCCCGGGAGGGACCCGTCAGGGCGTGCGGCAGCTATGGGCTGCCCTAGGTCGGCCTGACCGCCCCTAGGGCCTCGAGGTTCACCGCCCTGCAAAAGAAGAACGAACGAAGAACGAGGAAGAAGAAGAACAAGGGAGAAGATAAAAGATAAAAAAGTGGTAGATGATTGTTCGATTGTGTGTTGTTCAATCGGCCGTCACGTCCTATCTATATAAGAGGCCTTCCCGTAGAAGAAAAGGACTTGCCTTGTCATCCAAATCATCAAAATCTAGCCAAATTCGGACTTCTCACGACCTCAGGCCCGGATGTCTAGCTCTAGGCCCGGATGATCCGGCCTAGCCCAGTTTTATGACAACAGCTCACTGTTTTGGCTCTAGAATCCACATACGACCTCAGATTTGGAAGATTTTTATATCAAATCGATAGCCTCGACGAGATGCACAACTTTCTTGTTGAACACTTTTCGATCCGAGGCCATCTTGAGAGTGTTTCTGGCCGTTTTCTAAAGTCTGCAGCAGAAAAACTTGTCCGGACGTCCGGACGATTTCCCGGATTGTCCGGCCTTTACCCGGATCATCCGGGACTTGACCCAGATCATCCGGCTTCAACTTTTAGCTTCTGTTGTTTGGTTCAATTTTTTGGCCCCCAGCCAGATGGTCTGGACCCCGGTCCGGATGATCCGGCCAGGCAGTGCTGCTGCGCACAGTTTTGGCTGTAACTTTTGCATACGACCTCGGATTAAGACGGTTTTTATATCAAAATCGTCCGTTTCGACGAGAAGAAGAACTTTTCTGGTGAAGAATTTTTATCCGAGGTCATCTTAATTAGGTTTCATGCTATTTTCTAATCTGATGTTAACACGGGTATCTCCGAAATTGGCATATCTTTTGCACTTGAGCTCCGTTTTGGTCCATCTTCATATTTATTTCGATCATCTTGAAGAGGGCCATCAAATGGTGACATGAACTCATAATTTTAACCTCATCCCATTATAGACTCAAGTTACTCTTTGCGATCATGCCATTTTTGAGTGTCAACAGAGGGTCGGCGGGAAGTGGCTTCGCTCGTGGTCGTTATCCTCCGCACACACTACGGCAGCGAGCTTGGGGACGGAGGCCATCCCATGCGGGCGCTAGGTCTAAGAGGACAGCCTTGTCGTCAGTGCGTGACCTTGCTCGCCGACGACGAGTGCGTCAACGTTGCACCTCCTTTTCTTCCCCGGCGGATCTGTGACCGCCGGTGAGGAGGGAGAGAGAGGCCGTCTTTTTTAGATCTGGAGAGAGGGTGATAGAGTGAGAAGCAAGTGGGTAGCCTTTAGTAAGCAAGCGCTGAAGCTCCAGCCGATATATCTTTTTTGATACTAGTACTAGAGGTGGAGTAGTGGTAGAGTAGTTTATATTTTCTCTGCATACAGTACTAGTTAGTCGTGCTTCGAAACTGAATGACACGCCATTAAAAAATAAAGTCGAGAAATAATGCGGCACCTCGGGCCAACGCGGCCAGATCGCATTTTGCACGAGAAACGACACACCATGTTTCGTTGATATGTGGTCCCGTTCCAACATGTCAGTGAGACGACGCCGAGTCCTTTTGTACAAGTTCCGAACGGACGTCTATATAGGCCAGGGCGCCTCTTCGTGTACCGTGGCAACCGCCCATCGCCTCTTCGCTTTTCCCTCTCGATTTGGAACTGCTGTCGCACGCTCTTCCTCCCTCCTCTATTTGCGTTCACCCTTCCTTCTGCCATTGTTTGATCGTCTTCTCCATGGAGGGAACAGGCCGGAAACGACCCCGTTATTCTTGCCCCGATCTGAAAGATGACGTGGTGGAGGAACTCATTAATCGGTGTGACATCATCACCTCGGCTAGCATGGCAGGTTCGTTCAAGACCATTCACGGCTCAACTAGTAACATCATTACAAAGAACCCAAGGGTCCAGGAGCGGTTTGATCTCCCCTATTTTCTTCGCCATGACCCTGCTCGCTGGTGCACGGACAACGGAAGCCTCGCCTTGTGCAAGTTAATGCCGCTTGATAATGATATGTGTGATGTTAAGATCCAATCGCTTAAGGATAAGGCCTGTGCAGGCGCAAATGGTGATTGGGTTGTTTATATTGGGCACAACTGCAAGTGGGAACTTGTGAATGTGTACACTTGTCACAGGGTTCCACTTCCAAAAATCTCAAAGTGCCCAGAGGTTGAGCACACAGATGGTCTACGTACGTTCAAGTACGATAATGGTGACTGTCGTCTACAGAAGATAGCAATTTGTCGAGTTCCCAACCACTCTTGGGATTACATGAACTATCAAGTTCTTGCTATCTTGACAAGCTTGTTGTCGTCCTTACTTCCACGCCTCCATGGATATTGCTCAAAAATCAGTTTCTGTACACGGATGTGTACTGTGATGCAATTCAATACAAGGGTCTTGTGTTTGCTGCCACCACTTGTGGCACTATTTTTGCATGGAATCCTGATGCTTTCGGTACATTTGTCTTCCACCATAATTATAATTGTTTCATCCACATGCATGCGGGTGAGCTAGTTTCCCTTTACTAATTAACCTTCTTATGTTTCCAAGGTCCTGTGAACATTCCACCACCTATACTTGAAAAAATTTATAACCAAGGGGGAGATGACGATGGTGATGATCACGAGCATGAGGACGAGTAGGACCTATATACTCAGTGGCGCCTGGCAACTTATTCCGATGGATCACCTCTTCTTGTCTGTATACAGGGCATTGCTGATGTTACTAAGGAAGCAGGTGTTGCCTCCCATGGTCGCACTCTCGGGACCTATTCCAACATCCGTTGCAGGGTATTCGGGATGGATACTAGTGTGCTAGCGCCAGCACCTTCTCACTGGTTCAATATTGATAGTCTTGGAGAAAACTCGCTATTCCTTGGACTAAACTATCCACTGATGGTGAAAGGCGATTTAGCTGCTGTTGGCACAACGTTACTACCATTTATGAGAAGCAACTGTATCTATACCTCAGACATTGCTATGGTTCCCTATCGTGGCTATCACAATATGCGTCCTGATATAGGCCGCTTCAGCCTGGATGATCAGTCCTGCATTGGTCTCGAGATTGACAATAGCTGGCCCTTCCCAAAGGCTTACCTATGGTTCAAAGCAAGCATTTCCAACGGTGAGGATTGGTTGAGCTGAAGTTCTTTTCATTGCTTGTTATTTGTTGTGTGACGAAAACTTTAGTATTTACTAGAATGTTTTGTTGGAACTAATCTATAATCCAACATGTATCCTTGTTGTCGTTGTGTGTTGATGACTTGTTGTATGTAATGAATGGTACATTTGCATATGCTTGTCATAAACTCAATTTATGAATGGTTTTGACTCACTTCTTGGAGTGTGAGTACCGCAGTAGTATAGCCAGCATCCGGTTATATGAAGTTACCACATCACATAGAGCCAACCTAATATTGGAGTATGCTAGCACAATAGTTAGTTCTAGTTACATCAACTAGAGCTAGGTGTCACACGGAGGCCGAGAAATATGGTGATAGCGTGACTGTGTGAGGTGGGCTTGTACGTAGTATGATGTAGGCACAGGGCTTGCCGTGTTTCCTACTCCTCTGGTCTAAATGTGGAGAAGATTTGGTCGAGTTCTACCTCCTTTTGCCGACATGTGGGACATTCAGCATCCAGGTCGTGTCATGTAAGAAAATGGAGTGCTAGTCTAAAACACATAATGTGCATCTTGGGTTAAGCTGTAAATAGAATCTTACTCTTGAGTAACTCCAAAAGCGGCCACCGAAGATCTTTATTTGATTTGTTTTTCATCACCAGCACGTCGAGGTAAAAGATGTGCAGGTTTAGTGGGTCCTCTTGCGTTTTCACTGACATGTGGGACCGCATGTGAGCAAACAGACAATGGGCTCCGCGCGTCTGCTGGCTGGCTGAGAAGAGAGAGAGGAGGGCTGAGCACAGACTCCAAGAAATTTCGCGACAATGTGAGTAGTACTAGTGGTGTACCATACTCCTGGAGAGATAATGTGTTCGCTCTACGTAACCAGCACCTCGATATAGTGGGGTGGCATGGGACATAACTATCATTCACGTCTAGCAGTACGGCATACGCCACCCAGACGAGTCCCATCTGACACCAATTTTCTTGGAGTCCATGCTAAAGCCATCTCTTCTCCCTCCTATTTTCTCAGCCATCATGCGGTGGGCGGGGTGGGGGTTTGCCGATAGTTGGTTTGCTCAACTGAGGTCCCACTTGTAAGTGAAAATGCAACACATCACGCATTCCCCCTTGAGCGGCGTGCCGGACCAACCGTGTGGGGGTGCGACGCGAACACGGCAGGCTTTTCCTTTTGAAATTGTAACTTGTAAAATTTGGTTCTGCTCCATGGTGCAACTGATAGATAGAAATAACGATTTTCCCTAGAGTAATGAGAAGTTTGGTTCTGGGGCGGTTCATGCATGGAGTACGTACAAAATTATGAAGTTGATGCAAAAGGTAAGATAATTACTAGTTGTACCATATACTACTACATGGATTTGACGGAAAGATAAAGATACATACCGATCCATCAACGACATCCTCACGCCCTAGTGCACCGTGTCACCAACCAATGTGTGAGGAGCAGCGGTGTTGGCGGCGAGCTCAATGTGCTTCTGAACAATGCCGTCCAAGGATGCCCTGCGGTCCAAGAAGCCCAGCATCCTATCGTCCTCCTCTTGCATGTAGTAGTCCTTGTGGACGATTTGCGCGTAGACATGGGTGATTATGTCGATGGTGTCTTGCTGCGCCAGGTGCTGCGCAGCGAGCGCGACCTTGAGGTGGACATTCTCCGGCGCGACGGCGGGCAGTTGCAGGGCCACTAGTGTGTCAAAGAGGTTGTCACCATAGAGGCCGTTGAGATTGGCAGGCATCGCAGAGCCTAGGCGGGTGGGCTGGAGGCGTACGTCAAGGTCGTCCGCGAGCTTCTTGACAACGGTGAACTTGTCGAGGAAGCCGAGGAGGACCTCGCCAAACAAGGAGACGAAGTTGTCGTCCAAGCGGCCTCTCGCCCTGGCGGCCTCAAGCATGACTTGGAGACGTTCCTCGATGTCGGGCTGCAGGCCGGCGTCGTGGACCATCTGGCACAGCCGGCTAATGCTCGCACTTATCGCCTCCATGGGTCTAGCTTCTAGTCAACTGATCTTGCGATTGGAGTGATCACTCTTGCCCTTGGTTAGGGTGCGTAGGTGCGTAGGATTTCGTTGATTCGACTGGCGGGGAGCCTTTATATGATAAGTGCAGACTGCGTTGCATTCATGTATGTGTTGGCCATCTACTCCTCGGCCCTCCCTCTGTGGGACTGAGCTCCGGTGCCTTAACTGCACCTACCTTTGGATGTATGACAGGTGGACCAGCCACCTATTGGGCCCACCTGTCATACACCCAAAGGCAGGTGCAGTAAGTTAATGCAGCTGCGTCCCCCTCCGTGCCGGTGTAGTATAGGCATCTCACCGGACCTCTAGTTGGGGCAAAACGAGAGAACTTTGATGTTTACTGGTTTATTGGTCCCCTTTGCATTTTGCGCCAAGTTTTGACCTTTGATTTAACTAATAAAATGTTAATGCATGTAACCAAAAATGTTGTGCTAAGTAGTCTCAAGTCATTGAATGTATACACACCCCACGTCTCCTATTGGGTGATTTCTTTTTTCATGGCAAAAAACAGGGAACGAGGTGGGTAGTTAATGCACCGCGCCCAAAAGTTTTGGGATTATTTGGTTTTCGTAACGTGACTAATGCACCAGTACAGAGGGAGTACAATAGTAGTATTTGATTGCAATTTTTGCTGATAGCTTACCAAGTTGAGCGCTCGGTGAGTACAATAGTAGTCTGATTGATGAGACTTCAGATTTGAGCCATCTACCGGAAGGGAGAGTGTATAATATCATCGAAAAAATGAATAAAACAATACTCCATGTATTTATTTACAGAGGGAGTAGTATATTTTTTGTGACATGCATTACTAGATATTGCTAGCCAAATACTAAATCCAGACGAACGTGGTAGTACTACTAAATCTAGACGGTGGTGCTAGTCTAGTAGTAGTACTACCAATGTAGTAATAGTACTGTACTACCCGTTGGTCAAATTACTCCTGACAGTGAAGTGAGAAGACCCTACGCCAGAGATGACACCTGAGTGTGGGTGCCGTGCTCGGCTTACCAAAGTCAGCCTCACCGTGTGCAGTCACAATCATCATGGCTGTAGAGCTAGCCTGCTTACAACTAGCCGTGGTCGACATAGTTTTCCGTGCGTTGCCACGAGTATGTCTACTCTTTTCTTATGAGTAAGATGTCCGTGCATTGCATGGAACACCAAGATTGGGGGTGGGAGACCCTGGCAGCGGCCATCATGCCAGATTTTTCCATGGCCTTCTAGATGTGGTGGGGAGGAGATAAGGCTGATTGTGAGAGACAAGGAGTTGTTTGTAAATAGGGAACAAGCGCGGACATCTTTTTGCAAAACTGCAGAAGTTTGCTTAGTACGTCAGATCTAGATCCGACGGCTATTGGTGAAAGATGGCAGGCACTCCATCATCACCAACTCAGGACCTCTTTGATTTGCAGGATTTTGAAAACGCAGCAATAGGACACTGCAATATTACAAGTTTCAAACTGATATTACAAATGTTAGGAGTAATGCTGCACCTATGAAGAGGGAATTACTTGGAAGTTTACGTAAGAACTTTTGTTACTTTAGGTGGATGCAACATTATCGTACAACTAAAATCGACCGCCCTGACAAGTCACTAATGGGCACATAAATTTTTTAGTCTCTGGCAACTTGATGTTTCAAAAACAAATTCAGCTTCTGCGGAGACTTTGTCATTTAGGCTTAGACACTTGCGGTGATTAGCACGCCATTCATTGTTGTGCCAGAGAACGCCGAACCTCATTACCTTGAGCACACTTGCCTCCAGAACAAAGAACCTGACCAATTTAATCTCAGATGTGCTGCCTCGGTAGTCGATCAAATCAATTTCTGTAAGATGGAGATCAAGGCATTCGTTGAGATTGTTATAGTGCAGCACATTTTTCACTTTCGGGTATTTTTTTATCCGCAAAAGAAGAGAACATATTAGAGCAGCTGCCTATATAAGATTGTTTGTCATCAAGAGGTACCAATATCATTCGCTCATACGATAGGGTTGGCTGGCTAGTGATATTTTTTCACTCTCTCTCTCTTTCTCTTTCCTCTCATTTACCTAGGAGCACGTGAAGAGCTTGGGCATTTGTTGCCTTCCACTATGTGGCCGATGCCATATTTCTCAAAATTATGCCACATAATACGCATCGATGTCAAATCAAAAGACTTTGGCACCGCTCTAGCGATGTGAGAGAGTTGGCACCGCAATGCACACAGACCCACATGTATAAACAAATCAATCAAACCAACTACACTAGCCTCTCACCTTCCAAACAAGTGTTTTTATTGCCTCAGTCCTCTCCCTCTCCCACGCAAGTGGTTTTTCATTGCGTGAGTTAATTTGGCACCGGAGCAAAGTAGGTGATCCAGATTGGGGCACCAGGTGAGCAATGGAGGGGCATCGATGCCAAATGCATCACTAGTGAATTTGGCACGTGTTTTGGCCTACATAGTGGAGGGCCGTTATAGCCCACTTTTGTACTACCTCATATTTATTATAAAATTTTGACCATAGATTTACCTAAGAAAATGCCAATGCATGTCACCAAAAATTATACCATTTGAAATTATGTTCAAATACGAATCCAACGATATAATTTTTAGTGACATGCATTAATATTTTGTCAGTTAAACCTATGGTCAACTTTTGATACTACAAAATAGGAAGAGTAAACCAGGACGGAGGTAGTACTTGCTCTTAGGGTAACCATGGAGTTACTAGTCTAAGTTACTTGCCACTATGACTAGCCTAGGATACTAGTAGTACAACAAAAAAACGATGCAGGTGATCACGTGAGAAAAATACTAAAAGCATTTCTTTCGGTGCAGTGTGTAGATGCAGTTTTGAACACTACACTTGTCATCGTAATTTGGAAAAATTACGAAAAAATTGAGCTACGTTGTGATTACCGTTTACTAATAGGAAAGAAGTTTCACCTCGATGAGTAGCTTCTCTATGCACGGAAAGCATGTAAGGAATCCAACAACTTGATCCAGATTGGGGCCGATAGATTTTATTGCCAAGATCTTCACTATGCGCATAGACTGGGTCAAGCTTGTGGGAATCATTTTCTGGATGATAGTCGTAAATACATCAAGAAGAAATTTTAAAATGTGAATTTCGAGAAGACGGAGAAGAAGATGAGTGTTGTACGTGAACGATTACGGGTCCAATAAAGAGTTCGGAGAATTTGGCAGACGAATACACCAAAGCCGTCAATTTTGGCGCGTCAATGACCCTAATTTTTGTTGGACCTTCTTGATCAGATTCAAGCAATCTCTAAAGGAAAGGCGCATTCTCAATGACCATAACGTGGAACAGCTGGAGTGATCTCTTCCCAATCGATGTCTTGTTGTGGCGCCAGCAAGACACATAAATCCATTGGAGATTCGTCAAGGCGATGTGGAGGCTAATGAACCCGTGGATCTGCCGAAGACGAAGGTACTCGAGCGCAGTACAGCAGCGGAGCAGGTGCTCCATAGCCTTCTTCAAGATGCTAATGTCGAAGAGGTCGAGTTGCTTGAGTTGAGGGAGAAGAAGGGCGGGCGCGGCATTAATCTGGGGAAAATAGGAGGAGCTGAAGCTGGCGCGGTGCAGCGTTTGCGTGAGGTGGAGCACGGACTGTGGCAGAGGGCGACGTCGTCCAGCTTCAAACCTTAGCTCCTCGAGCTGATCTAGGGCGGGGGATAAGAACCACTTGTCGAACTTGGCTTGGACCTTGCATTTGGTACTCAACATGCAGATGTCAAGGCGTCTGGCTGGCCCAGGGTGCGATGAAAGGAACTTGGAGACTGCGGCCATGCATTTGCAATCCCTGTCGCAGAGGCAGCTGCCGACGGTGAGGTTGAGGGGGACGCGGCGCTAGAGGGGGTGCCACCGCTGGGAGAGCAGGGTGGTCCGCACGACAGATTTGGTGGGGAGGAGGCCGATGATGATGAGCAGCATGTCATTGGGGAGGCTGCTGATGAAGTCCAGGCTCGCTGGATGTGGTTTTGGTTCGAGCCGCCTCCGCTTGTAGGCCGCCTCGCTGTCCATATCAGCCGACGGCGATGCCGTTGTACACGTGTGCTGGTGTGTCTTGTGTGCTGGGTGTGCGCGAGTGCATCCTTTTGTGCATGCCTCCGCGCAGTGGTGAAGTGTGCGCGAGTGCGTCCTTCATGCGGAAGAAGTGTGCCCTAAATTTACTAGCGTGAGGGGTGCTACCCCGAGTGGTTTCAACTTTGTGTTAGTTCACCGCGTGTTAGATGGGCCTCTAGTTTGCTTATTTTCACCACTGCCACATGGGCCAGCACATGAAGATAGAGAACATGAGCTGACAAGGCGGCATGTGGACTGGTTGACCGGTCAACTAAACAATATACGGAGCTATACGCCGACACAGTGACCATATAATCCCTCGGTATAGAGAGTTCGAGTGAGAGGGGAGGCCCGTGAGAGATAGTAGAGAGAGAGAAAGAACTACTCCCTCCATTCAATAATGTAGTGCCTACATTTTTTGAAAGTCAAACTTTTGAAACTTTGACCAAGTTTATAAAGAAATTACTTATATCTACAATACCAAAGATAAATGATAGTATGAAGTAAGTACATGTTGTGATGAATCTAATGATCGTTCCAGATGTAAATATTTTTCTCCACATATACCTGGTCAAACTTGTCTGAGGTTTGACTTTTCAAAACATCCATATGCGTATGGACGTGAGGTACCTAACTAGAGAGAGAGAGAGTGTGTGTGTGAAATAGAAAGAGTGACTGAAAAAGTGTGTGTGCGTGTGTGAAAGAGACATGGACAACACATGATAAAAGTAGAGAAAAAGCGTGTGCATCTTATGCAAACATATCACACATGCATCTTCGACAGCGGAAGCGGGGTGGGGAGATAGTGTGTGGTTGTTTGCAACTGAGAGAGAAAGACCCCTAGCACGTGGCCAAGAGAGGTCTGACAAACAAGGGAGAGAGGTCGAGAGAGACGTATGGAGAAAATGCAGACATGGAGAGGAGAGAGTGTATGTTTGTGATAAAGAGATCCCCTGGAGATCGTGATGGGACTACATGGGTGGGAGATCGAGTGACAAGGTGTGTGTGCGATAGAAGATACCCCGAGAGATATCGAGATATACATATGGATGGAAGGAGACAATACGTGTGTTCCTGATGGCTAGTGAGAGATAGTCATACTTAGGGGGGAGTGCATGCGCCTATGATGGAGTGAGGGATTATGGTACTTAGGGGGGTGTGTGTCACATAGAGAGAGAACAAGGGCGGAGAGTGCTAGATGGGTCTATGCAGCGCGAGCAAGATAGGTGTATGTGTGAACCAGGGAAATATAAAGTTTGAGAGAGATAGAGGAGCCACGATACGGCTGAGTGGTGCGTCAGATAGCTGAGAGGGGGAAAGAGATATTCCATCCGCTTCATAATGCAGTGCATATAATTTATTTAGAAGTCGAACTTTGGAAACTTTGACCAGGTTTACGCAAATATTATTTATATCTACAATACCAAAGATACATCATACGAAACTACATCTCATGATGAATCTAATGATATTTGTTTACCGGTCTAGATGTAAATGTTTGTCTCCACGTACATGGTCAAACTTTGTGATGTTTGACTTTTCAATAAATCTATATGCTATGGAACGAAGAGAGTGCCTAACTCGAGAGAGATCAAGTGCGTGTGAAGGACAATGAGTGAGTGTGCAAAAAGAGTATGTGTGTGAAAGAGAAAGGGACAACAATCAATAAATTAGAGAGAGAGTGTGTGTTCGCTTCTTATGCAAACATATCACGCATGCATCTTCGAGATAGAAAAGCGAGGTGAGGAGATACACGAAGATAGCTAGTGCGTGATTGTTTGCAACGGAGAGAGACACCCATATAGCACATGTCCAATAGACGTCTGGCCAACAAGGAACAAAGGTCGAGAGGGACGCATGGAGAAGATGGACGCATGGGGAGGGAGAGAGGGTGTGTTTGTGATAGAGAGATCCCCTCGAGATCGTGAGGGGACTATATGGGTGGGAGATCGAGGGACGAGGTGCGTGTGTGATAGAAAGATGCCCCGAGAAAAATCGAGATAGACCATGCACATGTTTGTGATGGAGACTAAGAATTAGCTAGTCATCATATACATATAGGGGGACTGTGTGTGCCTACAATTGAGTGAGAGACCATCATACTTGGCTAGGCGTGAGATTGTGTGTGTGTGTGTGTGTGTGTGAGATGGAGAGAGAACGAGGGAGAGAGATAGAGTTTTAGATGGGTCTATCGAGTGCGAGTGAGATATGCATGTGTATGTGTGACCCGGGGAGATGGAGAGTTTGAGAGAGAGAGGGAAGAGCTCCGGGACGGCAGAGTGGTGCGTGAGAGAGTTACGGGCAACGAGCCAGGGAATTTGTGTGCGTACGATGAGTGCACCCAAGATATTTAGTTTGGACTAGAGAATCATACATAGTGTGCGAGAGAGACCTATACATGGAGTGTGCATGCGAACTAGAAAGACCCCCCCACACACACACAAAGAGAGAGAGAGAGAGAGAGAGAGAGAGAGAGGGAGAGGGACCAACAAGGTTTGTGTTTGGATGCGTGCGATAGAATTGAAGATTGTCGATGACAGAGAGAGCAGGAGTCCGGGAGAGGGGGAGGTTGCGTTTTATGCATCAAAGACTGATATAAACCATGATTCGATATAAACTTGCATTCAAATATTTAAATTGGAGAACATGTTGTGTGCAATCCACACAAGAACGGAGATATGCGTATCAAACTAGTTCATTAATTTGACTTTCAACATGTTCATGGAGTACTATAATACTGTACAACATGCTACTCGATTGAGGTGTTCAATTTTGGATTTAGTTCACTATTTTGACCTGGTGAACGAGCTATTTCATTTAATCGAGATATTTCATTTTGGGTTTGATTCCCGTTTTTGAGCGGGTCAACTATTTTTCATAAAGTAAATCATTAGCAACGAGCATGTAAAAACACATTAGTCCCGAGCATCATCTCTCCATCTAAAAAAGAAGTGGCAAGCTAATACTTTAAAATTTGATTCGAATCAACTTGGTAAGGTAGATGTGGATGCTCGTTCTCCCAAAATTTGAACAAACCGCTAAACACCCTCTGCTCGGTGGAATTCGCCCGAGCAAATAAATGGGAGACACGAAATTACCGGCCTATGTGGGACACGCATCAATTGGCCCGTTGTACATCGAGGGTAGGTTCATACTTCATCCAAGCGCGCCTTCTCCTCGGCCAAAATGACATGTGCCGAATAATTCATAAACCATGGGCGGCAAAATACCCTCTCCTCGCCCGAAATCGCTCGCGCCGACTATTTCAATACACGCCCTCCTCGCCCGAAATCGCTCGCGCCCACTATTTCAAAACACGCCCTCCTCGCCTGAAATCACTCGCGCCCACTATTTCAAAATACTCCCTCCTAGCCCAAAATCGCTCGCGCCCACTATTTGGGAGAAGCAAAGTTACTCTACTATCCCCGACCCTCAGTACACAGACCCAAACCGAGAAGCCTAAAGACAGGGGTAGAACTGTAACTCCACCCCACATTTCAGGCAAATGCATCCATAAGACATGGTTCCCCCTCCCAATTCCCCATTCATACCTCGTGGGTGCCAAATCACCTTCTCCCCGGCCGCGAAACCTCAGCCCCTCCTCTATGGCGCCCCCACCGCACCAAATTCACCACCGCCCTCCTACCCAATGCCGGAGATGTTGTCTGTTTGCCGTGATGCACTGGGCCGTGTGCCTCTTACTCGGTGTTGTCGGAGCTGCCTCGACGACAGCCGCGTGAACCATACCGGAGCCGATTCACCCCAGCCGTTGTGCACGGCGCCAGAGTGGCTCCTACTTCGGATGCGTCCAGGGCCCCGACATTGCTTCCCCGTAGCCTTCGACCGTCGTGACATCTCTGCTTTCCTGCCGCCGATAGCCACCGCAACCGCGCCGGCCTCACCGACTCGGCAGCTGGAGCTGCCTACTTCACCCAGCCGCAAGATAGGTCGTACCCTCATCTCAAATCACTTTATTTAGGTGTCAGTTGTCTGAATTTTTATTCTGGGCCAATCGATTCCCAGTGGGAAGCAGCACAACTCCTAGGCTGTCGGTTGGCTGGTGTCTAACATAAGGGTGCGGGGGTGCAAGTTCGCCGCGGAAGCAGCGCTTAGATGGCTATCTTAGAGTTGCATGGGTTGAAGGTACTGTCGCCACCGGATCTCGATGACAGCGAGTCTTTGTGGATTGGCCAGGGGCGGCACAACCACGACAGTGCGGTGGGGCGGGGAGAGCAGTTTTGGACGGAGCTCTCCCGGCCACAGACGGCGGAGGCAGGCTGCTCTACCGGTGTTTGTTGGCTCTTCGGGGAAGATTCTGAACAGTGTCAGCCGGGAGGCACAAGATGGCCATCAAGCCATCCGCCGTAGGTCGGATAATACCAAAATAAAATAAAATCCTGAGACCCCAATTTAGTCTTCAGTCAACAGACGTGTGACCACTCTCGTACCTTACTGTTGATCTCTTATGGTATTTCTTCAGATCAGATATATGTGTCGTTCTTAACATTATGTGTTTTCTGCATCTTCAGCCACGCTGTCTTCCTCACCGCAGCTGCTCCAACAAGGGAAGCATACACAAGAAGGGAGCCATAGTCCCCACTCAATAGTTCCCTGCATCGAATGCACGTGCCCGACATGGACATCCACAACAACTGCAGGGCCATCGACAAGTCAGCACATGATGCTCACTCCTATGGATGGCGGCCAGATAGGTTGTACCCTCATCTTACTTGTGTGCAACATTTATGGCTTTGTTTTTCATCTAAGCATGGAAAATAGATTATCACATCTCACTATATATTCATGTTGATCTCTTACAGGTCTTGTTCAGGAGTTAACGTTGTCCATAGTTCAGCTAAAAGACTTGTTGTTTAGGTAACGTTGTTCCATAGTTATCATCCATCAACCAATGCTATCCCACATGCTGGTGATTATAGTATTATACCACTTCTAGTATTACCTATGTTGTTCTTTAATACTTTGTGTGCCATCTAGTTAATCTTGAGTACAAACGATACATATTTTGTAGCTTTCATCTGTGTTCTCCCTTTAGTTTTTGAGACTTGTTGCTGTGAGTTAACCCCAGTCCTACTATTTATGTCGTCTCGTACAGGCACTCATTACATAAATCTAACTATTAGTTGTCTTCCATGCATGTCAGATATAATTGCACACACTGTATCCACAAGAACCTCACGGAGCAATGTAACGGCCAACAAACTTGACGTCAATGATACCAAATATGATGGAACATTTAAAGGCAGTTCTTCAGAAGACTTGCACAAAGATGATGGATCCTATTCACCCCACAAGGTCCTTGCTCTAACTTGGCCCATGATATGGGTACATCATGCATATAATGTCCTGGAGTGCATCTACCCTATTGCAATGCCATGTGCTTAGCCTGCTGATCATGCATGTAAATATGGCATGCCTTCCTGTTTTTCAGTACCTATTCCATTCATGATAACATGTTTTCAAATTCAAGTACTGTCATTCTACTCTATAGCAATGCCATCTGCTTAGTTTGGACATCATGCTTCTGAATATCTTATGCATTGTTATTCATCAGTATGTACTTCATCTGTCTACCATACCATGTGTTTTTTACATTGAAGTGATGTTCTAGTGGTCTATTGCAATGCCATCTTAGTTTCCCAATCATACACGCATATTTTGCCTTAGTGTTTTTCTGTATGTATTCCGCTGGCATACAGTTTTACATTCAACTAGTGTTTTTTACACTGTTGTCCTGTCGTATCCCGAGCTCTTACATCATACTCCCTCCGTCCGGATTACAGGTCGCAGAAATGGGTAAAAATGGATGTATCTAGAACTGAAATATGCCTAGACCATCCATTTATTTCCAGATGGAGGGAATACATGTCAATATGTCATGCCTTTCTATTCTTCAGTACCTATTCCATCTCTCTTCTGTAGCATGTTTTATAATTGAAGCACCATTCTTCTATATAAGGCATGCAAGGGGAAGACGACTATGTTAGAATCTGAAGGGTTACAAACAAGGTCTTTGCAAAAGATCCAAACACCAGGAGATAGTAAACAAACTCCAATTTTCATGGATACTGCTCCAGCACAGAGAAACCCAACTCCTACTGGTAATAAGCAGATTCCAGTGGCCAAAGAACTAGTCCGCTCCAGTCCAGCAAAAACATGTCAACCCCATTCTAAGAAGCGTGTGCGTATCCTCGCATCATGAAATTTTATAGCATTCTGATCATATTTTCTACATGTTTCTTACCCATCTCTCTTTTAGAAAATAAGCTTAAAGGATAGAAGACTGGGATCGTATTCGAGGAAAGTATCTTGCGGGAATTCTCTGTGTTCCAATGCTGATGTAAGTAGCTGTTGTATATCACTATGTTTTTACATCAGCATGTATTTTGTTAATCGACGTGAATTTAACCTTTATCTGGTCTAAATTTAGTTGTAGCAAAATATATAATTAAAGGTGACAATGTTGATTTTTGTAAGGAAAACTGCCTGGTAGTTTTGCATACTGAGCTGCATGAGTGTACTATCTCATATCATGCACATTACTGAATTGTAGTGCTGCTCTAGTTGCCCATTCATTCATTGTGTCAATGTTGCTTTCGTATTACCTTACCTGGCTGATGATAGCTATGCCATATTGTGTTAATTTGGTGTAGGCTGGTGTGGTCCGGTTTCCCAAACGTTCGTTGTGTCAATGTTGCTTTCCTATTATCTGACCTGGCCAATGTTAGCAATGCTAGTGTGTTAATTTGGTGCAGGTTGTTGAAGATAAGAAGACAAACTCTGAAAATAGCAAGGCAACCCCATTGTTTCTTTCCAATAAATCTAGGCCATGTAATATGGCAATAACTCTTGATTAATCTGTTCGGTTCCCCTCCTAATTTATGTTATGAGGCAGTGGTCGAGACACTCTCCACTATCAATAATACAAGCCTGCCAAAATCGCCATCTGAATCTGTTTAGTTTCCTCTGTCTTGATTGCAATGGAAAAAAATATGTTTGTGAACCAATTACTGGCTGAAGCATGATGGAAATGGTGGAGGAATCAGAGGTGCACATTCTTGCACAACAAGAACTGATCAATGTTTTCAGAGACAGTGTAGCAAAGTAGGAAGAACTTGCCCACATGCTTATGGGCGTCATCCGCGTTGAGATTGCAGATTGTGACGTTGTAGATCGTTAGGTTCTGTTCATTTATTTGCACTCGCATCAATCTCTGATTGCCCAGTGGAGGAAATTTCCTGTAATATATGCTGGATGTGCAACGTTTTTCCCTGTATGTCATACCTTTGCTTAGCGCGGCTCACATTCCAGCTAAATGGTCGCTAGGAAGCTAAAAAAGCAGTGAAATTATTAGTTAGCACGAACAATCCTGGGCCCTATATGAAGGAAGTAGCCCACTGCCCTTAATGGGCTTCCCTAATGGGCTCGCAGGGGCCAAAAGTCTCATAGGCCTTTGATTGATCGGTTTTGGTACTGTGCATAATTGCTCGTCGTAATGGGATCAAATTATCTAATTGGGCCTACAGACATGTTCAAACTTCAGTGGGCCCATTAAGTTAATGGGCCGTTACCAGGCCGAAAGTTAATGCTGAAGGAAATATGCCCTAGAGGCAATAATAAAGTATTATATATTTCCTTATATCATGATAAATGTTTATTATTCATGCTAGAATTGTATTAACCGGAAACATAATACATGTGTGAATACATAGACAAACAGAGTGTCACTAGTATGCCTCTACTAGACTAGCTCGTTAATCAAAGATGGTTATGTTTCCTAGCCATAGACATGAGTTGTCATTTGATTAAACGGGATCACCTCATTAGGAGAATGACGTGATTGACATGACCCATTACGTTAGCTTAGCACCCGATCGTTTAGTATGTTGCTATTGCTTTCTTCATGACTTATACATGTTCCTATGACTATGAGATTATGCAACTCCCGTTTACCGGAGGAACACTTTGTGTGCTACCAAACGTCACAACGTAACTGGGTGATTATAAAGGTGCTCTACAGGTGTCTCCAAAGGTACTTGTTGGGTTGGCGTATTTCAAGATTAGGATTTGTCACTCCGATTGTCGGAGAGGTATCTCTGGGCCCACTCGGTAATGCACATCACTACAAGCCTTGCAAGCATTGTGACTAATGAGTTAGTTGTGAGATGATGTATTACGGAACGAGTAAAGAGACTTGCCGGTAACGAGATTGAACTAGGTATCGAGATACCGACGATCGAATCTCGGGCAAGTAACATACCGATGACAAAGGGAACAACGTATGTTGTTATGCGGTCTGACTGATAAAGATCTTCGTAGAATATGTGGGAGCCAATATGGGCATCCAGGTCCCGCTATTGGTTATTGACCGGAGAGGTGTCTCGGTCATGTCTACATAGTTCTCGAACCCAAAGGGTCCGCACGCTTAAAGTTACGATGACAGTTATATTATGAGTTTATGTGATTTGATGTACCGAAGGTTGTTCAGAGTCCCGGATGTGATCACGGACATGACGAGGAGTCTCGAAATGGTCAAGACGTAAAGATTGATATATTGGACGACTATATTCGGACACCGGAAGTGTTCCGGAGAAGTTTTGGATTAAACTGGAGTGCCGGAGGGTTACCGGAACCCCCCGGGGAAGTATTGGGCCTTGGTGGGCCTTGAGGGGAGAGAGAGGGCAGCAGCCATGAGGTGGCGCGCCCCCTCCCAAGGGGAATCCTAGTTGGACTAGGAGAGGGGGGGCGCAGCCCCCTTTCCCTCTCCCTCTCCCTCTCTTTCCTTCCCCCCTTCTTTCCTAGTAGGACTAGGAAAGGGGAGTCCTACTCCTACTAGGAGGAGGACTCCCCCTCTCTCCTTGGCGTGCCTAGGGTAGCCGGCCTCCCCCTTGCTCCTTTATATACGGGGGCGGGGGGCACCTAAGAACACACTTGATATACGATATTTTAGCCGTGTGCGGTGCCCCCCTCCACCAGATTACACCTCGATAATACCGTCGCGGAGCTTAGGCGAAGCCCTGCGTCGGTGGAACATCATCATCGTCACCACGCCGTCGTGCTGACGAAACTCTCCCTCAACACTCGGCTGGATCAGAGTTCGAGGGACGTCATCGAGCTGAACGTGTGTAGAACTTCGGAGGTGCCGTGCGTTCGGTACTTGATCGGTCGGATCGTGAAGACGTATGACTACATCAACCGCGTTGTGATAACGCTTCCGCTGTCGGTCTACGAGGGTACGTGGACAATACTCACCCCTCTCGTTGCTATGCGTCACCATGATCTTGCGTGTGCGGAGGAAAATTTTGAAATTACTACGTTCCCCAACAAATGCTCGGCCCTGTTACCTCCCGGGTCGTTAACAGGCCGGCATCGAAGCGGGCAACAGGTGTGACATTTGATTTCACGAGCCGTTAAGAGGCCAAAACTAAGGTTGGGCTACATATGGCCCAACTATACTGTGGGCCTTTAACAGGCCGAAAGAGACAGCGGGCTCGTACTGGACCATGAAGAGCATGGCCCGCTAAGAGGCCGAAAGTCAGGTCGTACTGTATATGGCCCAACTGTGTTGTGGGCCTTTAGCAGGCCGAAAGAGAAACCGGGCTAGTATTGGACCATGAAGAGCATGGGTCGTTAAAAGGCCAAAATTCAGGTCCGATTGCAAATGACCCAACTCATTTATGGGCCGTTAACAGGCTGAAAGACACACTGGGCCGGAAATTGGCCCAACACTTAAATGGGTCGCTAAAAGGCCGAAAGACATACACCTGAAATTGTCCCATCCCTTGAATGGGCCATTAACAGGACAAAACCACATCGGGCCGATCTTGAGCCCAAATATATAGCGGGTTGTTAACGGGCTCGAACTGACAATGGGTTGCAATGGTGTAAAATCGTTAATGGGCCATTGACAGGTCGAATTGGCACATCTCGTATGGGCCGTGGGCTTAAATGGACCTGACACAAGTAGGCCTTATATGGGCCGGCCTGCTAATTTTTACTGGGCCGGCCTTTTTCACCGGAATGGCCACGTGCCGACGTATCATAGGCGCCTCCCGTACTATGAGTGGATGACATTTGTCCCAACGCCGAGCCGACACGTGGACCCTCCGGCGAATGAAAATTTTACACGTGGAAAATCCCCATTGGTCGGGGATGTTAACGGGTTATCGGATCCAAACCGAAACCCTATAGCTTAACGGCGACCCGTTATGGTGGATGCCACGTGTCGGTTACCCTTAACAAAAGCAATTCTATGACGCGCGATTTATCGTCATGGAAGTGGACACTTTTGTGATGATAATTTTGGTAATGTCTTGGAACACGTCTACGACAACACATGTATGACTATCTTGATTCTGTCATAAAATCATCATGGATGTACATGCATGACAGAAAAAGTGACCTACTATGACAAACACGTATCGTCACGGAAGTGTATTTTTTTTATAGTGTGAGCACAATCACTTCATGAGAAGCATGTTAAATTCTTGCATTAAACCTGCTTAAATATCATTGTTGTTGTTTGCCCTTGTTGCTTTGTTTGTGTGAGCTTGCAAGTACATTCAATGTACTGACCTGGTGTGTCATGCTAGTTTCAGGAGAAATCATATCGGAGTTGGAGTTGCATATCGCATCGCAGTCTAGACCGTGTCCACATCAGTATCCGTGTGAGATGGAGTCCTTCTACGTCGTTGTTCCTCTGCCGCGTAGTCTTATCGTGATGTTGAGGCCCCTGCTCATGTCCACTAAATAATGTACATATGTTCAGCAGCACTGTGTGTGCCGCTTGGCCTCGCTACTTGATGTAATATAAAACTCTATGTTCCGCTAGTACCAATAAAGCGGTTGTATTTCTATACCAATCTGTTGTGTGTTGCCAGAAGACATGATTTCTGGGCTGGCAATGAAAGGCAAACCGGTCGCTCTAAGCCGGGGTGCCACAGACCGACTCTGCCTGCATCTACTACTATTACTCCACCCATCGATCGCTATCCAGCATGCATCAAGAGTATTAAGTTTATGAAAAATGGAGTAACGCCTTAAGCAAGATGACATGATGTAGACAAAGTAAATCCAACCAATATGAATAAACACTGTCGTTTCCACCTTAATGGAAAAAATACAAATACGTGTCCTGTTCCTTTCTGTCACTCGGATACAGATCACCGCAAGACTGAACCCATTACAAAGCACCTCTCCCATTGCAAGATAAATCAATCTAGTTGGACAAACAAAACGGATAGATCAGAGAGAAGTACAAAGCTATAACAATCATGCTTATAAGAATTCAGAAAAGTCTCAAATATTTCTCATGAATAATCTGATCATAAACTCACAATTCATCGGATCCCAACAAACACACCGGAAAAGAAGATTACATCGAATAGATCTCCAATAACATCGAGGAGAACATTGTATTGAAGATCAAAGAGAGAGAAGAAGCCATCTAGCCACTAGCTATGGACCCGTAGGTCTATGGTAAACTACTCACACATCATTGGAAGGGAGGCAAGGTTGATGTAGAAGCCCTCCGTGATCGATTCCCACTCCAGTAGAGTATCAAAAAAGGCCTCGAGATGGGATCGCGGAAGAACAGAAACTTGTGGCGGTGGAAAAAGGTATTTTGGGTGGCTCTCTAATGTATTATAAATATTTGGGAATTTACAGAGGTGGAATTAGGTTAAGAGGTGCCATGAGGGGCCCACAACCTCGGGGGCTGATAACCCACAAGTATAGGGGATCGCAACAGTTTTCGAGGGTAGAGTATTCAACCAAAATTTACTGATTCGACACAAGGGGAGCCAAATAATATTCTCAAGTATTAGCAGTTGAGTTGTCAATTCAACCACACCTGAAAGACTTAAGGTCTGCAGCATAATATTTAGTAGCAAGGTAGTATGGAAGTAACGGTAACGGTGGCAAAAGTAATAGTAGCAGTTTTGTAGTAATCGTAACAGTGGCAACGGAAAAGTAACTAAGCAAAGATCAATATGTGAAAAGCTCGTAGGCAATGGATCAATGATGGATAATTATGTCGAATGTGATTCCTCATGCAACAGTTATAACATAGGGTGACACAGAACTAGCTCCAGTTCCTCAATGTAATGTAGGCATGTATTCCGAATATAGTCATACGTGCTTATGGAAAAGAACTTGCATGACATCTTTTGTCCTACCCTCCCGTGGCAGCGGGGTCCTATTGGAAACTAAGGGATATTAAGGCCTCCTTTTAATAGAGTACCGGACCAAAGCATTAACACTTAGTGAATACACGAACTCCTCAAACTACGGTCATCACCGGGAGTGGTCCCGATTATTGTCACTTCGGGGTTGCCGGATCATAACTCATAGTAGGTGACTATTGACTTGCAAGATAGGATCAAGAACTCACATATATTCATGAAAATATAATAGGTTCAGATCTGAAATCATGGCACTCGAGCCCTAGTGACAAAACTAACTCGATTACATGGTAAATCTCGTCCAACCCATCACCGTCCAGCAAGCCTATGATGGAATTACTCATCACGGCTGTGAGCATCATGAAATTGGTGATGGAGGAAGGCTGGTGATGATGATGGCGACGGATTCCCCTCTGTGGAGCCTCAAATGGACTCCAGATCAGCCCTCCCGAGGAAGATTAGGGCTTGGCGGTGGCTCCGTATCGTAAAATGTGATGAATCCTTCTCTCTGATTTTGTTTCTCCCCGAACGTGAATATATGGAGTTGGAGTTGAGGTCGGTGGAGTCTCAGGGGGCCCATGAGGTAGGGGGTGCGCCCCAGGGGGTGGGCGCGCCCTGCACCCTCGTGGACAAGGTGTGGGCCCCCTGGTGCTGATTCTTTCGCCAGTATTTTTTATTAATTCCAAAAATATTCTCCGTGAAGTTTAAGGTCATTCCGAGAACTTCTATTTCTGCACAAAAATAACACCATGGCAGTTTTGCTGAAAACAGCGTCAGTCCGGGTTAGTTCCATTCAAATCATGCAAGTTAGAGTCCAAAACAAGGGCAAAAGTGTTTGGAAAAGTAGATACGTTGGAGACGTATCAACTCCCCCAAGCTTAAACCTTTGCTTGTCCTCGAGCAATTTAGTTGACAAACTGAAAGAGATAAAGAAAAACTTTTACAAACTCTGTTTGATCTTGTAGTTGCAAATATGTAAAGCCAGCATTCAAGTTTTCAGCAAAGATTATGAACTAACCATGTTCACAATAACATTTAGGTCTCATATTTACTCATATCAATGGCATAATCAACTACCGAGCAATAATAATAAATCTCGGATGACAACACTTTCTCAAAACAATCATAACATGATATAACAAGATGGTATCCCACTAGCCCTTTCTGAGACCGCAAAACATAAATGCACAGCACCCCTGAAGATCAAGGACTGACTGGACATTGTAATTCATGGTAAAAGAGATCCAGTCACAATCATATATACTCAATGTAAATTAATAGCAATGCATGCAAATGACAGCGGTGCTCTCCAACTGGTGTTTTTTAATAAGAGGGTGATGACTCAACATAAAAGTAAATAGATAGGCCCTTCATAGAGGGAAGCAGGGATTTGCAGAGGTGCCAGAGCTCGAGTTTTGAAACACAGATAAATAATATTTTGAGTGGCATACTTTCATTGTCAACATAACAACCAAGAGATCTCGATATCTTCCATGCTACACACATTATAGGCGGTTCCCAAGAAGAATAGTAAAGTTTATACTCCCCCACCACCAACAAACATCAATCCATGGCTTGTCCGAAACAACAGGTGCCTCCAACTAACAACAATCCTGGGGGAGTTTTGTTAGCAATTATTTTGATTTAAGCATGGGACTGGGCATCCCGGTTACCAGCCATTTTCTCGTGAATGAGGAGTGGAGTCCACTCCTCATGAGAATAACCCACCTAGCATGGAAGATATAGACAACCCTAGTTGATACATGAGCTATTCAAGCATACAAAACAGAATTTCATTTGAAGGTTTAGAGTTTGGCACATACAAATTTACTTGGAACGGCAGGTAAATACTGCATATAGGAAGGTATGGTGGACTCGTATGGAATAACTTTGGGGTTTATGGAAGTGGATGCACAAGCAGTATTTCCGCTTAGTACAAGTGAAGGCTAGAAAGAGACTGGGAAACGACAAACTCGAGAGCAACAACAGTCATGAACATGCATTAAAATTAATCAACACCGAGTGCAAGCATGAGTAGGATATAAATCACCATGAACATAAATATCGTGGAGGCTATGTTGATTTTGCTTCAACTACATGCGTGAACATGTGCCAAGTCAAGCCACTCGAATAGTTCAAAGGAGGATACCACCCTATCGTACCACATCACAACCATCTTAATAGCATGTTGGCACGCAAGGTAAACCATTATAAACTCCTAGCAAATTAAGCATGGCATGAGCAACTATAATCTCTAATTGTCATTGCAAACATGTTTCATTTATAATAAGCTGAATCAGGAACGATGAACTAATCATATTTACAAAAATAGGATAGGTCGAGTTCGTACCAACTTCTCTCATCTCAATCAGTCCATCTTATATCGTCATTATTGCCTTTCACTCGCACGACCGAACGGTGTGGATAATAATAATAATAATGCACGTGCATTGGACTAAGCTGGAATCTGCAAGCATTCAATACAAGGGAGAAGACAAGGTAATATGGGCTCTTGGTTAAATCAACAATAATGCATATGAGGGCCACTCAACATTTTCATCATGGTCTTCTGCTCTCGACCCCCAAAGAAAAAGAAAAGAAATAAAACTATTTACACGGGAAAGCTCCCAACAAGCAAAAGAAGAACGAGAAATCTTTTTGGGTTTTCTTTTTAATTACTACTACTACAGGCATGGAAAGTAAACTAGCTAAAAGCTACAACTAATTTTTTTGGTTTTTCTTAAGGTCTTTTCAAACACACAAGAAAAAGGCTTAGAAAAGAAAGTAAACTAGCATGGATAGTACAATGAAAAAGTATGAGCACCGACAGCTGGCATGGGTTTGTGAACATGAATGTAATGTCAGTGAGAAATACGTACTCCCCCAAGCTTAGGCTTTTGGCCTAAGTTGGTCTATGCCCACGGCTGGCCTGGCGGATATCCAAAGCCGTAGCTGGGGTCGTACTGAGATGCAGCAGCTACTGCCTGACGAGCTTCAGCTTGGAGGCGAGCTACCTCCATCCTCTCTCGTACTCGTTCGCCTCCTCCCTGGTTATAACATATCTCCTTTTTCCCTGAAAGTCAAAGAAAGTAGGAGCAGGGAGAGCAACATGGACAGTGCGTCGCTTGTCAAAGATTAGTCGGTACTGAAGGAACTGTTCATTCCTCTCAAGAATCTGATGGCGAACCATAGCATTATAATCTAGATAACCAGGAGGCAACCTCATATCATTTTCACGTATGGGTACTGCTACCTCTTGAGCATGCGTTGGTTTTTTCCTTGAAGAGGAAAGGGTGATGCAGGAAAGTAGCGTAAGTATTTCCCTCACTTTTTGAGAACCAAGGTATCCATCCAGTAGGAGGCCACACGCAAGTCCCTCGTACCTACACAAACAAATAAGAAACTTGAAACCAACGCGATAAAGGGGTTGTCAATCCCTTCACGGCCACTTGCAAAAGTGAGATCTGATAGAGATGATAAGATAATATTTTTAGTATTTTTATGATAAAGATTAAAAGTAAAGATTGCAAAGTAAACGGCGACAGAAATAGCTAGTTGACGGGAGATCAATATGATGGAAAATAGACCCGGGGGCCATAGGTTTCACTAGTGGCTTCTCTCAAGATAGCATAAGTATTACGGTGGGTGAGCAAATTACTGTCGAGCAATTGATAGAAAAGTGCATAATTATGAGAATTTCTAGGCATGATCATGTATATAGGCATCACGTCCGTGACAAGTAGATCGACTCCTGCCTGTATCTACTACTATTACTCCACACATCGACCGCTATCCAGCATGCATCTAGAGTATTAAGTTCATAAGAACAGAGTAACGGATTAGGTAAGATGACATGATGTAGCTGGATGAACTCAAGCAATATGATATAAACCCCATCTTTTTATCCTCGATGGCAACAATACAATACGTGTCGTTTCCCTTTCTGTCACTGGGATCAAGCAACGCAAGATTGAACCCAAGGCTAAGCACTTCTCCCATGGCAAGAAAGATCAATCTAGTAGGCCAAACCAAACTGATAATTCGAAGAGACTTGCAAAGATAACCAATCATAAATAAAAGAATTCAGAGAAGATTCAAATATTGTTCATAGATAATCTTGATCATAAACCCACAATTCTTCAGATCTCGACAAACACACCGCAAAAAGAGTTACATCGAATAGATCTCCTAGAAGATCGAGGAGAACTTTGTATTGAGATCCAAAGAGAGAGAACAAGCCATCTAGCTAATAATGATGGACCCGAAGGTTTGTGGTAAACTACTCACACATCATCGGAGAGGCTATGGTGTTGATGTAGAAGCCCTCCGTGATCGATTCCCTCTCCGGCGGAGCGCCGAAAAAGGCCCCAAGATGGGATCTCACGGGTAAAGAAGGTTGCGGCGGTGGAAATAGGTTTTCGTGGTGCTCCTGGTTGGTTTCAGGATACATGGGTATATATAGGAGGAAGAAGTAGGTCGGTGGAGCCACGAGGGGCCCACGAGGGTGGTGCGCGCCTAGGGGGACAGGCGCGCCTCCCTGCCTCGTGGCCTCCTCGTTGATTTCTTGACGTCCACCCCAAGTCCTCTGGATCACGTTTGTTCCACAAATCACGCTCCCGAAGGTTTCATTCCGTTTGGACCCCGTTTGATATTCCTTTTATGCGAAACACTGAAATAGGCAAAAAACAACAATTTGCACTAGGCCTTGGGTTAATAGGTTAGTCCCAAAAATAATATAAAAGTGTATAGTAAAGCCCATTAAACATCCAAAACGGATAATATAATAGCATGGAACAATCAAAAATTATAGATACGTTGGAGACGTATCAAGGATCCCCAAGGTTAATTCCTGCTCGTCCGCGAGTAGGTAAATGATAAAAATAGAATTTTTGATGTGGAATGCTACCTAGCATATTTCTCAATGTAATTTTCTTTATTGCGGCATGAATGTTCAGATCCGAAAGTTCAAGATAAAAGTTTAATATTGACATAAAAATAATAATACTTCAAGCATACTAACCGAGCAATTATGTCTTCTCAAAATAACATAGCCAAAGAAAGCTCATCCCTACAAAATCATATAGTTTGGCCATGCTTCATTTTCGTCACACAAGATGCTTACATCTTGCACAACCCCGATGACAAGCCAATCAATTGTTTCATACTTTAGTAATCTCAAACTTTTTCAACTTTCACGCAATACATGAGCGTGAACCATGGATAAAGCACTATGGGTGGAATAGAATAATGATGATGGGGGTTGTGTGGAGAAGACAAAAAAAGAAAGTCTCACATTGACGCGGCTAATCAACGGGCTAGGGAGATGCCCATCAATTGATGTCAATGCAAGGAGTAGGGATTGCCATACAACGGATGCACTAGAGCTATAAATGTATGAAAGCTCAACAAAAGAAACTAAGTGGGTGTGCATCCAACTTGCTTGCTCACGAAGACCTAGGGCATTTGAGGACGCCCATCGTTGGAATATACAAGCCAAGTTCTATAATGAAAAATTCCCACTAGTATATGAAAGTGACAAAACAAGAGACTCTCTATCATAAAGATCATGGTGCTACTTTGAAGCACAAGTGTGGAAAAAGGGTAGTAGGATTGTCCCTTTTTATTTCTCTTCTTTTTTTCTTTTATTTTTTTGGGCCTTTCTTTTTTTATTTGGCCATTCTCTTTTTATGGGATAATGCTCTATTAATGATGATCATCACACTTCTATTTATTTACAACTCGATACTTAGAACAAAATATGACTCTATATGAATGCCTCCGGCGGTGTACCGGGATGAGCAATGAATCAAGAGTGACATGTATGAAATAATATGCATGGTGGCTTTGCCACAAATACGATGTCAACTACATGATCATGCAAGGCAATATGACAATGATAAAGCGTGTCATAATAAACGGAACGGTGGAAAGTTGCACGGCAATATATCTCGGAATGGCTATGGAAATGCCATAATAGGTAGGTATGGTGGCTGTTTTGAGGAAGATATAAGGAGGTTTATGTGTGATAGAGCGTATCGTATCACGGGGGTTGGATGCACCGGCAAAGTTTGCACCAACTCTCAAGGTGAGAAAGGGCAATGGACGGTACCGAAGAGGCTAGCAACGATGGAAGGTTGAGAGTGTGTATAATCCATGGACTCAATATTAGTCATAAAGAACTCACATCCTTATTGCAAAAATCTACAAGTCATCAAAAACCAAGCACTACGCGCATGCTCCTAGGGGGGATAGATTGGTAGGAAAAGCCCATCGCTCGTCCCCGACCGCCACTCATAAGGATGACAATCAAAGAACACCTCATGTTTCAAATTTGTTACACGACGTTTACCATACGTGCATGCTACGGGACTTGCAAACTTCAACACAAGTATTTCTCAAATTCACAACTACTCAACTAGCACAACTTTAATATTACTATCTCCATATATCAAAACAATCATCAAGTATCAAACTTCTCCTAGTATTCAATGCACTTATATGGAAGTTTTTATTATATCCATCTTGGATGCCTATCATACTAGGACTAATTTTATAGCCAAAGCAAATTACCATGCTATTCTAAAGGACTCCCAAATAATATAAGTGAAGCATGAGAGATCAATAATTTCTATAAAATAAAACCACCACCGTGCTCTAAAAGATATAAGTGAAGCACTAGAGCAAAATTGTTTAGCTCAAAAGATATAAGTGAAGCACATAGAGTATTCTAATAAATTCCGATTAATGTGCGTCTCTCCCAAAAGGTGTGTACAGAAAGGATGATTGTGGTGAACTAAAAAGAAAATACTCAAATCATACAAGACGCTCCAAGCAAAACACATATCATGTGGTGAATAAAAATATAGCTCCAAGTAAAGTTACCGATGGACGAAGACAAAAGAGGGGATGCCTTCCGGGGCATCCCCAAGCTTAGGATTTTTGGTTGTCCTTGGATTTTACCTTGGGGTGCCTTGGGCATCCCCAAGCTTAGGCTCTTGCCACTCCTTGTTCCATAATCCATCAACTTCACAACACAAAACTTAACAGAAAATCTCGTGAGCTCCCTTAGCGAAAGAAAAGAAAACACCACTTCAAGGTACTGTAATGAACTCATTCTTTGTTTATATTGGTGTTAAACCTACTTTATTCCAACTTCTATATGGTTCATAACCTCCGATACTAGCCATAGATTCATCAAAATAAGCAAACAACACACGAAAAAAGAATCTGTCAAAAACAGAACAGTCTGTAGTAATCTGTATCAAACGCATACTTATGGAACTCCCAAAATTCTAAAATAAATTTTTTGACGTGAGGATTTTATCTATTAATGATCTACAAAAATAACCAACTAAATATCACTCTCCAGTAAAAAGTTGTAGCTAATCTCGTGAGCGCTAAAGTTTCTGTTTTTTACAGCAAGATCAAAAAGACTTCACCCAAGTCTTCCCAAAGGTTCTACTTGGCACAAACACTAATTAAAACATAAAACCACATCTAAACAGAAGCTAGATGGATTATTTATTACTAAACAGAACCAAAAACCAATAAACAAAAATAAAATTGGGTTGCCCCGAACAAGCGCTATCGTTTAACGCCCCTAGCTAGGCATTGATAATTTTAATGATGCTCACATGAGAGACAAGAATTGAAGCACAAAGAGAGCATCATAAAACATGTGACAAACACATCTAAGTCTAACATACTTCCTATGCATAGGCATCTTATAGAAAAACAAATTATCATAGCAAGCAAAAACTAGCATATGCAAGGAAGCGGAAAGGAACAATAGCAATCTCAACATAACAAGAGGTAATTTAGTAACATGAAATATTCTAAAACCATATTTTCCTCTCTCATAATAATTACATGTGGGATCAGAAGCAAATTCAACAAAATAGCTATCACATAATATATTTTCAACACGATCCACATGCATGCAAAGTTGACACTCTTCCAAAATAGTGGGATTAACATTAACTAAAGTCATGACCTCTCCAAACCCACAAATACCATAAGATTGAACATTCTCCAAATATATGGGAACTAAAGTTGACACTCTTCCAAACCCACTTTCAATATTATTGCAAACACTATCATCAATCTCATATTCACCATGGGGCTTAAATAAATTTTCAAGATCATAAGAAGAATCACCCCAATCATGATCATTGCAACAAGTAGTAGACATAGCAAAACTAGCATCCCCAAGCTTAGGGTTTTTCATATCATTAACACAATTGACATTAATAGAATTTATAATAACATCATTAAATCATGCTTTTCATCAAAGGAACTATCAAGTATGGGCGCAACAGCAACGATCTCATGTTTAACATGAGGAACTATAGCAAATTCATCTTCATAATATATTGGCATCATGGCCACAAGAATAGAGAGCATCATGTTCATCAAGGGAATTTCAATCAAATCACTGGAATCATCATTATGTATAGATTCATGCATATCATTATTTTCTTCCAAAGCAACGGTCATTCTCTCAATAAATTCTTTGACATAGACATTATGAGCATAGTTTTCATAGCAATATTTAAGTATGTCAAAACTTTCAGATTCGTAGAGAGTAATATCATACTTTTCAATCAAAGAAGCAACTTCATAAGCACCCTTAAAAGCAACAAATTCTTCAATTTGTTCGATATCGTAGTAACTATAAACACCCTTTGCATAATAAGATAAGATTTCATTATCATTAAACTCACATAGGTAGGGAAGGTGTTTTTTAGGGTTCTTAGAGCAACAAGTAAAATCATAAATCTCACAAAGATTCCAAGCATAACATAGCAATCTATTTATTTGATCCCATAAGAGTCTCCCTTTTTCAGACAAACGGTGATGCACAAAATGAGCATGCTCATCTAAAGATTTCCCATCAACTAGGCTAGTTGGGGTTTCAGCACGAGCACATAAGGATCAAAGATGATCCAAGTAGAACACTTTAAGTGGATCCATATCAATAGATTTTTAGCAAGCAAAGATGCAAGCAAATAGAAGGCACATAGAAACACAAACAAAGATACATACTGGAAGAAGGCGAAGAAAAGGCAAAGGTGAAGTGGGGGAGAGGAAAACGAGAGGCAAATGGCAAATAATGTAATGTGAGGGATAAGAGTTGTGATGGGTACTTGGTATGTCTTGACTTGTGCGTAGACTCCCCGGCAACGGCGCCAGAAATCCTTCTTGCTACCTGTTGTGGTTTTTTCACGGCAGATGTCCTAGCGAAAGGACTTAGTCGTGGAGCCATCGCTACGGGTTAGCTTAAAGGGGTTAAAGAGGACAAGGGACGCAGGAGAGTTTTATACTAGTTCGGCCCCTTACAATGAATGTAAAAGCCTACGTCTAGTTGTGATGGAATTGGTGGGATTTCGATGACCAGGGAGCGAATACGCTTTGCCCGAGTCTCAAGTTGTTGTTTTTTGTCCCTGAACCGCCGCCGGGCCGTCACCTTATATACATGGGTTGACGCCCGTCGGTTTACAGACTCCGAGGCCGGCTCATAATCGTGTCCGGCTCGGTCTCTGCTACGCATATCTTACAATACAAGTTTACATCTCAATGTCGGTTTGTGTCTACATGCCTTAAACCGGCTTTGGGCCCTGGGCCTTCATGAAGCATCACCGTCTGTCTTCATGGGCTTCAGATACAGATGAACTACTTATGAAGTTAACCCGGCCTCTCCTGGCCGGTTTACGCCCAGTGGTAATATCCCCAACATTAGGCCCCAGATTGATTTGAACTGGTTCATGTCAATCCTCAATACTTGAGAAAATTTCTTCTTCAAAATCTTCACACAAACTTGTAAACCGCCATGACATCATCTTCTAGGATCTTGGTAAACCGCCGTGACGTCACCTGTCATTAACGAGCCTCCGACAATCGAGGCGACAGCATCACCTTATATAAAAAAATCCGACTCCTCAATTTTCGCATCTGTCGTTTATCTTCTTATAAATAGGGCCAGGGGGTCTTTCCATTTTCCCCCTCGTGCCTCTTCGCTTCATCTTCATCCTTGCGACGCCCGAACCTTCGACCTCGGCCGCCGCCGTCAACCTTCGACTGCTGCACCACCCTTGGCCGCTGCATCGACCTGAACGTACCAGAGCTCCTCCGCGCGCCGCCGCTACTCAACAGCACCCGTAAGTCTCCCCTTAATCTTACCATAGATCTACGCTTAGGGTTTCCGTCGTTCATCGGTGTTCGTCGCCGCCCTTCTTTTCCCTTGTTTATATCCGTGGGTTAGACACAAAAACCACATAGGTCTCGTGCGGTAGTAGTTTAAACCACATAGATCTTGTGCTTTAGCAGTTTCAGCACTTGTTTGATATCCAACTCATCTCATCTTAGTGAACCTTCAGTATACTGGATTTTAGGTCAGAATATCTTTTGTTTTTCCCATGCGCAGTAGATCTGAAATTACCATAGCAAGATGTGAAACTTGTTTCTTCCTTCTCTTACACCCTTTGAATACCAGATTGGCCCGTTTAACCTCACAGAAAAAATGATGACCCGGTAGATACCATTAGTCCCCTGTTGAACCGCCAATGCATTACACTGTTCCATTGCCAGACTCCGGTTTACCAATATGCTAGTATCCTCATACCGCTGTATAGTTGTCCACTGTAAATCTTAAACCAGTAATACTCATGTTCCAGATTTTCCTTGTCATGGCTAAACAAGTTTATGAGTGCAATTGGGCTCCCTCTCGAGTAACCGAGGAGCAATTAAACAACCTTGTTAAGACGGGCGCCCTAGCCAAGAAAGATGTCATCCACTGGAGGGTCCCTGGCCCGGAAAATCCTCCTACACCCAAGGATGGAGAAGTAGTCGTGTTTGCTGATCATCTCGGACGAGGTTTTAGCCCTCCCAGTTCAAAAAAATTCCGAGATGTGCTAGCCAATTTTCAGCTGCGCCCTCAAGACATCGGTCCCAACTCTGTTACCAATATCTGCCACTTTCAAGTATTCTGTGAAGCTTATCTGCAAGAGGAACCTACAGTCGAACTGTTTAGGGATTTCTTTCATTTAAACCCTCGCACCGAGTTCTCAGATGGACCCAATACGGAACTGGGCGGAATGGCGGTTCAGAAGAGAAAAGAAGTCACCTTCCCCCATCCCAAACTCCACAGTCACCCAAAGAGTGGAACCAAACTTGGTTTTACTGCATGGATACCTCTCCATCTAACGAAAACCCCCTGCCGGGTTACCGCCCTGAACGCCTGAGCAACACACACTTGTTTCCTCAGAGGCTGACAGCAAGAGAACGGGCCAACTATGCTCCCCAACTTTCGAAGCTTAGAGCCTTCATGGCGAACGATTTGATAGGAGTCAATCTTGCTGGTTGCTGGATAAGCTGGAGCATTCTGCCCTTAAGCCGGTGCCCCGGTTTGATGTGTGAGTACACGGGGAGTTTGAAGGATGCTCAGCGGCACATTGACATTCAGCTTACAGATGACGAAGTCACTGAGGCTGTAAAGAAAATACTGAACGAACCGGAGGCCGTCTATGCCCAAACCGGGCAACTCCCTTTCTGCACCTTCAATAAACCACCAGTTGTAAGAATCATATAATCCTTTGTATCTGAATTTGCTTCTGTCCAAATATTCTCTGGAAGTGTGATTATTTTTCTGATAGGGTGAGGAATAAGAAACCATCACAAGATAAACCGGCAAAACCGCAAGACAAACCGGTCAAGCCAGTTCGTCCAAGGACCAAGGTTGTCAAGAAACCTGCCAAGAGAAGGACCACTGCATCCTCCGATCTACCAGCTGATGACAATGTGCGTAATCCGGAATCAGAGGTAGAACTTGACTCTCCTGGCTTATTTTTCGTACATCTCATTGACAATGATTATTATCAGGACGACGCTGAAGGCAGTCACGCTAAGGGTGTAGAGATAACTATTCTTTCCTCCGATTCAGATCCTCTGCCAACATCAAAAATCCATCAAGCAAACCGGAAAGTAAAATTTTCTCACCCTCTTGCTTATTTGGATCCAAACTTTCTTTTGAAGACGCAGCAGCACGAAGCTCGCCGTAAACAACCCGGCACAGCGGCCAGGTAGTTACCTCCGCCAGTTTACCGAATAGTCCGGTTCGGAAACGCCGATCAGAGGTCTCTTATCCCTTTGATACTTCATGCCCAAAAGCAGGTTGTTTTCGCCAGCCTCTTAACCCGTCTGATTCAAATTATCAGGGTACTTCTCACTCGTCCTCTGGCGAGTCTTCCGCCACACAGCTTCCACCTCTCAAAACAGATCCTTATGTCTTATCTTTTCGCAGCGCCAAGCCAAGACCCAGCAAGAAAGCTCGGTTGAACAAACCGGCTGACGAAAATGTAGCTGCTGAACCGAAAACAACTCCAGATCTGGAAGGAACTGATGCTGATGCCATGCTTCATGATCCGCCGCTTCAAGACCATGATTTCCTTGCTGAACAAGTGCAAGTTGATATTACAAGTCATGCAGACCGGCCAACCAGCCCTGTCCGAACTGGTGACAAACCGGTCAGTCCAACGAAGGACACTGATAAACCGCCAACTCCGGCAAGAGCTGCGGATGAACAAGATGATGATGTTATGATTACTGGCACTGGCCACTCTACTCCAGGCAACCCTGTAGCTTTGTCAAAGCATACTGCCAAGGATGATCTCTCTTCTATCGGCAAAGGCAAATGGAATGCCGATTTATCAAGCTTCGCCAACCTCAGTGTTCAAGATATTCACTCTGGCTTCTTGAACTGTATGTATACCAGTCGCGACTATGAAGCTAGTTTGGTAAACTTGATGAAGGAGCGATATGAGGTAACTACTGTTTTTCTCCTTTGTCCAATTTCAGTTCATCGGCTCATAGTAGCTCCCAAGTGACGGTTTATGATACCAATCTAAACCGGGACTTTTGTCATAACTTAACCTTGCCTATTTAGCCTCCAGGGACTGGATTACCTTATTAAGATGAACCGGTTACTTATAATTTGCCATATTTCTCTTCCGCCGGTATAGTCCCCAAGGGATGGTTTAACTTTATAAAGATGAACCGGGACTGTAGAAGAATTCCCATATCAACAGCTTTTTGAGCAAACATACATTAGCCCCCAAGTACCAAGCTTAATACTTGTATTGTGTTTGGGACTTGTAAAAATTTCTGAGTAAATGCAAATATGCATTAGCCCCCAAGTACTAAGGGCATAACTTGTTATGTGCTTGGTGCTTCAAATATGTACTATCAACTCATTACGTATCTGTCTCTTTACAGGCGGAGCTGAGCAAGAAGGAACGCCAAACCGCTGATCTGCAGGAGAACATCAAAACCCAGCAATCTGAAGCCTCCAAAGCGAAGGAAGAGTTGACCCGCACTCTAGGCGCTATGGAGAAACTGAAAGAGGGCTTCAACAAAGAGCGGGCGGATTGGGAGACTGAAAAAGCCGCTTTGACAAAAAGGGCTGAAAACGCAGAAGCCACTCTTAAACCGGTGGTTGACGAGCTGACTGGTGTAAAGCGGCAAGTGCATGCTATGACCTCTGCTGTGTTTGGTAAGCATCCTTCCTTTATGCTTTCAACATATCCTCTCATGCGTTGCCGGTTTACTGATGTTTGTAATGATACAGGAACCCGCATTAGTCATCTGGGCTCAGATGTGCAGAAGAAGTTGAAGGCCGCCTACACGCTGATAGAGCAACTTTATACCGGCGCACAACGGATTATCTGCACTGCTTCGCACAATAAGCCACCCCCGACGTTGATCAAGGATACCTTAGACAGGCTATCTATGATGCCTGCCCAGTTAGAAGAGCTGAAGAGGTCTGCTGCAAGGGCTGGCGCTCTGACCGCGCTAACCCGGGCAAAAGCATGGGTGCCTGATCTTGATCCGACGGACATGGCTAAGGGCTACCCAAGCTTGAAAGAGGACGGATCAGAATTTTGCACTGAAGATCTCCGCGCCATAAACCGGGAAGTACGTCCACTGGCTTGTCAACTTGCTGAAGAAGCTGATCTTTCACATTATCAGGTGAGTTATGATATCAACAACAAGCGGGTTGCTGCACCAGCTCTTGAAACTCAAAGCCTGATCCCTCCAATCCATAAGCACACTTATGCCCCCGATATTGAACCGTCCACCCTTATAAGCGATGAAGCTGTGTTACAAGCTTTAACTGGGATCAACTGGACAACTGTTGACTTCCAGCCGCTGGGTAGGGATGAAGAAGAAGATCCAGTGCAAGATGACCCGCAGCCGTCAGGTCAAGCTGCTCAGTGATCATAACCCGGTGGCCGGTTTATCCTTCCATACTGCAATGTTTATTGAGAAACAATTATTCCTTTGAGTACTGAAATGCCTTGTAATAGGCTAGTTAAAACAGTTGGTCTGTTATGCCTTCGTGCATATTTACCTGCAACTGATGCGTGTTAATCCGCCATGCTTTGAGATATGATGTTCATAATCCATAGCTTTTTATTCCAATTGTTCCTGCAGATAAAAAGCTTAAAATGCCCTGGAGGTTTACCACCGGGCGGGTCATGATACCCAACTATATAAATGACCAAGTTTTATAACCAAGGTTGTAAAAGATAACCAAGTATGGAAATATATGATACCTGCGACCTTTAGGCATAGTGTTGGCTGACCAACCTTGTAATGAAGGTAATAACCTTAATCCGGAGTAAAACATCTCCTGCTATATAATGCCGGTTTACAAAAAACCGTTCCGGGTTGTGAAAAACACCGGCTTATTCCATACTGGTGACTATGAGTCAAAACCAGACCGGGCCGATAGTCTCCGGATTATAATTTGGTCATGTACTGACAACTTGTAGTTGACAGCCCAACCGGGTTGAGAAACACTGGTTTGAAAACATCACAAATCTTAGCAAAAGAAAAAGAAACTTAGCAAAAGGCAAATAAAACCGTTGTAGTCGAGGCTTTTCACGGGCTGCCAGGCCCCAAATTTGATCAAGAAGTGTTGCTATGGTTCGGGTTCGACCAAGCCCCCAAATGATGCTGTGGCATTACGCCGATCAAAAGGCATTGCTATGGTTCGGGTTCAACCAAGCCCCCAAGTGATTCTGTGGCTTTACGCCGATCAAGAGGCGTAGTCATGGTTCGGGTTCGACCATGCTCCCAAGTGATGCTGTGGCATTACACCGATCAAGAGGCGTGGCTATGGTTCGGATACGACCAAGCCCCCAAGTGATTCTGTGGCTTTACGCCGATCAAGAGGCGTAGTCATGGTTCGGGTTCGACCATGCTCCCAAGTGTTGCTGTGGCATTACGCCGATCAAGAGGCGTGGCTATGGTTCGGATACGACCAAGCCCCCAAATGATCTGATATCAAGCTTTAAGAAGCTAAATCAAGGGGTAAACCGGACGCCGCTTTGTAAGCTCCATGTAACCACACGTGATGTAAGAAAACAACAGATACCCCGCTTTAGCCGAGGTTCCGGTTTATTATATTGATCATAATATATACAATGTCATAATATGTACATAAGCAGAGCTTGTAGCTCAAGTATAGTAGGGCCGAAGATCAGCAATATTCCATGGCCGGTTGGTCTCCTCCTCCGATTTACGTGAGTCTTTGCGCTCTCGAACATCGATTAGGTAGTACGACCCATTGTGCAAATCCTTGCTGACAACAAAAGGCCCTTCCCAAGGGGGGATAGCTTGTGCATATCCGTCTGATCCTGGATGAGTCGAAGCACCAAATCTCCTTCTTGAAAGGTTCTGGTTCTAACCCGGCAGCTATGATAACGACGCAGATCTTGCTGATAAATCGCCGAATGGGCTGCCGCCATGTCACGCTCCTCATCTAATAGGTCAAGAGCTTCCTGATGTGCCTTCTCGTTATCCGCTTCAACATATGCCGCTACACAAGGCGAGTCATGACGGATGTCACTAGGAAGAACCGCTTCCGCTCCATGAACCATGAAGAACGGTGTGTAGCCTGTTGATCTGTTGGGTGTGGTATTAATGCTCCATAAGCCGGGGTTTGATGCCTCTCAAGATCTCTTGATTGGCCCCCTCTGCTTGACCATTAGACTGGGGGTGAGCCACTGATGACACGTCAAGCCGGATGTGCTCACGTTGACAGAACTCCTTCATGGCACCCTTTGACAGATTGGTACCATTGTCTGTTATAATGTTGTGTGGAAAGCCAAACCAGAAGATCACCTTTTTGATGAATTGAACTGCCGTGGCTGCATCACACTTACTAACTGGCTCTGCCTCCACCCATTTTGTGAACTTATCAACTTCCACCAAAAGGTGGGTCTTCTTGTCCTTGGACCTCTTGAAATGCCCAACCATATCCACCCCCCAAGTTGCAAATGGCCAGGTGATTGGAATCATCCTCAATTCTTGAGCTGGTACATGAACACGCCGTGAGAATTTTTGACAGCCATCACATCTTTTAACCAAGTCCTCGGCATCAGCATGAGCTGTCAACCAATAAAAACCGTGACGAAACACCTTGGCCACCAAAGATTTTGAGCCGACGTGGTTCCCACAATCTCCTTCGTGGATATCATGCAAAATTTCGCGGCCTTCCTCAGGAGATACACAGCGTTGAAACACCTCTGTCACACTGCAATGATGTAACTCTCCATTGATAATAGTCATGGACTTGGACCGCCGGGTTATCTGTCTGGCCAAAGTTTCATCCTCTGGTAACTCGCCGCGGTTTATATATGCCAGATACGGAACCGTCCAATCTGGGATAATACGTAGAGCTACCACCAACTGAGCCTTCAGATCAGGAACAACCAAATCCTCTTCACCATGGAGCTTGACGGATAGATTATGCAAAACGTCCAGGAAAACATTAGGTGGAACCGGTTTACGTTGGGAACCCAGGCGGCTTAAAGCGTCTGCGCTTCATTCTTCCGCCGGTCCACATGATCCACCTGATAACCTTTGAAGTGACCTGCAACAATATCCACCTCACGACGATATGCTGCCATCAGTGGGACCTTGGAATCCCAAGTGCCAGACACTTGTTGAGCCACCAGATCCGAGTCACCGAAGCATTTAACTCGGCTGAGATTCATCTCCTTAGCCATCCGTAGACCATGGAGTAAGGCCTCATATTCAGCTGCATTATTAGTGCAAGGGAACATCAAACGGAGAACATACCAAAACTTATCACCTCGTGGGGAAGTTAACACGACTCCAGCCCCCGAGCCCTCCAATTGCCTGGACCCATCAAAATGAATAGTCCAATAAGTGTGATCTGGCTTCTCTTCTGGCGCTTGTAATTCTGTCCAATCATTGATGAAGTCCACAAGTGCCTGAGATTTGATCGCCGTTCGGGGTATGTATTTCAACCCGTGAGGCCCGAGCTCGATAGCCCATTTAGTAATTCGACCAGTTGCCTCCTTATTCTGGATTATATCCCCCAAAGGAGCAGAGTTGACCACCGTGATGGGATGACCTTGGAAATACTGCTTAAGCTTCCGGCTTGCCATGAAAACCCCATACATCAATTTTTGCCAATGTGGGTACCTCTACTTGGATTCAATGAGTACCTCACTAATATAGTAAACCGGCCGCTGAACCGGATATTCCTTTCCTGCCTCCTTGCGCTCCACCACAATAGCCACACTAACAGCCCGAGCGTTAGCTGCCACATATAGCAGCAACGGTTCTTTATCAACCGGAGCAGCGAGAATCGGCGGATTAGCTAGCTGCCGCTTTAAGTCCTCAAATGCTTCATTAGCGGCGTCACTCCAGACGAAGTTATCCGTTTTCTTCAGCATCTGATACAAAGGAAGGCCTTCTCACCAAGACGACTGACAAACCGGCTCAACGGGGCAATCCGGCCTACCAGGCGTTGAACATCATTGATACACTTTGGTTTAGCCAGGGAGGTGATGGCCTTGATCTTTTCCGGATTAGCTTCAATGCCCCTGTTAGACACCAAAAAACCCAAGAGCTTGCCTGCAGGTACACCAAAGACACACTTGGCCGGATTAAGCATCATTTTATAAACCCGCAGGTTATCAAAGGTTTCCTTCAAGTCATCAATCAATGTCTCCTTTTTCCTTGATTTCACCACAATATCATCCACATAGGCGTGAACATTGCGCCCGATCTGTTTATGAAGACAATTCTGCACACACCGTTGATAAGTTGCATGTGCACTCTTGAGCCCAAAAGGGCATGGACACATAGCAGAAGGCTCCAAAGGGAGTTATGAAGGCCGTTTTCTCCTGGTCCTTAAC
The DNA here is from genome assembly GCF_002575655.3 of Aegilops tauschii subsp. strangulata. NCBI lineage: Eukaryota > Viridiplantae > Streptophyta > Magnoliopsida > Poales > Poaceae > Aegilops > Aegilops tauschii. The sequence continues at coordinate 122,295,497 of NC_053035.3, forward strand.
TGCCATCTTGATCTGATGATAACCAGAATATGCATCCAAAAACCTTAACCGCTCACAACCCGCCGTAGCATCAATAATCTGATCAATACGGGGGAGGGCAAAAGGATCTGCCAGACAAGCTTTGTTGAGATCTATGTAATCCACACACATACGCCAAGTGCCATTCTTCTTGAGGACCAGCACCGGATTAGCCAACCACTCAGGATGGAATACTTCAACGATAAATCCAGCCGCCAAGAGCCTGGCTACTTCTTCTCCAATAGCTTTGCGTCTTTCTTCATTGAATCGGCGGAGAAACTGCTCGACCAGTTTATACTTAGGATCCACATTGAGGCTGTGCTCAGTGAGTTCTCTCGGTACACCAGGCATGTCAGAAGGCTTCCATGCAAAGATGTCCCGATTCTCACGGATGAACTCGATGAGCGCGATTTCCTATTTCGGATCCAAGTTAGCGCTGATGCTAAACTGCTTGGACGATTCGCCTGGCACGAAGTCAACAAGTTTAGTCTCATCAGCCGATTTAAACTTCAGGGCCGGATCATGCTCCGTAGTTGGTTTCTTCAATGAAGTCATATCTGCCGGATCAACATTGTCTTTGTAAAACTTCAACTCCTCTGTTGCACAAACCGACTCAGCATAAGCCGCATCACCTTCCTCACACTCCAGAGCAATCTTGCGGCTTCCATGCACGGTTATAGTTCCCTTGTGACCCGGCATCTTGAGCTGTAGATAGACATAACAAGGTCGTGCCATAAACTTGGCATAAGCTGGCCGTCCAAATAGGGTATGATACGGGCTTCTGATTTTCACCACTTCAAAGGTCAAGGTTTCTGATCTCGAGTCATGCTCATCTCCAAAAGCCACCTCCAGGGCTATCTTACGAACAGGATATGCCGACTTACCAGGCACCACACCATGGAACACCGTATTGGATGGTTTAAGATTTTTATCTGTTAGCCCCATGCGACGGGAAGTTTCATAATAAAGGATATTGATACTACTCCCTCCATCCATGAGTACCTTAGTGAACTTATAACCTCCCACCTGAGGTGCCACCACCAGAGCCAGATGACCCGGATTGTCAACCCGGGGTGGATGATCGTCTCTACTCCACACAATGGGCTGCTCGGACCAGCGCAAATAACGGGGCACCGCCGGTTCAATGGCATTCACCATCCTTTTATGAAGCTTCTGATCGCGCTTGTCCAAGCTAGTGGTGAAAACATGATACTGTGCGCTATTCAACTGCTTCGGGTTGCTCCAGTAACCCGACTACTGCTGCTGCTGACTGCCCTGATGATTATAGCCACTTTGATTACCCTGATTACTTTGATTGTTATGTCCACCCTGATTGCCATGGAATCCTGAACCGGAATTTCCTCCGCCTGAACTGCCTCCTGATCCGTGATCATACCGGAAAGAGTCAGAATTTTTGAACTCTTGCATGATATAACAATCTTTCCAGAGGTGTGTAGATGGTTCCTCCTTCGTCCCATGCTTTGGACAGGGCTGGTTCAACAGATACGAAAATCGGTCCGGATTAGGATTCGGCATTCCATTCCACCGGGGCGGTTTACCCTTACGCCGCTGGCCCTTGTCGTGCGTATTAGTGTTATCCAAAAAATCTAAACCGTGGTCTGCTTTACACTTGCCGCCGTTTCCATGACCCGCCGGGTTGTGGTGCCGCCCCTTGGTGTTGCCGCTCTTCTTTCCCTTCCCTGTCTTGTCATTGTCAGACTCGGGATCCTTGGTACTATCAGAGTCAGCATATTTCACCAGTGCAGCCATAAGGGTTCCCATGTCATTACAATGACGTTTGAGCCGTCCCAACTTCAACTTCAAGGGCTGAAATCGGCAATTGCCTTCCAATGTTAAAACTGCGGTGTCAGCGTTGATGCAGTCTGATGAATGCAAAATCTTCGAAACCCGGCGCACCCAATGGGTTGTTGACTCTCCTTCCTCCTGGACACAGGCAGCTAAGTCCACAATTGACATGGGCTGCTTGCATGTAGCCTTGAAATTCTGAACAAACCGGGCACTCAACTCAGCCCATGACCTGATAGAATTAGCCGGTAAACTCTTTAGCCAAGTGCGGGCCGTTCCTTCTAACATCATGGTGAAGTACTTCGCACATGCCGCATCATCCACGTCCAGCATCTCCATGGCCATCTCATAGCTTTCAACCCATGTTTCAGGGGATAAATCAGCGGTGTAATTCGGCACCTTGCGCGGGCCCTTGAAATCTTTGGGCAGGCGCACATTGCGCAACGCCGGCCAAGACATGGCACTCCCAAGGAACTAGAGGTAACTCCTGGTTCCATCGATGTGGTTGGATGAACCGGAGTGAGCTGACGGGCCTCATGCTGCACTGCTAACTCGGCCTCTCTGCGTGCCCGAGCCCGGTTCACCACATCCTGAGCATCACCGGCACCACCCGCCGGGTTATGGCCACGGGGCGGATCACGGTTCCGCGCATTGCTTGACACTGCCGGTTCATCCATACGCCTGCTGTAACTCCGGCTTGGACGGGGAGTGGAATGAATCCGGTCGCGACTATACGAATAAGCCTCCTGTTGAATCAGGGCTATCTGAAGAAGCTCCTTAACCCGACGCGTCTCGACCGCTGCTGGAGAATCGCCTTCGATCGGGATGGCCGCCAGCCGTGAAGCGGCAGCGACAATGTTGTCCATTGGGTTAGAATAATGACCCGGTGGTGTGGGGACATGAGGTACCACAACGTTGTTCTGACGAGGCGGATCCACCAAACATGGCTGAACTGGCACCCCTGCTCCGGGTGCCTCCGCCCGGTTTACCACCGGCGGATTACTAGTTCCTGCCCCTGGGTTGTTAAAGAGATTTCTAGCATCGTAAACCGGCGGCAGGCAAGATCGGTGCCTCCTCTTCAAGACTTCGTTCGACGCACTCTGATCCAGCATACTCCGATAAGCTTGTGCATCCAAAGCGGCCCGCTCCGCGGCTATCCTGGTATCCTCAGCTGCTAAGTCGGCTTTTCCCTGGGTTATCTGATCTTTCACTTTCGCAACTTCCGCATTGTGTGCATCCTGATCCGCCGGGTTAACCTCCGCCATCAGTGTTGCCAACGCATCAAACAAATTAGACAGAACCAGAGGTGGCGGTCGCACAGGGCCTCCTGCCCCAGCTGCTGCTGACCCAGAAATCATCGCTGCTGCGGTTGAAGAGTGGAGCGTTGGTTGCGTGCCGGCCATGAAGATCGCCACCCGGTTTGGCAGATCGAAGGGGTCCGGAATACTGTCGCCCTCGGAACAGCCCCCAATCCGGCCATCTTGTAACTGATATAACGACTCGGTCTCTCCAGTCGATGACTCGTCGCCGGAATAAACGACGGTCTCACCACCAGATTCCGATCTATCCTCGGATTCACCTCCATGGATAACTCCTACGAAGGCACGCTTCATGACATGCTTGACCCGGGCAGATCTCGCACGCTGAGCCGTTTCGACGAGGTCGGCGCAGATGTCCGGCTCAGGGCCCGGTTCACCGATCTTGCCAATGAAAACGTGTATGCCACCAAAGGGGACCCGATACCCGTACTCGATTGAGCCGGCCTCGAGGCCCCAGCCTGTATCGTCGATGTAGAGCTTGCCGCGACGACTCTTGGTCATCCGGCCCACAGCGTAACCCTTGAGTCCTTCAAAGCTGCCCTCCAAGAACTTGAAACCATCGTGCGATAGCCCCACAGTGGGCGCCAACTGTCGTGGTTTTGTCACGGCAGATGTCCTAGCGAAAGGACTTAGTCGTGGAGCCATCGCTACGGGTTAGCTTAAAGGGGTTAAAGCGGACAAGGGACGCAGGAGAGTTTTTTACTAGTTCGGCCCCTTACGATGAAGGTAAAAGCCTACGTCTAGTTGTGATGGAATTGATGGGGTTTCGATGACCAGGGAGAGAATACGCTTTGCCTCAGTCTCGAGTTGTTGTTTTTTGTCCCTGAACCGCCGCCGGGCCGTCCCCTTATATACATGGGTTGACGCCCGTCGGTTTACAGACTCCGAGGCCGGCTCATAATCGTGTCCGGCTCGGTCTCTGCTATGCATATCTTACAATACAAGTTTACATCTCAATGCTGGTTTGTGTCTACATGCCTTAAACCGGCTTTGGGCCCTGGGCCTTCATGAAGCGTCACCGTCTGTCTTCATGGGCTTCAGATACAGATGAACTACTTATGAAGTTAACCCGGCCTCTCCTAGCCGGTTTACGCCCAGTGGTAATATCCCCAACACTACCTCTTGAGCATGCGTTGGTTTTTCCCTTGAAGAGGAAAGGGTGATGCAGCAAAGTAGCGTAAGTATTTCCCTCAGTTTTTGAGAACCAAGGTATCAATCCAGTAGGAGGCCACACGCAAGTCCCTCGTACCTACACAAACAAATAAGAACCTTGCAACCAACGCGATAAAGGGGTTGTCAATCCCTTCATGGCCACTTGCAAAAGGGAGATCTGATAGAGATGATAAGATAATATTTTTGGTATTTTTATGATAAAGATTAAAAGTAAAGATTGCAAAGTAGACGGCGACAGAAATAGCTAGTTGACGGGAAATTAATATGATGAAAAATAGACCCGGGGGCCATAGGTTTCACTAGTGGCTTCTCTCAAGATAGCATAAGTATTACGGTGGGTGAACAAATTACTGTCGAGCAATTGATAGAAAAGTACATAATTATGAGAATATCTAGGCATGATCATGTATATAGGCATCACGTCCGTGACAAGTAGACCGACTCCTGCCTGCATCTACTACTATTACTCCACACATCGACTGCTATCCAGCATGCATCTAGAGTATTAAGTTCATAAGAACAGAGTAACACATTAGTTAGATGACATGATGTAGAGGGATGAACTCAAGCAATATGATATAAAACCCATCTTTTTATCCTCGATGGCAACAATAAAATGCGTGTCGTTTCCCTTTCTGTCACTGGATCGAGTAGCGCAAGATTGAACCCAAAGCTAAGCACTTCTCCCATGGCAAGAAAGATCAATCTAGTAGGCCAAACCAAACAGATAATTCGAAGAGACTTGCAAAGATAACCAATCATACATAAAAGAATTCAGAGAAGATTCAAATATTGTTCATAGATAATCTTGATCATAAACCCACAATTCATCGCATCTCCAAGAATATCGAGGAGAACTTTGTATTGAGATCCAAAGAGAGAGAAGAAGCCATCTAGCTAATAACTATGGAACCGAAGGTCTGTGGTAAACTACTCACACATCATCGGAGAGGCTATGGTGTTGATGTAGAAGCCCTCCGTGATCGATTCCCCCTCCGACGGAGCGCCAGAAAAGGCCCCAAGATGGGATCTCACGGGTACAGAAGGTTGCGGCGGTGGAAATAGGTTTTCGTGGTGCTCCTGGTTGGTTTCAGGGTACATGGGTATATATAGGAGGAAGAAGTAGGTCGGTGGAGCCACGAGGGGCCCACGAGAGTGGGGGCGCGCCAGGGGGGAGGCGCGCCTCCCTGCCTCGTGGCCTCCTCGTTGATTTCTTGACGTCCACTCCAAGTCCTCTGGATCACGTTTGTTCCAAAAATCACGTTCCCGAAGGTTTCATTCCGTTTGGACTCCGTTTGATATTCCTTTTCTGCGAATCACTGAAATAGGCAAAAAAGCAGCAATTTGCATTGGGCCTTGGGTTAATAGGTTAGTCCCAAAAATAAGATAAAAGTGTATAGTAAAGCCCATTAAACATCCAAAACGGATAATATAATAGCATGGAACAATCAAAAATTATAGATACGTTGGAGACGTATCAGGTACATCAAGATAATTAGCTACACGAGTTGCATAAATTCCACCAAACAAATATCCACTTGTACCGTTAAGATGCAACCTTTGTGCAACAATGTCCCCCAAGTTATATTGTTTATCACCTAATACCGCACTCTTGAGGACACAAAGATCTGGAACACACATGGGGCAAGCCTCATCTTTACCGTTAATGCATCTACCTATGAAGAGAGCAAAATAATGTATGGAAGGGAAATGAATTATCCCTATGGTAGCTTGTGTGATTTCTCTAGATTCCCCCACAGTGATACTAGCAAGAAAATCTTTATATTCAGACTTGCCAGGTTCACTAACATTACCCCACTGCGAGAGTTTACAGGCAATATTAAAATCTTCTAGGTCCATGGTATATGATTTATCATAGAGATCAAATAAGACAGTGTGGGAATTGCGTGAAGATGTAAATTTAAACCTCCTCGCAAAGGAATCAGTTAGGTAGTGGTATTGTAAGCACTTATGTGACACGAAGTTCTCAATATCAGCATTACGCACATACGCGTCAAATTCATCCTTGATACCTGCTTGGACCATAAACTTCTCTGACGGCCATTCACAAGGCCGCACATGAGCTTCCCTCAGTGGTTCATCGTCCGGCTCACGTATCGCGAGCCTTGGCCCTTGCTTCCTAGAGGAACCACCCTGGTACATTTTTCTAAACATTTTTCTTTCTCTGAAAAATTTCTGAAATTTTTAGTGACTCAAAATAAAAGTGAAACAAACTCAACAAGATTGATAGCAACTACTCCCGCAAGTGCCTAGAGGCTATATCATGCATTAAAACTACTTTTGACCATATAAATTTGACATCCAAGCTCAAGAACAGGGTCACCTAAGCAGCAAAAATTTGCAATAAATAAAGAACTAGAACAAAAACTAATTGGACCATTGGAGGAGTCACATACCGAAGAACAACCTCCCCAAACAGTTTTGTGAATGGATCTTTGAGCAAGGAGATCGAAAATGGCAGCAAGATGAGCTAGAACATGGGTTTGAGCTATGGGAGGATTTTTTATGGAGGAAGACGAAGTGAGTGGGTGCTGGAATAAGTGGAGGGGGTCCACGTGGGGTCCACGAGGCAGGGGCGTGCCCCAGGGGGTGGGCGCGCCCTGCACCCTCGTGGCCAAATGGTGGGTCCCTCTGGTGTGTTCTCAATGCCAGATATTCTTAAATATTCTACAAAAATCATATTTCAGTTTCAGGACATTTGGAGAACTTTTATTTTCGGGGTATTTTTTTATTGCAAGGATAATTCAGAAAAGAGAAAGAAAATACTAATTTTGCTTTACTATATCTAAATAACAGAAATTAAAAGGAGGGTACAGAGAGTTGTGCTTTCTAACTTCATCCATCTCATGCTCATCAAAAGGAATCCACTAACAAGGTTGATCAAGTCTTGTTAACAAACTCTTTCCGAATAACATGAAATCGGAGAATTTTTTAATAACACTAGGTTTCCTCAACGGAGATATGCATGTCCCCAACAATAAGAATGTCATATTTCTTCTTGACAGTAGGAAGAGGAAATTCAAAACCTCCAATAATAATCGTTGAAATTTTTCCAATAGAATTGATACTATGGACTTGAGGTTGTTTCCTCGGAAAGTGTACCGTATGCTCATTACCATTAACATGAAAAGTGACATTGTCTTTGTTGCAATCAATAACAATCCCTGCAGTATTCAAAAAGGGTCTACTGAGGATAATCGACATACTATCGTCCTCGGGAATATCAAGAATCACAAAGTCCGTTAAAATAGTAACGTTTGCAACCACAACAGGCACATCCTCACAAATACCGACAGGTATAGCAGTTGATTTATCGGCCATTTGCAAAGATATTTCAGTAGGTGTCAACTTATTCAAATCAAGTCTACGATACAAAGAGAGAGGCATAACACTAACACCGGCTCCAAGATCACATAAAGCAGTTTTAACATAGTTTCTCTTAATGAAGCATGGTATAGTTGGTACTCCGGGATCTCCTAGTTTCTTTGGTATTCCACCTTTAAAAGTATAATTGGCAAGCATAGTGGAAATTTCAGCTTCTGGTATCTTTCTTTTATTTGTAACAATATCTTTCATTCTTTTTAAGCATATCAGTCAAACGCATATGCAAAAAGATAGGTCTAATCATTTCAGAAAAGTGCTCAAAATCCTCATCATCCTTTTTCTTGGATGGTTTAGGAGGAAAGGGCATGGGTTTCTGAACCCATCAATACAAAAAAACACTTCCGAGATGATACGTGTTTGTCATAGTAGGTCACGTTTTCTGTCATGCATGTACATCCATGACAAATGTATGACAGAATCAAGATAGTCATACCTGTGCTGTCGTAGAAGTGTTCCATGACATTACCAAAATTATCATCACGGAAGTGTCCACTTCCATGTTGATAAATCGCGCGTCACAGAAGTGCTTTCGTCAAGGGTGACCGACACGTGGCATCCACCGTAACGGAACGCCGTTAAGCTATCAGGTCCGGTTTTGGATCCGATAACCCGTTAACAGCCCCGACCAATGGGGATTTTCCACGTGTAAAATCATCATTGGCTGGAGGAAACACGTGTCGGCTCACCGTTGGGACAGATGTCATCCACTCATTGGACCCAAAGCGCCTATGATACGTCGACACGTGGCACGGCCCAACAGAGGCCCATTCCTGTGAAAAGGCCGGCCCGTTTGACTTGGTCAAAAGCTGGCGGCCGGCCCACGGCAAGCTTGTGAACGGCCTGTTCGCATATAGCCCATTTACAGCCCGCTAACCCAGGGCCCGTTTACGGCCTATCCGAATTAGGCCCAGTAGCGTCATCTGGGCCGTCCAATATAATTCCAGCCCGTTTTAACTTCCGGCCCATGTATGGCCCATGACGTCTTTTGGCCCATATGAGGCCCTTATTACTCTCGGCCCATTAACGGCCCGTGGTAAAACTGGCCCGTAATGAACAGTGTATCACATTATACCCATTAACGGCACGTGGTGAAACTGGGCTGTAATGAACAGTGTATCACTTTATACCCATTAACGGCCCATTATTCCGTTGGGCCGTTTCCAGCCCATGTTATCTTTCGGCCTTCTCGGGGCCCATTTATTCTTGGGCTCATTTCCACATTCGTTTACTTACGGCCCGTTACTATCATTTTCTATGTGTGGGCCAAATTCAGCCCGTGGTTACAGTCGGCCCGTTTGTGGCCCGATAATATGTTGGGCCATTTCCGTGTCAAAAAAACCCGTTGGGCTGTTTTCATAGAGTTATCAAATACGGCCTATTAACGGCCCGTTATTGTCCACGAATAGTATGGCCCATAATTGGCGAAATGATGATACGGCCCTAGAAGGCCCATGGATCCTACTGCTTGTAAAAGGCCCATGAATCGTACGGCCCGTAGAAGGCCCATGGATCCTACGGCCCATAGAAGGCCCATGGATCCTACGGCCCGTATAGAAGGCCAATGGATCCTACGGCCCGTAGAAGGCCCATGGATCCTACGGCCCGTATAGAAGGCCAATGGATCCTACGGCCCGTAGAAGGCCCATGGATCATATGGCCCGCAGGAGGCCCATGGTTACAACAGTCCGTGTGTTGCCATGATTATTCTGGCCTAGTTTCCAAAGATAGGTTATTGTGGCCACTAGAAAAACACAGAAAAAGAACTGCAGTGACGACAAGCAAACAACTAAACAAGACAATAAGGAAATAAATAAGCAAGCAATTAACGCTAGCCTATTACTGCTATTACACATATTACATCCACTGGGCATCAAAGTCCGCCACCAGTGCAAATATAGGGAACAAAGCAGCATATTACATACACTGGCCGTCAAAATTGGCCACCGGTGCAAATAAACGCGGTAGCAAAACAAGAGCATAACTGAAACAACTTCAGAAGAGCTCAAGAAACGTGGTATCCACCATGCTGGCAATAAGCTTAGCAAGCTTATTAGCTTTGTCCTGTTTGGCGCTAAAATCCTCCAACGCTTGCTGTTGCACCAGAAAGTATGCATCTGAATGCTCCAGGGACTTCCGCAGTCCTTCCGCTTCTTGTCGCAGCACAACTGATCGATATCTTTCAGCTTGTAGTTGAGACTCAAGAAACCGAACTGATTCAGACAGTGAGTTTGAATAGCTTGTGCAAGCGGTAGTGGCCAGTAACTCCAACACTAAACCAAGACAGGACTTCGGGGTTGTCTCACTGTCTTCGAGATAGTCTTCCTTAGCTGTTTTATCAGCTTTGTTGGAGACCAACAAGGATGTGTCACTATCATGAACCTTATCTGCATTACTTCCTTTACCATTGCTTAATAAGGCACTCTTCCCCAATATTCTGTCAGCATTCTAAAAGAAGAAACAAGCAGACACATAACAGTTTAGCATGTACTAGTATATGAAACTCATTTCGGTGAACCGGTTCATTAGTAAGGTGGACAAGATTAAACTACCAAGTCTTCTATTGCCAAGTACTAGTACATAATAAAAGCATCAAACAAACATATATCTATGTCCTATGGTCACTGCATTGTCTTGCCAAATCAAAATAGAGACACGGTTCAAATCATATCAGTTCAAGACAAAGCAGCAGTGAAAGAATACAAAGCGTGGGAAACTACACGGCACAACAAGATTTCAGATGGGTACCACGGGTCTACATGTACAACAACACTATTTGCTTTGTTGTGATGCTAGTAATGTGCATGATATGAGAAGTCATCTGTATACACAATTGAAATTGAAATCAACAGAGCTATTGATAAGAGCAAGCCTGTTAAAGAAACATGCGTGAACATACCTGTTGTGCCATTGGAGTTTCGATTGGATCCTTCAATTTAAAAATAAGTTTGTATGAGTAAATTCAGTGATACAAGAGCAAAGCAGTATGCACGATAGCAATCATAGTTAAAAAAGGCGCGCCTAGGCTCTAGGCGTTCGCGAAACGCATTGCACATAACTACACTTAATCTATGCATAACTGCGCATAAGCATGCCCTTTGGTCAGTAAAGCGCAAAACGCACAATTAACGCCTAGCGCTTTTTGGAACTATATTAGCAATGGAATCTTAAATTAGAATAGTTGTTCTTTAGGTTTAGGAACTTGTTCTACATGAACAGAGTACAGTAAGACGCAAGAATATAGTACTTAAAAATAGAAAATGAGCTCAGAGACCTTACCACATTCTTGGTTCGGGACCAGTACAGAACAAGGCGTACCCAGTCATCGTCCAGTAAATGTGTCTCAGGAGAACGTAAGGGAATTTGATGAGTTTATTTGCCGGTGAAGTACGTTTTCTTCAGGTAATTCCGATACTGCCACCAAGCATTCTTGAAGATAGCAGAGGTATTAGCACAGGTTACCTCATCCTGAGTTTCCAAATCTGTCCTTCTCTATAGAGAAAAATGGGAAAATTTGTTGTATTATAACCATCATGGAGGTAGGATGTATGGGACAAAGCAAAGTAATTGCCATGAATAACATTACTTACACATAACTCCTGGACAAACACCAGCAACTGGCATTTTCCTTCATCTTCAGTACGTATAATATTTCCAAGATGGGAAGATATGCACATACGATTTAACAACATCAAATGCGATAGATGCTAAAGTACGACTAGCTGGTTGTGCTTCCTCCACAGGAATAGGCGTACTAGCTGGTGGAGTTGGGGTTCGTCGTGGTAGTACTGGCCCTTTGGTCACTGGAGCTGCCTTACTAACTGCTCTTATTTGGGAGCTCTGTGGTGGAGATGGTGTTGTGTCAACAGGAACTGGGTTACTATCTACTGGGGTTGGGGTTAGATTGGGTGAAGCTGGTTCTCTGTCCATCGTAGTAGGGGTACAATCTGCGAGAGTTTGGGTTATGTGTGGTAGGGCTAGTTCTCGTGCATGTACAACCAGGGTGCTATCTCCACCAAGACGTAGCACTGTTTTATTTGAAGACTGTGTTTTTAGTCCGCTCGATGCTGGCATCACCCGCTCCAATTCAAATGACTGATAAACAGGAAACATAGTTGAATGTATAGACATTGTATGAGAGACAGATGCAATAGATAGTGTGGAAAAAAGAGGACATGAAATAGTTGACATGTATATTGTTTAACTAAAACGGATAGCATGACATAATTTCACATATATGATGTCTATCTAAACTGGATAGCATAGCATAACATAATTCAAAGATATGATGAATAACTAAAACGTCGTGCCAAGTTAGAGCATACACCTCGGTGGGGGAATAGGACTGGTCATCTGTCTCTGAATCCATCTCTGAGGAGCTATCGGGACCCAACAAGAGATCTGCTTCGACAGGTAGCACTGTCTGCTCTGAAGGCCTTGTTTTCACTCCAGATTTTTCAATCTCCCACCCAAATGGCCGATTCACAGGAAGAGTAGTTTAATGTACAAACATTGTCGACAAATGGAAATGTAATGAAGAAAAGGATGGGCAAGATATCATTCAAATATATGATGCCTGGTTAAATAGGATGGCATTGCACATTTCACATATATTATGGTTGGCTAAAAGACATGAGACTGCATAATTCCCATATATGATATAGAAACAAAACAAGTGGCAACAGAACATGTCTAAACTAAGTAGATGACATATATGATGTCAAAAGTAGGCACTGCAAGGCAACATATGCATGATATGACTAACATCATCATGCCAAGGTAGAGCAAACACCTTGGGGGGTAAATAGGAGTGGTTTGCGGCATCAGAATCCGCCTCAGAACAAATATCTTCCTCTGGATTACAATCTGGAGAGGGGTGGGGAGGGTTTGCCATTGAACCCACCATGGAGCGATGTCTGCATGACATTGTATTGCCGCGCAAAACTCTCCTCTTTTTCTCTACATGTTCAGCATGACTGTGTACAATATCTGACATGCATACGAAAAAAATATGGTGAGATTATGTAAGGAGAGCATGCAGAAATTTAGAGTGATGGTAACAACTAGTGGATGGATCCAAAAATAATGATAGCAGGCTGATGATTGCTTTAATTTAATAAAAAGACAGATGATGATTGCTTTACTATTTGTTTCCCGCCCAAGATGAACAACATAGGCATGCCCTAGGTGAACCAGGTATTAGACAGAGATACTATTCATTGCTTCCTCGATATGTGCCCCACAACTAATTTAGAACTCAAGTTTGAACATTAATTTGGATCTGACTTGGAGTCCAAGAGGTGAACAGGACGATAAAGTAGCAGGTAATTTTAAGCAATGCATAACATAAGCAGAATCAAAAGAGTGCGACCTCACTTGTGGACCCGTGTACTCAGGTTCATCTGCTGAGTCGATGATGGTGATGCCATTGCGGTGGGTGCCGGCGGCAGGGAAGGAGATCTGAGGTGGCGAAAGACGGTCAGGAGTCGTGATGTCTGGTTTGGTGGATGTTTCTGTCGATGGAGCACCTCAGGTGAGGTGGACGACGTCGCGGCAGGAGCAGGACAAACCACACAAAGTTCCCTTCGGCACCTACCTGTAACTGAAGTAATTCTGTAAGGGCTCATTTGGCTTGCATGATTCTAAAAACGCAGGGATAGGAAAAACACCCGAATAGGATAGGAATGCACATGGTAAACAAAGCATTTGTAAACACATGATTTCTGTCAACTTGGGTGTTTGGTTTACAGGAATTGGAAGAGCAGAGGAATGCAAAGAAACATGGCCAAAATAAAGTGAAACCATATGAAAGCGTGTACAGTTAGAATGTTATTCTGCCACTAATGCACTTGGTGTTGTTTTCATGCATTGGATTTTGAAAAGTAGGTCCAGGTGGATGTTTTGCTTCATTCCTTTCAACAAAATGCATGAATAATTGAATAGTAGAGTGCCATTGGAAAATTCCCTATTGCTATGTTTTTCCGTCGAACCAAAATAGCCCTAATGGATCGACATGAATGTATAGTAATAAGTGATGCAACAAGTGTACAACCACTTTGCTGTAGCCGTGTCGACCTCAGCATCATTGGGTTGGTCGCTGAAGCAGTTGAGGCATAGGTGGCTGTCGGAGGTGTGGAGGAAGATCTGAGGAATTTGTAGATGGCGTCCAGGGCACTGCTCTGTTGTGATGGATCGTTCTGTCATTGGAGCAGCCCCGGTGAGCCGTAAGACGTCAAGGCTGAAGCAGCACAAGATAGACATCGTCAGCCTCAAGTGGGATTCTAATAGCATCTCCAATAGATGATGTAAAATAGATGTAAAATTTACATCACCAAAAACCACCTGACTACAATAGATGAGGTAAAAACTATTGACTCTGAACTTAACTATCGAAACTGAAATTTACTATGGAATCTGAATGTTACTGTCGAAACTGAACGCAATGGTAGCAGAGAGAACTTGACATGTAGTTGTTGGGGAACGTAGTAATTTCAAAAATTTCCTACGCACACGCAAGATCATGGTGATGCATAGCAACGAGAGGGGAGAGTGTTGTCCACGTACCCTCGTAGACCGACAGCGGAAGCGTTATCACAACGCGGTTGATGTAGTCGTACGTCTTCACGATCCGACCGATCAAGTACCGAACGCACGGCACCTCCGAGTTCTACACACGTTCAGCTCGATGACGTCCCTCGAACTCCGATCCAGCCGAGTGTTGAGGGAGAGTTTCGTCAGCACGACGGCGTGATGACGATGATGATGTTCTACCGACGCAGGGCTTCGCCTAAGCTCCGCAATGATATTATCAAGGTGTAATTTGGTGGAGGGGGGCACCGCACACGGCTAAAAGATCTCAAGGATCAATTGTTGTGTCTCTGGGGTGCCCCCCTGCCCCCGTATATAAAGGAGCAAGGGAGGAGGAGGCCGGCCCTAGGAGGGGGCGCACCAAGTGTGGAGTCCTACTAGGACTCCCTAGTCCTAGTAGGATTCCACCTCCCATATGGAATAGGAAAAGAGGAAGGGAAAAAGAGAAGGAAGGAAGGGGGCGCCCCCCTTCCCTAGTCCAATTCGGACCAGACCAAGGGGAGGGGTGCGGCCACCCTTGAGGCCCTTTTTCTTCTTTCCCGTATGGCCCAATAAGGCCCAATACGTATTCCCGTAACTCTCCGGTACTCCGAAAAATACCCGAATCACTCGGAACCTTTCCGAAGTCCGAATATAGTCGTCCAATATATCGATCTTTACGTCTCGACCATTTCGAGACTCCTCGTCATGTCCCCGATCTCATCCGGGACTCCGAACTCCTTCGGTACATCAACATACATAAACTCATAATAAAACTGTCATCGTAACTTTAAGCGTGCGGACCCTACGGATTCGAGAACTATGTAGACATGACCGAGGCACGTCTCCGGTCAATAACCAATAGCGGGACCTGGATGCCCATATTGGCTCCCACATATTCTATGAAGATCTTTATCGGTCAGACCGCATAACAACATACGTTGTTCCCTTTGTCATCAGTATGTTACTTGCCCGAGATTCGATCGTCGGTATCTCGATACCTAGTTCAATCTCGTTACTGGCAAGTCTCTTTACTCGTTCCGTAACACATCATCCCGCAACTAACTTATTAGTCACAATGCTTGCAAGGCTTATAGTGATGTGCATTACCGAGTGGGCCCAGAGATACCTCTCCGACAATCGGAGTGACAAATCCTAATCTCGAAATACGCCAACCCAACAAGTACCTTTGGAGACACCTGTAGAGCACCTTTATAATCACCCATTTACATTGTGACGTTTGGTAGCACACAAAGTGTTCCTCCGGTAAACGGGAGTTGCATAATCTCATAGTCAGAGGAACATGTATAAGTCATGAAGAAAGCAATAGCAACATACTAAACGATCGGGTGCTAAGCTAACGGAATGGGTCAAGTCAATCACGTCATTCTCCTAATGAGGTGATCTCGTTAATCAAATGACAACTTATGTCTATGGCTAGGAAACATAACCATCTTTGATTAACGAGCTAGTCAAGTAGAGGCATACTAGCGACACTATGTTTGTCTATGTATTCACACATGTATTATGTTTCCGGTTAATACAATTCTAGCATGAATAATAAACATTTATCATGATATAAGGAAATAAATAATAACTTTATTATTGCCTCTAGGGCATATTTCCTTCAGTCTCCCACTTGCACTAGAGTCAATAATCTAGTTCACATCGCCATGTGATTTAACATGAATAGTTCACATCACCATGTGATTAACACCCATGGTTCACATCGTCATGTGACCATCACCCAAAGGGTTTACTAGAGTCAGTAATCTAGTTCACATCGCTATGTGATTAACACCCAAAGAGTACTAAGGTGTGATCATGTTTTGCTTGTGAGATAATTTTAGTCAACGGGTCTGTCACATTCAGATCCGTAAGTATTTTGCAAATTTCTATGTCTACAATGCTCTGCATGGAGCTACTCTAGCTAATTGCTCCTACTTTCAATATGTATCTAGACCGAGACTTAGAGTCATCTAGATTAGTGTCAAAACTTGCATCGACGTACCTTTTATGACGAGCCTTTTGTCACTTCCATAATCGAGAAACATATCCTTATTCCAGTAAGGATAATTTTGACCGCTGTCCAGTGATCTACTCCTAGATCATCATTGTACTCCCTTGCCAAAATCAGTGTAGGGTATACAATAGATCTGGTATACAGCATGGCATACTTTATAGAACCTATGGCCAAGGCATAGGGAATGACTTTCATTCTCTTTCTATCTTTTGCCGTGGTCGGGCTTTGAGTCTTTACTCAATTTCACACCTTGTAACACAGGCAAGAACTCTTTTCTTTGACTGTTCTATTTTGAACTACTTCAAAATCTTGTTAAGGTATGTACTCATTGAAAAACTTATCAAGCGTCTTCATCTATCTCTATAGATCTTGATGCTCAATATGTAAGCAGCTTCACCGAGGTCTATCTTTGAAAAACTCCTTTCAAACACTCCTTTATGCTTTGCAGAATAATTCTACATTATTTCCGATCAACAATATGTCATTCACATATACTTATCAGAAATGCTGTAGTGCTCCCACTCACTTTCTTGTAAATACAGGCTTCACCGCAAGTCTGTATACAACTATATGCTTTGATCAACTTATCAAAGCGTATATTCCAACTCCGAGATGCTTGCACCAGTCCAAAGATGGATCGCTGGAGTTTGCATATTTTGTTAGCACCTTTAGGATTGACAAAACCTTCTGGTTGCATCATATACACCTCTTCTTTAATAAATCCATTAAGGAATGCAGTTTTGTTTATCCATTTGCCAGATCTCATAAAATGCGGCAATTGCTAACATGATTCGGACAGACTTAAGCATAGATACGAGTGAGAAACTCTCATCGTAGTCAACATCTTGAACTTGTCGAAAACCTTTTTGCGACAATTCTAGCTTTGTAGATAGTGACACTATTATCAGCGTCCGTCTTCCTCTTGAAGATCCATTAATTCTCATTAACTCGCCGATCATTGGGTAAGTCAATCAAAGTCCATACTTTGTTCTTATACATGGATCTCATCTCAGATTTCATGGCCTCAAGCCATTTCCCGGAATCTGGGCTCACCATCGCTTCTTCATAGTTTGTAGGTTTGTCATGGTCTAGTAACATAACCTCCAGAACAGGATTACCGTACCCCCGTCCCCGCTCCGGATGGTTCTTCCTTAACTCCGGCGTGCCCCCCACCCCCTGAAAATCGACTGACCCAAAAGTCGATTCAGTCGACTGAAGTGTAGCTAAATCGGAGCAGAGCAGCAGCTCGAGCGAGGGGGAGAGCAGCAGCAGCAACGCGAGCGAGCGAGAGCCGGAGCAGCAGCACCGCGCGAGCGAGCGAGCGAGAGCCGGAGCAGCAGCAGCTGGGCGAGCGAGCGATCGAGCGAGAGCCGGAGCAGCAGCAGCGCGAGCGAGCGAGAGCCGGAGCAGCAGCAGCAGATCCGGCTGGTTTGGACGCCGCCGCCGAAGGGGCCTCGCACTGGGGGAGAGCCGCCGTGGAGATGTCGCCCGCGGCGCCGGCTTCAAGGTAGCCGCTCCATGGGGGTGCGGTATGGAGCACCGTCGGCGCTGGGAGGTCGAGCTAAGGAGAAGGTGCGATGCGATGAGTGTACAACCTCTTTGGTGGCGCCGAGTAGGCCTCGGCTTCGTCCGAGGAGTCGGTGAGGATGCTGCGGTTCCCGTGGAGCAGGTTAAGGCGGCGCTGTGGGGATGGAGCAGCCGCGATAGACGAGGCGATCGTCGGAGCAGCTCCTTGGAGGTGGAGGACGGGGCGGCTGAACCGGCGGGATGACGAGATGGACGATGGATCCTCATCCGGGGAGGTGGACGAGGGACGTCGAGCTGTTGCGGTGGACGACATCGTCGGGGAAGAGGCTCCGGCTGGGCAGCGGTGAGGTGGCGAATAGAGGAGGGTGGGGTTTCGTGGCTGGAGCGGAGAGGTTATGGCGGCCTGGGATTTTGAATGGCAAAAAGGAGGCGATGGGAGGGGGTGAACCATGACTTAGGGACGCGCTTGTCCAAAATGTAGGGTGTGTTACAAAAGTACCCCCCACCGATTTGAACTAGCGGCCCTTTCGGCTCAGGGTTAGAAGGGGGATTTCGCGTGTCGGGATTTGGCAGCTGGAGGGAGTTTTCGCGCGCGTTGTAATTTCGGGATAGCAAGGCGCGGGTTGTGAAGGCGACAGTTTTGGGAGCACGATATCTGAACTTTCGGGATATAACAAGGCGCGGGTTGAATTTTAGGGACAAGCCTAACGTGTAATATTGTACTTGTACGTACCAAATCAATTCGCACTTCCCTCAACCAAAAAGAAAACAAAAAAATAAAACTATTCACACCACACAAAGAGAGAGTCTTGCCCCGTTTTACTATAAAAATGCTATTTAAAGCTACTCATACCAACAATTTAGTGCAATTAAATGCTATTCGGTAGTATGAATCCATGTTATGTCCAATTAAATTTTTTCGCTTGCTGTATAATGCATGTAACCTACTCATACCAACATTTTAGTGCATTCCAAATGTCTATACTACCGCTGCAATTCGAATTGAATTTGAATTCGTTTCTCCATTTCAATAACAATCTACAATCATGATTGTTGCCAACTTCAACCATCATTCGTGTATTACCTTAATAACACACCACATGATTACTATAGAGATAGATATGAACTATGTGTACTACATGAACTCGAATTCTATTTTTTGAATACACTTGATGTTGATTCCAAATAATAGTACATTTGATGTACTAACTATATATTCATAATCTAAACCATGTTCCATACGTGTACACCGTGTTTATCACACATAGTATAGTGGCCCGCCCCCTACATTATGACAAGTATTTAGACCTGAGCTGCAAAAGCCACACATTTTCCCAAATTATGATCAATGTTCTATATGTTATACGTAGTACTAGCAAGATGCCCATGCGTTCCACAGAACATGAACATGATCAAGGGGAGGCCTAATTTGCAAATATGGAGAGGGGTGTGGGTATCTTTTTTCAAAATTGCCATAGTTTCCTTCCTATCCGTCAGATATAAATCGGACGGCCTATATTGCAGGATGGCACCATCATCAACAACTCCGTTTTTTTATAAGAGTAGAGATAAAATATATTATATGTAGTATAACATGTTCATAACCACACCATGTGTATCACCGTTATATATATTCACACATGCGTCGGTTTAAAACACTATGATAAATTCTTCAAATATCCGAATTCGCTTTTTATAATGAAGTATGATCTCTATTCGTCTTTTACACCCACACAATCCTCTTATCTTTGTAGATAGCTAGTGTTAACTTTCTCTCGTGCATGCAGACGCCCGCATCCCTCTCACCCTCCCTCAGCATTCTCTAGCTCCATCGCGCAAATTCGTCTTTTCACTTTAGGTCGTTCACCCATGGTGTGTGTAGGCCCCCCAGCTCCTTCTTTACGGCACACATCGATCGATATGCCACTCTAGCCAGGTGTGCGTAGCACAAACACAAGCTTCCCCTCTTCTCTTATCACCGTCCATGCCTCACTCCCACCAGTCTTTTCATCGATCTCTTACTCGCACTCCTTCCCCCTCAATATAGTATGACTCTCGCACAACCTCCTACATGCATCCCTCTCTCTCTATCCTTCTCCCCGTGCCTCATTTGCTTCTAAAACACACCTGCATGCATACCGATCGATCTCCCAACATATACCTAGGTCGACTTTAACTATTCCCCCCCATCGATCGACGTACCTCACAAGTTACGTCTCTCCTTTCTCTGACAAAAGACGATTGATCTTCCTATGTAGTTATGTCTGCTTACCACAGCCATATCGTCCCCCCTCATCATTCGTGCATGCCTCCTGACCCGTCTCTCTCACACACGTGCACAGACAGGCAGCCATCCCCTCTCTTATTGATATTGCAGGCGTGCCCTCCGGTTGTCTAGCAAGCCTATCCCACCATTTGTTAGAAGCAACTCCACTACCACCCCCTCCAACACTCTAGCTCTGTCTCTCTCCCAACCTTATTCCTCTCCTACACATATGCATGGATGCCGATCGATCTCCCTTAATACATGAGGTTGATCAACCTCCCTTAATACACGAGGTAGGCCTCTCTCCTCCTCCACACATATACCAGCCATTGTACCTCTATAGTTAATTAGGCCTCCCTCCCCCCACCACACACTGATAGTCGAGCGTTGTAGGTAGGTATCCATGCCACAGAGACAAACTGCACTTGTCCCCTCTCTCATTCTAGTAGGCCAGCCACTCTATATCTTTGATGTGGGCACACACAAATTCAATGGCACTCTTTATCGACCGCGCGCGCACACACACACACATCATCCCTCTCTTCGATTCGATGGACACCTCAAGTCGATGATACCTCCACTCTCTTCTCGTGGATCGGCCCCTCTATATATATGATATATCCAGGACTCTATTTCACACACATTGCATATGTTACATTTTTTGATTGACCCCCCCCCCCCCACCCCAAAAAAATCTCATGAACCCACACACTATATCTCTCTACGTTTGTATCTCTCTCACACAACCCCACGTAGGTGGTGTACGTATACAAGAAGAGAATAGGTGCACCGTGCACGTACTCACGCTTTGTGCCCAGCCACACCCGCGCGGGTACACGATGGAGCTCATTTCTGTACGAAATTGCAGCCCACGTGCTAATTTGAACGCGTGTAGTGGTTGTTTACCTACGGAGGTCGTGTACCACGCGTGCACGAAACAAAGTTCGACTTGATGCGTTGGCACGTTATTTTTAAATAAAGTTATATCACTCAATGGCACGTACACAGAATATAAAACGATTTTTATGGAGCCTCCCTGCCTGGTTTGTCTCTCTTCAGAGTATCTCACACAAGGCTGCGGTGGCCTCTCTCTCTCTCACCGTTGGTCACTGATCCGGCCGCATCCCGTCCGCCGGCGGAAAGGGAGGACGTGCATCATTTCTCCGTTCAACGGCGCCGAGGCAGCACATCCCGATCTGCGGTACACACCGTTCTCTCTGACCAAGCTCCGGCGCGGTAGGGCCTACGCCACCTGCTCGCTGCCACAGTATGGGCAGATTCTGCCCGCCGCCGCTCACCTAGTTACATCCTGATGACCTCCAGGTATCCCCTTCGGCCTTGCTCCAATGCCCGTCTTCCCACGTTGCTGCATGTGGATCTTCCATAGTTCTTTGCACAAAACGTAGCTCGTCCGACGTACTTTCCATATTGCAATCTCGTCCTCACACCGTTTTAGACAAACACAACCGTGTTGTTATCTTCCCTTAGGGCAAGGAATATGCTTCTTTTTTGTCGTCACAACTGTCATCAACACAATTGTCTTTTTACAAATTTCAAATGGGCATAAGTGTAGATTCACTCATTTTGCTTCGTATGTGTACTCCCTCCGTTCCTAAATATTTGTCTTTCTAGATTTCAACAAGTGACTACATACGAAGAAAAATGAGTGAATCTACACTCTAAAATATGTCTATATACATCCGTATGTAGTAGTCCATTTGAATCTCTAAAAAGACAAATATTTGAGTAGTCACTCATTGAAATCTCTAGAAAGGCAAATACTCCGGAGTATATTTAAGAACCGAGGGGGTAGTGCACAGCCACATGGGAGACTCAGACCGGTCGTCGCGCTGCATTAATAGTGAGTAATGAGCAGTCAAATCATAAGCCCTACCTTTCCCATTGTAAGTTGCTCGGAAGAAGCAACCATCAATACACTCTTCTTTGAATCCGCTCATACTACTCCATCCGTCACTGTTTATAGAGCGCGCTTCAGAAAAAGAGAAAATCTCTGGGACCAAGGCGACTAGCGATCGGCCTGAAAAATAGCATTGGTAGTTATAGCACGGCGTCTATTACTAGAGGAAATAACGCGTACACACATGCATGCAGTGCTTCCACCCCGGGTACACACATGCATGCACTTACTCCACTTCGTAGTACTACATCGAGAGAAAATTGCGGTTACCACGCCCTAATTAATTGAGCATTAAACCAAACGCGTCTAAAGTCTCTCTGGTGGTGGAAATGCATTGAGAGCAATGCATCATAATGAAGCGCACCCTGTAAACTGTGACGGAGGGAGGAGTAGTATGAAGGTGCAAAACCAAGTACGCGTATGGCCAGCCGGTCAACGCACCTCCTCTTGGCCTATCACTGGCATGTGGGACCGGAGTGTGAGCAAACCGATCTCAATTGACAGCAAAATGGCCAACCCGCTGTTCCTTGAGAGAGACGAGAAGCGAGAACAGACAGACAGGCTCGCACGGAGGCCAAGATATATTCGAGCATGGTTTATCGATATCATCATTACATGTTGGGCTGCCGTTTTCCGCCCTTCTCCGGAATAAATGTGTACTTTATCAGAGATTAAGAAAATAAGAGTACAGATGCTCCACCATGCGGTTCTAGTAGTAGTACTACTCGTACTACTAAACCTTGCGCTTGGCTCTTCGCCTCTTCGTGAAGTCAAACAATGATGGTACTCCGCATGTTCGGTACTACAATGTATGCCTCTGGCAATCTGACACCGAATGAACTGATGCATGTCCACCGCCTGGGCGAGGGTACGTTGCATTAGTCAAAAGGCGTAAGCGAGTTTCACCTTGTCCTGCAAGCTTCTCCTCGTTCTGCGAGTTGACGGGACACACCAACAAGTAGTGCTAGTCCATACTCCCTCCTTTTCGGCTAATATGGCTTAATCTTTTTTGCGGGTAAATGAGAGAGCTTTATTCATATATAAGCATTCTTAGGACGATCAGCCAAGACACTGGTCAGTAGGAAGTGAGGTACCCCGCAAAAAAGAAGTAGGAAGCGAGGTGTTTCATCAAGCCAGCTCTCGGCCACATTCAAAGTGCAGCAAGCATGGTTCACACAAAGATGCGCCGCAAGGTTTGCTGGCCTGTTTACATGCTGAATAACAAAAAAAAGAGGAAATATTACCGAGTGCTCCTATTTGTAACAGGATATGAGCCAGAATTAAGCGAGAATTGTGGCGAGTGTTCCATGCAATCAACTTCCATTATCACATGCGAGAACCCTCGAAGAGAACCAAATGTGTTGAAGATTGCTTTATCACATTTTAAAAATATAATAAGAGTGCAGATGCTCCTCCGTCCAGTTCCTAGTACTAGTATAGTACTCCCTTCGTCCGGAAATACTTGTCATCAAAATGAAAAAGGGGATGTATCTAGATGTATATTAGTTCTAGATACATCTTTTTTATCCATTTTGATGACAAGTATTTTTGGACGGAGTGAGTAGTACATACCTCTATAGACTATAGTAGTAGTACTAGTAATAGTAAACTTTGCGCTTGGTTGTTCGCCTCTTCGGGAAGTGCAACAATAATAGTACTAGTATAGTGTATGCTTCTGGCAATCTGACACCGAATTAACTGTTGCACGTCCACCGCCTGAGCGAAGGACAGCCTGCATTAGTCAAAAGTATCTCCTTGTCCTGCGAGCCACCGCGCGCAAGCTTCTCCCGTCCTGCAAGCTTCTCCTCGTTCGGCAAGTTGACGGGACACAGCAAAGTAATGCTAGTCCATACTGCCTCCTCTCTGGTTAATATGGCTTAATTTCAAACGAGATAAATACACTGTCTGTCACTGTATATTTGTAAAAATACGGTCAGTGGACTTCATAATACGCTCATTGCGCTCAATATATACATTTTTCGGTGTTTATACGCTCACTAGCTCACCCTGGCTGAGTATGTGTGTGCATGCACGTGTAGGTTGAGCACTTGAGCGTGACCGTGTGTGTTCCGTCGTGTGCTCGGACATGCATGCATTAGGGCGCCGCGCTCTTTTTTGCGTCCATGTGTACGTGTGACTGTTGCATACACGTAGGGGGAGTACGTGTAGGGGCCACTAAAGGAGCAGTTAAATCACACAGTAAGTTAGTCGGAAGAAGCAACCATCATTTCACTCTTCAATGACACGTACGCAATATAAAATGGTTGATATGGAGAGAAAAAGAAAACCACTATATATACACTAGGAGGAGCCTAAGCTACAAGCTTGCTTGCTTGGGTTGCTCTCTTCACAAGCATAGAACGACGGTGGCCACACCGCTGGTCACATATCCGGCCTGATCCCGCAGCTAGGGGAAGGGAACAATGTTCTGCGTAGACGCGGTCGCCATCGGCGAGGGAGAAAATCCACAGTCGGTGCGTCCCAATCGGGGGTCACCGCGGTATGGGCCGATGCCGCATCCCAACTGCCCTTCTAGCTACAGCCCGACGTCCATTTCGAAAATATTAGTGCATGTCAACAAAAATTATACTAGTATCGCTGTTCCGTTTCGAAAAAAACCATATAAGTTGTTACTTCTTACGCAAAGGATCTTTATATCCAACAGACACAAAATATCCATTCGACTGTTCGAACTTACTTTCACTGCTGATCTGATGTCGAGGTAATTGCTGCATCGCCACCAAAACCAACCATCTCTTAAGCTAAAGTAGACCGAGCTAACCCCTATATTAGCATATTACTAAGATAAACAGAAGGCACTGTAGAATCATTTAGGATGTGAGCTTGTCAATATGAATGTGGAGGGACACCAGCTTAGCCCCGGCCAGCAGCTTGGGCGGAACTGTGAAGAAGGTCAGCTCTTGCACGGCGACGTCGCCGGGATCCCTGCTGCTTGTCACCTCCATTTCCACCTTGACGGCGTCAGTCCTGCCTTTGGGCTCCCCCGACGGGCCATTCGCCCACAGCTTGGCCACGTAGTGCGGCAGTGGGGACGCCCCCGCTCTGATGCAGACGACCGACACGGGGATAGGCGCGCCGATGTCGAGCACGCCGCCGACCAAGAAAAATGCGCGGCCGTCCTCCTCCGCGAATAGCAAGAGCCGTGGCTCCGACAGTGGCACTTGCAGCTAGAGCGCCTTGCCGTACTGGATCCTGTGCACGGTCATGGGATGCAAGGTGCTGATGTGGTGGGAGAGCACCGGCGGCGGGCCTTCATAGCCGCAGACGGGCACGGGGCATTTGCAGGGCGCGAGCGGACACACGCTCTGGTGATCGGCGAGCTTGTGGTAAGTGACGTAGAGCCCACATCCTTCGTGCGGGCACTCCACCCTCATCGAGGAGAGGACGGCGTCCACCGCCGTGTTCCGCACGTCGAAGCCACCGCCGCGCTCGCACTTCTGGCACTGCCACTGGTTCCCGGGGTGCTCGACGCAGCAGTCCGCGCAAGCCAGGTGCCCTCCCTTGCACTGCACAAATCAATCGAACAACACATCAATCAAGAAACCTGCACCTTGCTCGATCAGCCGAATGGACGAGGTGTATTCGAACCTCATACACTGGAGGCTTCAAGGGGCGGAGGCACAAGGGGCAGTGGAGCAAGGTGAGGTCCATCGAGGCCATAGAGAGCTCCATCGTCGGGTCCTGTTCCGTCTGCATGATCTCGCCCTCCTCGTGCACAACCATCTCTCGCTTTATTAGGGTTGGGGCATTACAAAGCTTTACCGTCACATATTCATAGTACTTCAAGGTGCATTAAATCAACACATGCAAGTATCAAAAGGAGAGTCACGGCATGCATGCATGCGTCGTAATTAATGCATCGGTAAACGCAAATTATTGAAATATATCGAGTGCAGTGCTTTGATGTGTCGCGTCAACTCGTACAAGACCGAGAAGTTTGATTACTACAACGCCCTCTCGCCTTAACCGCACCTGCCTTTGGCTGCATGACAGGTGGGCCACTGACCTGTTGGGCCCACCTGTCATGGATGCAAAGGCAGGAGCGGTAAGTCAATGAAGCTGCATCCCTCCCTCGCCCATGAGCGTGGTGGCTGGTAGGACTAGTAGAAGCTTTCGTTCGCTACACGCTCTCCCTCCCGTACGCGGTGGACATGCAGCAGTTAAATCGGTGTCAGATGGCCAGAAGCATACTGTAGTACTCCTCCACTGCAGTAGTACTCCATCATTTTGTTCGACTTCCCGGAGAGGCGAAGAGCCAAGCGCAGCCTGGACGCTCGTGTGGCAGTTTCATGTGTAGAGTAGTCTAGGATAGCGTGTACCGTGTCTGTAAGCTTAAAATCGTTGGGGTCGCCTCCATGCTATATTTTTTTGATTAAAATAATCTTCTGGCCCTACCTGTCATCCTGGTGATACTAGTTTGCACGCTCATCTGGTCAAGATAGGAATATATATTTTAATTTGTGGTGGGGTAAATGTTAGAGGTTGCAGCAAATGGAGTATTGTACACTGCGGGTCTTTCAGCCAAGTTTAGAGGTGACCATGTGGGGCCAGTGCTATGATGTGTCACGTCAACTCGTACAACGAGGAGAAGCTTGATTTTACTACTACACGCCTTCTCCCTCGCCCATGCGCGCAGTGGCTCGCAGACGAGGACCGACTTTTGCTTATAGTACTACAACAAGCTATTCCTCCCGCTCGCGGTGGACAGACATGCAACAGTGGATTCGATACAGTAGAAGCAGTAGTAGTAACATCATTGTTCGTCTTCTCGAAGAGGCGAAGAGCCAAGTGCAACCCAAAGTGGCAGATGCGAACCTTGGAGCACGCATATAGCCAGGCTCTTGCATGAGATAAAATTGCTATGTGAGCCCACTATTGTAGTACTCCCTCCGTCCGGAAATACTTGTCATCAAAATGAATAAAAGGGGATGTATCTAGATGTATATTAGTTCTAGATACATCTTTTTTTATCCATTTTGATGACAAGTATTTTCGGACGGAGAGAGTACTTGCTAGTATAGCCCTGTAAACCAGAAAGGAGTATTTGCCTTTCTAGAGATTTCAACAAGTGACTAGACTACACCGAGATGGAGTACATATGGAGCAAAATGAGTGAATCTACACCATAAATAAATACATAGTTCTCTTGTTTTCCTCTCGGCCTTGGTCGCGGTGCACAGTATTGAGTATACTAGTACTATCATCTTGAAATTTATGAAGTCACCATAGGCACCTCGTCGTCGACGGGAACGTTACCTGACACGCGATAGACGCGTGCGGAAGTCGCCTCCATAGGTGCTTGAATGCCAAGGAGGGAGAGGGTAGCGGTTCCCGAGACGTTGAACGGCCAATGATGCATCCTCAAATTACTCTACATGCAGAGGGAATTAATTGGAGAAGCGGAATAGAGCCAGCACGATGTGAATGCAACAGAGTTTGGATTCTCATATAAAGGCGCCCCACCACTCCAATCCATCTACTCCTTAGTCTCTACGCAACACTGCTCACTCCAATCCAAGACCAAGTGACCAGAAGCCAGAAGCACCTATGCAGGCGA
Organism: Aegilops tauschii subsp. strangulata; assembly: GCF_002575655.3. Classification (NCBI taxonomy): domain Eukaryota; kingdom Viridiplantae; phylum Streptophyta; class Magnoliopsida; order Poales; family Poaceae; genus Aegilops; species Aegilops tauschii. Next base: position 122,323,094 of record NC_053035.3, read on the forward strand.
TGGACGCGAGCGGCAGTCGGCTGTGACAAATCATCCAAGGCGCCGGCCTGCGGCCGCAGCGCACAGCGTTTCCAGATGGTGCTGGCAACCGCCGGTGATGTAGCCCTCGCCGATGCCGGCTTCAGCTCTCGCATGGACAACATGATGGTCAACTCCATCCGCAAGTTCGCCGCCGTCAAGAAGCGCGCGAACGACCTTGCAGTACTGCTCCAGCCCGCGCGCCCAGGCTCCTCATTGCCTGCCACCCTCATCGGCCTCCATGGTGATGAACTCTTTCAAGCCCTGGTGGCCCTGCAGTTGCCGGAGGTCGCGATGAAGAATGTGCACCTCGAGGCCGCGCTCGTCGCGCAGCGCCTCGCCATGCAAGAAACCGTCGACCTGCACATCCACGTCTACGAGGAAATCGTCTACATCGGCCACTACAAGGCCAGCGAGGACAGAAAGACGTTGGCCTTCTTCCAGCGGCTGGAATCTTTGGACGCCATTGTTTAGAATCACGTCGACCTGGCCACGAAAGCCGCTGCTACTTAGCCGTCGTTTGGTGGGCCGGCGCCCTGAGTCGAGGAGGTGGACGTCGTCGATGGATGCATCTCTTCTTCTTGCCTCCTGTAACCAGCACTGCATCGCCTTGTGGCCTTAATGTTTTATTAGTATAGGAGTATATGGCATTTTTATTCCAGTAGTAACATTTTCACTGTGAGGCGGGGCCGCATTTGAGCAAACCGACCATTGGCAAATCCGCACCCCGCCCACCGGGCGTCGGCCGAGTTTAGAATTAGAAGAGAGAAACGAGGGAGAAGAGCTAGCTGTAGCATAGACGATGTTGTCAGATGGGACTCGCGTTGATAGAATAGGAGTACTGAGCACTCGTACCTCTTTTTTTAGGGAAAAAGCAGTCGTATGTCTAGTACTACCACTAGTTGGGTGCGTGCAACCTATACCTGTCATCACTTTAGGTCTCCTTTTCGAACCGCAGCTACGCTTCACCGTACATATTTTTTCACGCATTTATCCTCCTATATGTACTCCTAGGCTATTTCCATGTGCTCCCTTTCGCCGACATGTGGGACATAGAGCATCTGGGTCGTAGTGCATGCACGACTCGGAGCATATGCCGGGGTACTTTACATTTCAGACCTCACGAATTACATGCAAACCCCCCACAGAAGAATAAATAAATGAATGAATCACTACATGAAACCGGATTATTTTCGTAGAAACCGGAGCACGTTCATTAAATTTTGGACATAACACCTTTATAAAAAACTACCGGACCTAAACCAGCCTAAGGGCCTCTTTGATTCGCAGGATACACAAAACACTAAAATGGGGAAAGTATGATGGCGATGAACCGAGACGAGGAGAACTCTACTAACTCAGTTAGAGGTTAGAGTTAGATTCTAACCCTGAACTAATTCTAAACCAAAGAGGTGTATGGATGGTAGGGTTAGATTGGCAATAAATGTTCTTTCTCAATCACTGCGCAACACTGCTCACTCCAATCCAAGACCAAGTGACCAGAAGCCAGAAGCACCAATAGAGGCGATGGTCACGAGCGGCAGTCGGCTGTGCCAAATCATCCAAGGCGCCCGCCTGCGGCCCCGCACCGCGCAGCGTTTCCAGACGGTGCTGGCGACCGCCGGCGTCGTAGCCCTCGCCGACGCCGGCGTCGTAGCCCTCGCCGACGCCGGCTTCGCCTCTCGCATGGACGACATGATGGTCAACTCCATCCGCAAGTTCGCCGCCGTCAAGAAGCGTGTAGCGAAAGCTCCTACTAGTCCTGCCAGCCACCATGCTCATGCGCGAGGGAGGGACGCAGCTTCATTGACTTACTGCTCCTGCCTTTGCGTCTATGACAGGTGGGCGCAATAGGTGGTTGGCCCACCTGTCATGCAGCCAAAGGCAGGTGCAGTTAAGGCACCGGAGCTCAGTCCGCGAGGGAGAGGGCATTGTAGTAATCAAACTTCTCGGTCTTGTATGAGTTGATGCGACACATCAAAGCACTGCACTCGATATAAGTCTTTTTACACATTTCAAATGGACTACTACATACGGGTGTATGTAGACATATTTTGCTTCGTATGTAGTCACTTGTTGAAATCTCTAAAAAGACTTATATTTGGAAACGGAGGGAGTACAACGCATGCATGCATGCCGTGACTTCCCTTTTGATACTTGCATGTGTTGATTTGATGCAGCTTGCCAAATTTTGACTATAAATTTAACTAGCCAAATTTTCATGCATGTCACAAAAAATTACGGGGCTGTTTGGATTGTGACTATGTTTGTCTTATGTTGCCACATTATTTTTCCCACACTTGCCTAACTTGAGTTGCTCAAATTGTTAGACACACTTTGGCTTGCCTAAGGGAATCTTGCCACACTTTTTGTGTCTATGACATGTGGGGTTCACTACTAATAAAAAAATCTTGTCTTAGGTGTGGCTAATAAAAAAGACTTATATTTAGGAACGGAGGGAGTAGAAAATATAAATAATAATGCATGGTTGGGCAACCCACGTTTCCGATAATTTTAGCCGTGGGCTTGTTCACAATTTTTACGAGGGGGTGGTTGTTCATTTAATGGAGGGACTTGTACCAGACTTTAACGATACAAAGTGCGACTTGGCACACCGTAACACCACTTGAACAAGCGGGTAGCTATCTCAAAAAACAATCAACAACTAAAAAACGGCGACCTGGCACGTAGTACACAATTTTAAACTATTGTTTTGATGGAGTGAAAAAGGAAAACTACCCCACTACGTATATATAGGCCGGAGCCTCCGCGCTTGCTTGCTAGGGTTGCTCTATTCACACACTCTCATCCTCTCCAGATCTAAACAAGATAGAGGTGGTAACACTGTCTTTCTCCCTTCAAAAAACACTGTCTTTCTATCCTCACCACTGGTTACATATCCGGACGTATCCCCCTCCGCCGGTGAAGGGGAGGAGGGGCAGCGTTTAGGCCTTCGTCGACAGCGAGGGAGGAGACCCACTGCCGTCCGCACCGTTATCTCTGGCCGAGCACCAGCGCGGGAGGTCCTCCGATCCCTTCGTCGTTGCCCTGGTGTGGGCGGATCCGGCCTCCAGTCGCCCACCTATCCACATCCCGACGACCTTCAGGTATATCTTCCTTCGAAACCGCCTTAGCTCTACTTCCCCAGCTCGCTACGTTGCTGCATGTGCATCATTTTCTACCTCTCAGCCCCTCTCGATCGGATGGTCCAACGTCACCTATTTTTTTTCTTCTATTGTTAGAGGTAAAGCTACTTCATGGAGTCGAATCTTGTACTTGGTTCAAACAAGAAATAAAGTGGGGGTAGGGGAATTTAGTAGTATATAGCGCATCGGACTTGGTACAAATAGGAAGGAAAGGGGGTGAAAGTAGTACAGACTGGTCATCCAACCGGTCTCTTGGTCGAAAAGGAAAATATAGGGGTAACGATGTACACAGTGGTATGACCAGGACTAGATTTGCTATCCACACATAGGAGTAGGTGGCTAGAGTGAACAAAAATGGGACCAACCCAGATATGTTTCTTGGATGTTTGTTTCTCGGGGCAACAAACTATGAATCACCACTTTATGCCCCTGTTTAGGTACATGGTGCTGGACTGCTGGTCACCCACTGTCCCATGCCCTTATACCAAATATTTAGTTGTTCTTAATCTAATGCCCCTAGTAAAAATGAAGCCATGCCACTGTTATAATCCATGACAAGTTTAGCCAAATGTTTTTGCCCGTAATTATTTGAGACTCTGACTGTTTCCTCTGTAGCTTTTTTGTGCAACCAGGGATATCCATTTCACCTGGTTGCTGTTGTGACCTTTTGGTGCACTGCACAAAACTCTTCTTAAAATAAGTGACTTTTGTGTTGTTTAACTGGAATGTCAGAATGGAACAGTTGGTTCATTTCTGTGAAACTTCACAAAGGGAGATCTGTGTTCCAATCCTCATCATCCATATTGGCACCATAACCTTCCTTTAAGTAAGAATGATATTTAATGCATGTGTTCATCTCTATTTTGCGACTGCCATGAGAAAATAATGCTATTTTTACTAGTACACTTGTACTCCCTCACTGACAAAACCAATTCTGAAATAGAAGGCCAATCATGTACTTGGTTTCACCAACTGGCGAGGAGAATGAGAAACAGAGCATGAAGAGGAGGAAGAAGAAGAGTAAACAGTGCCAAGGAGATCTTGCTGAAGCCAGAGCCCTCAGTCGAGGCCATTCAAGGGCTCCGGCAACGACTACCTTACATGTGAGACGATCCTACAGGGAGCCCTTCCACTTCTGCTGTCTCACTTAATTAATTAGGAGTACTTAAGTACCACTAATTTATTGCTGCCTAATTTTCCTGTCGGAGTTAAACAAATCTTTAGTAGCACCCTATGCTGAATCATGTATGTGTGTATGTTTGTCTATGGAGGTGAATCATATGGTGGAGCAGGGAGGGAATGCTAACTTTACCCATTAAGATAATGAGGGTGCTTCTATTTGTTAGTGTATGTTTCATCAACTAGTCCCACTATTATAGTAATCTCACTCTCTCAATATATGTGCCAACAGGGATGCTCGATTTTGGTGGAACTGCACAAAAACTTTGGGTGCTTCATTGCCTCGACAGCTTCCTTCCTTTCCTGTTACTCGCTAATCTTGTCTTGCATTCTTCCTTTGCTGTCAGTCGCTTGGCTTATCTTGGCTTCGAGTCAAAGGAAATAGTAATTGATATGCTACCTCACACAGGTTGGTACTGGTCTTTATCCTGATTATTGTGCTTGTCATATGTATTGGTAATTTGGTATTGTGCTACTGTTTGCCGATTTCATAAAGGAGTAACTTGGAGCCTGAACTCGCAGGCAAATCATTACATCGGGTGATTTTAGTAGAACTGCACAAAAAGATCAGATGGACAGGTACTTATGCTACAGCTATGTACTCCAAAGTTCACTCAGACAAGCATCGATGTTGACAAAAATAAGTGCCTATATTCATTCGAGTATCAACCGGCGTCAACCAATTGTCAAACTCCAAGTATTAGGAGAGTGAACGCCAAAAATATTGCTTGGCGCATAGCCCAGAAAAATGCAGTCCAGTCTTTGGTCCCCACTTGTGCCTTTTGGTTATCGGCACATATGGTAGCAAATTGTATGGCATGGAGTCTAAAGATTCCAGACAAGTTGGTTGACGCGTATATTCATCTGGCACTCAATCAGTCTGCACGCCAGGGATGCTCCATTCCAGTTGAACTGCACAAAAAATTTGGGTGGTTCATTTTCTCAACCGCCTCCTTTCTCGTCTGCAATGTAGAATTTTGGCGAGATACATGACCAAGATGAGCCAGTAAACTAGTTGGATGAAAGTAGTGGCCAAGTTGCTCAAACCTCCCTCGGCACGAGGCCACTATTTAAGGATAAACCTACAAGCAAAGTTCAGATTGTCTGTGCTGCCTCTTATGTACTCAAAAGTTTACTCGTACAAGCATTAATTTTAGCAAGAAGTACCTCCGACTGAACACCATTTACCAGTCTGCAATGTAGAATTTTGGCGAGCTACAGGACCAAGATGAGCTAGTAAACTAGTTGGATGAAAGTAGTGGCCAAGTTGCTCAAACCTCCCTCGGCACGAGGCCACTATCTGAGGATAAACCTACAAGCAAAGTTCAGATTGTCTGTGCTGCCTCTTATGTACTCGTACGAGCATTAATTTTAGCAAGAAGTACCTCCGACTGAACACCATTTACCAGTCTGTACCCTAGGTAATTAAAGTTCGTCCATGGATCATATTGGCTGTGATCTCAATCATTTGGATGCATAAACATACTGAACATGTGTATATCTGAATCTTTTTGTGAATTATCTATGAATATTGTTGTGTGATCTATCAATCATTTGGATCCATAGACATGCTGAACTTGTGTATATATGAATCTTTTGAGTTGTTGATAGTGAATGTTGGCTATGAATATGAACGTGTCCTGTGAACCTGAGTTTGATACGGATGTTTACCTTTTCTGTTGTGCTTGTGTGTGAACTTGTTAGTATGCCTACTATGGGGTATGTGACGTGTGGGTGTCAACGGCACACCTTCTTCCCGAGAAGAATTGCACCTGCTTTGTTAGGGTAGCAAGAGCGCATCAGCTCTTTTTAATCTTTTTGCTCTGTCTTGCCCCCTCCCCCGCTCAACCCCTGACGTAATGTTTTCGGCCTCAAAACAAACATAGTACTGCGTTGTTTTTGGGGCTTGATGAAAAATCGAGTGCTGGTTTCTGTAGGTTGGCCCGCCCAGCAAATGGGTTGCTGGTCCACCATGGATTGGGAGGCTAAAAATACAAGTTGTATGGTGCAGAGGCAAGTAAAAAACGCCATCGAGAGCCATCCACTGAAGAAAAAAATCACTCCTGATGTGCTTCTTTAGTCATGCCACCGGCCCCCTCTATAATCCAGTTTGCTCGGGGATCTGGTATTTCCAGAGGGCGAACAAGTATCAGCTAGGCCTAGGTTTTGTATTTTAGCATGCGTAGCCCACGACATACGGTGATAGTGGTTTCAACTTATTTTTTGAGGTCCATACCGACCTATGGGCTTTTTCTTAAAGATCGGCAGCCCAATGTATTTTTTAACCACATTATATATATTTATATTATTACTATTATCGTATATTTTATAGAGACTTATATATACATTATAAAAACATCCCAGTTGTTATTAACTTATAAAAGTAAATGTTTAACAGAAGTTGGCAAGGAAAATCCTGGTTGTTTTTGACTCACGGGCAAGGAAAATCCTGGTGATTGCGTACAAAAGCTTGCGAAGATTTTAAGGACCAATGTAATAATAACGCGCTCATTTTTATTTTAAGCAATAACTCGCTAATTTGTTAATTATGTATATAAAAAATGTGCCTCTCCGGTTTATTTTTGATATTAATTGCTCCTTCTAACATAACATTATATATATAACGAGCCCAGCTAATTCGTGTATTTAAAGGAAGTGCAAATGGGCCGGGATTTCTTAGATAATATAAATGGGCCGCATTGACGCGAAATTATTTGTTCACCCAGCCCAGAAAATGGACTGTACATTCTAGAAAACATGGGTTAAATATATGCCACATTTTTGCAGGCTGGCATGTGGGCCAATAGGTCGAAGCCTATGCAGGGCGTTGTCAAATTGGTCGGCATGCACCTTCAACCTCTCGTCTTCTTCCTCCAGCGTCACCGGGACCGCCTGGTCCGGCCTCCGGCGGCTAGCAGCTCTGCTTAGCACGCATCGCTGGGAAGCGCTACCACACCGTCGGCTAGGCTATCCCTCCACACCTCCACACCTCCTGTTATTCTCCACCGACTGCAGCCCCACGCCTCACCAGAACCAGCTATAACCCTTCTCCTCCACTCAATTTGTGACTCCACTGCCGCGTCTTCCCATCTCCGAGTCGTTCTCGTCCGGGGCCTCGCCGTCGTCCACCACCTCGCTGCGCTCGGTGCGGCGTGGTCAAGAAACGAGAGTCATCGGAAGAGGACTGTACGTGGAGAGCCTGACGGCTGGGACCCACGAGGTTCATGGTCGCACGCAAGGAAAGTTCCTCCTTATTAAGCTGGAAAAAAATGTTTCCTCCACCTGACAGCTGGGACCCACCGGATGTATCTTCGCACGGAAGGAAGTGCATCCTTGTTATGTGAAAAAATTATTCCTCCCGTTAACAGCTAGGACCCGTCAGATTTGGTGTCTGACTTGTGGGCCTACTAAGCGGACGTGTACGCAGGGCTTTGTCAACTTAATCAACAAATGATTCGAGCAGTTGGACCGTTGGATGTTAATCCAACAGCCATGCTCCTTCTTCAACCTCTGTTCTTGCTCCTGTCTCCCGTGGGCGGCACCGCGGCTGTGCTGCCGCGCACCCGAACCAGTCAAGTTTCCCACTCCTCTCCATCTGCGACTCCACTGCCCCATCTTCCCCATCTCCGGGTCGTTCCAGTCTGGGGCCTCGCCGTCGTCCACCGGCCTTTGGTGCGCTCGGCACAGTGTGGTCAACGTGGTCAACAACCGAGAGTCATTGGAAGATGACTGTACGTGAGAGGCTGACAGTGGGGACGCACCACGCCCATGGACGCATGCATGCAACGGAATGCGGCGTGGTCAACGTGGTCAAGGAACGACTTCCATCGGAAGTGTACTGTACGTGGAGAGGCTGACAGCTGAGTCCATAGCCGCAGCAAGGAAGTGCCTCCTTATTAGGTGGAAAATAATGATTTCTCCACCTAACAGCAGGGACCCACCGGACGGGCAACCGTATTTTGTGAAAAAAACGTTTTCCCCCCGACTGCTGGGTCCACCAGACAGGTCACCGTATTTCGCAAAAAAAACGTTCCCCCCGCTGTCAGCTCGGACCCACCGGAAGTGCCTCCTTATTACGCACACAAAAAATGAATACTCCCCCTGCTAGTTGGGACCCACCTTGGTGGGTGGCTGACTTGTGGGCCTACTAAGTTGACGGGGATGGAGGGCTTTGTCAGCTTAGTCAATGTGAATGATTCTAGCTCCAGTGACCGTACGATGTCCATCCAACGGTCGTAGTGCTTCTTGAACCTCTGGTCTTCTTGCTCCAGCCGCCCAAAGCAGCGCCGGTCGTGCCGCATGCTCCTGCCTCCCGTGGCCGGCTGTGCTGCCGTGGAGGCCTCACGGCCCCCTACTATTCCCACCGCTGGCCAGGCCCTGCGGCGACGGCAGCCTCACACCGCAGCCGAACCAGTGAACCCTCGTACTCCTCTCCGCGCGGGCTTCCACTGTCGCGTCTTCACCGGCTCCGCGTTGTCCCCTTCCTAGGCCTCGCCGTCGTCCATTGCCCTGGTGCTCTTGGCGCGGCGTGGTCAACATGGTCAAGGAACGGCTTCCATCGGACGTGGAATGTACGTGGAGAGGCTGACAGCGGGGACCCACCGGACGGGCCGCAGCAAGGAAGTGCCTCCTTATTACGTGCAAAATAATTATTCCTCCACCTGACAGCGGGGACCCACCGGACGGGCCACCGTGTTTCGTGAAAAAAACGTTTCCCCCTGACTGCTGGGACCCGCCAGCTACATCTTTGCACGCAAGGAAGTGTGTCCGGGCAAAAAAAACAATTCGCCCCCCTGACTGCTGGGACCCACTAGCTACATCTTCGCACGCAAGGAAGTGTCTGACAGTCAGGACCCACCTGGTCGAAGCGTACGTAGCATTATCATTCTGGTCACGAACGTGTACGTACATACTGGTCGATGTAGAGGCGCGTACGTGTCATAGTAGAGGCGCACACGTAGCATGTACACGTACGTACAGCGGCCAATGTGCAAGAAAGAAAATACGGCCACGTACGTACATACGGGCAGGGTCTCGAACGCCTACTCGCGCATACGTACGGCCAGGGCTCGTGTAAATGGCTGGGTCAGAACAGAGAAACTGCATCATCGTCGTGTTCATGGGGAGGCAACGGAATGCGTCGTGTTCATCGGGAGACAACGGAACGCGTGGGAGCCAACCGGCTTGGAGGGAACAACCGATGGAAACGAGGCCTGGCATACCGCAGAATGGAGGAAACAGCCTTGTGTTCGACCGGCCACGGTCGAAACGGGATCCTGTTCATCGGGACAGGTCTGGAGTACCGCAAAACAGAGGAAACAGACCTCCTACGGTCGAAACGGGGGTCCTGTTGATCGGCAGGGGTGTGATGTATCGCAAAACGAAGGAAACGGGCTTGTGTTGGAGCGCTACGGTCAAAACGAGGGTCCTGTTCATCGGGAGGGGTGTGGCGTACCACAAAACGGGACTCCACGGGATACTATTCATCTCCACCATCGACCCCCTCCAGCCTCCACGGGCTACTGTTCATCCACCGTGGACCTCCTCCAGCCTCCACCTGCGACTGTTCATCCACGGGCTCCTGTGGATCGAACCTCCACCGCGCGCTACTCCACCGGCTACTGTTCAACCACCCCTCTCCACGGGCTCTGTTGATCGAGCCTCCACCACGCGCTACTCCACCGGCTACTGTTCAACCATCCCTCTCCACGGGCTCCTGTTCAACCACCCCTCCACGGGCTACTGTTCATCCAGCCCTTCACCGTCTACTGTTCATCCTGCCCTCCACGGGGTGGTCCTGTTCATCCAGCCCTCCACGGGGTCCTGTTCATCCAGCCCCAACCGGCTCGATCGATCGGGGTCATGTTCATCCAGAGGCAACACCACGGGGTCCTGTTCATGCACCCCCACCGGGAACTGTTCATCCAAACCCCCCAGCAATGCTCACTATTCATCCAGAGGCAGCATCGATCGGCTTCAGTTAGCAGCAGTAGCGAAGGAATCGCTCGATCGGGTTCAGTTAACAGCCATCGATCGATCGCTCGGGTTCAGTAACGCGTAGCCTGCAGTGCAATCGCTCGGGTTCAGTTAGAGCCCAACGCCTCGCTCAGGTTCAGTTAGAGCCCAACGCCTTGCACCCCACGCGCGTGCGTGTACGAGAGAAACGCGCATCGCTCGGCCCCGACCACCCACCCTAACCGGGAACACCCCGATATTTTCCTCGCCCTCGCTTCTACCATGGTTTTTTCCGTCATGGACGGCCCAAAGAATGTCATGCAGCCGCGTCTCCGGCCCACCCAGGATGAAAAGCCCATTTTCTGTCATGATTTTTTGTCATAGAAGTAGGACCCCGCCACATCTATGATGATACCGGGTTTTGTCACAATTATCGTCATAGAAGTGTCATAAGTATGACAGAAAAAAATTCGTTCGGCCAAAAATGTCACGGATGTGTCTTTTTTTGTAGTGGCTCTCTTTCTTTACCGTGCTTCCTAGCAACGAAGTCTCTTTTATCATAACGTTGATTCTTTGATTGTGGGTTATCAAGATCAACAGCAGGTTCAATCTCTACATCATTGTTATTGCTAGGTTGAGCATCAACATGAACATCATCATTAACATTATCACTGGGTTCATGTTCATTACCAGATTGTGTTTCACCATCAGAAATAGAAATGTCATTGGGATTCTCAGGTGTGTCAACAACAGGTTCACTAGGAGCATGCAAAGTCCTATCATTTTTCTTTTTCTTCTTCTTAGAAGGACTAGGTGCATCAACATTAGTTCTCTGAGAATCTTGCTCAATTCTCTTAGGGCGGCCCTCAGGATACAAAGGTTCCTGAGTCATTCTACCCCCTATAGTCACAACTCTAACAACATTATCATTTTTCTTATTATTTAATTCATTGAGCAAATCAACTTGTGCTTTAAGCACTTGTTCTACTTGAGTGGTAACCATAGAAGCATGTTTAGTAATAAGTTTATGTTCACCTTTAACTCCAGACATATAATCACTCAAGTGTTCAATCATATAAGCATTTCATTTCAATTGTCTACCAACATAAGCATTGAAGTTTTCTTGTTTAACTATAAAATTATCAAACTCATCCAAACATTGGCTAGCACACTTATTACAAGGAATATCACCTTCATCAAATCTATAGAGAGAATTTACCTTTACTACCTGTGTCGGGTTATTAAGACCATGCATTTCTTCAATAGGTGGTAAATTCTTAACATCTTTAGCTTTAATACCCTTTTCTTTCATATATTTCTTTGCCTCTTGCATATCTTCAGGACTGAGAAATAGAATACACCTTTTCTTCGGAGTTGGCTTAGGAGTTGGTTCAGGAAGTGTCCAATCATTATCATTACTCAATATATTATTCAATAGCAATTCAGCTTGCTACACAGTTCTTTCCCTGAAAACACAACCAACACAACTATCCAGGTGGTCTCTGGAAGCATTGATTAGTCCATTATAAAAGATATCAAGTATTTCATTTTTCTTGAGAGGATGATCAGGCAAAGCATTAAGTAATTGGAGAAGCATCCCCCAAGCTTGTGGGAGACTCTCTTCTTCAATTAGCACGAAATTATATATTTCCATTAAGGCAACTTGTTTCTTATGAGCGGGGAAATATGTAGCAGAGAAGTAATAAATCATATCCTGGGGACTACGCGCACAACCAGGAGCAAGAGAGTTAAACCATGTTTTAGCATCACCCTTTAATGAGAACGGAAATAGCTTAAGGATATAGTAGTAACGAATTTTTTCCTCATGAGTGAATAGGGTGGCTATATCATTTAATTTAGTAAGATGTGCCACAACAGTTTCAGATTCATAGCCATAAAAAGGATCAGATTCAACCAAAGTAATTAACTCAGGATCGACAGAGAAATCATAATCCTTATCGGAAATACAGATAGGTGAAGTAGCAAAAGCAGGGTCATATTTCATTCTAGCATTCAAAGACTTTTCTTTCAGCTTAACTAACAGTTTCTTAAGATCATATCTATCTTTGCAAGCAAAAAAGTCTCTAGAAGTTTCTTCATCCATAACATAACCCTCAGGCACATCAGGCAATTCATATCTAGGGGGAGAATCTTCATCATCACTTTCATCAATATTATCAGTTTCAGTAATTTCATTCTCTCTAACCCTAGCGAGTTGTTCATCAAGAAATTCACCTAGTGGCACAGTATTATCAAGCATAGAAGTAGTTTCATCATAAGCATCATGCATGGCAGAAGTGGCATCATCAATAACATGTGACATATCAGAATCAATAACAGGTGTAGGTGTTGCAAGTTTACTCAAAACAGAAGGTGAATCAAGTGCAGAGCTAGATGGCAGTTCCTTACCCCCCCCCCCCTCGTAGTTGAGGGAAAAATCTTGGTTCTTTCATCTTTCATGTTCCTCATAGTGATCAAAAGATATAAATCCCAAGTGACCCAAAGAGTAGAGCTATGCTCCCCGGCAACGGCGCCAAAAAATAGTCTTGATAACCCACAAGTATAGGGGATCGCAACAGTTCGAGGGTACAGTATTCAACCCAAATTTATTGATTCGACACAAGGGCAGCCAAAGAATATTCTCAAGTATTAGCAGTTGAGTTGTCAATTCAACCACACCTGAAAGACTTAATATTCTGCAGCAATATTTAGTAGCAAGGTAGTATGGAAGTAACGGTAACGGTGGCAAAAGTAACAGTAGCAGTTTTGTAGTAATCGTAACAGTGGCAACGGAAAAGTAACTAAGCAAAGATCAATATGTGAAAAGCTCGTAGGTAATGGATCGATGATGGATAATTATGTCGGATGTGATTCCTCATGCAACAGTTATAACATAGGGTGACACAGAACTAGCTCTACTTCATCAACGTAATGTAGGCATGTATTCCGAATATAGTCATACGTGCTTATGGAAAAGAACTTGCATGACATCTTTTTGTCCTACCCTCCCGTGGCAGCGGGGTCCTATTGTAAACTAAGGGATATTAAGGCCTCCTTTTAATAGAGTACTGGACCAAAGCATTAACACTTAGTGAATACACGAACTCCTCAAACTACGGTCATCACCAGGAGTGGTCCCGATTATTGTCACTTCGGGGTTGCCGGATCATAACTCATAGTAGGTGACTATTGACTTGCAAGATAGGATCAAGAACTCACATATATTCATGAAAACATAATAGGTTCAGATCTGAAATCATGGCACTCGGGCCCTAGTGACAAGCATTAAGCATAGCAAAGTCATAGCAACATCAATCTTAGAACATAATGGATACTAGGGATCAAACCCTAACAAAACTTACTCGATTACATGGTAAATCTCATCCAACCCATCACCGTCCAGCAAGCCTACGATGGAATTACTCACGCACGGCGGTGAGCATCATGAAATTGGTGATGGAGGAAGGTTGATGATGATGATGGCGACGGATTCCCCTCTCCGGTGCCCCGAACGGACTCCAGATCAGCCCTCCCGAGGAAGATTAGGGCTTGGCGGCGGCTCCGTATCGTAAAACGCGATGAATCCTTCTCTCTGATTTTTTTCTCCCCGAACATGAATATATGGAGTTGGAGTTGAGGTCGGTGGAGTCTCAGGGGGCCCACGAGGCAGGGGCATGCCCCAGGGGGTGGGCACGCCCTGCACCCTCATGGACAGGGTGTGGGCCCCCTGGTGCTGATTCTTTCGCCAGTATTTTTTATTAATTCCAAAAATATTCTCCGTGAAGTTTCAGGTCATTCCGAGAACTTTTATTTCTGCACAAAAATAACACCATGGCAGTTCTGCTGAAAACAACGTTAGTCCGGGTAAGTTCCATTCAAATCATGCAAGTTAGAGTCCAAAACAAGGGCAAAAGTGTTTCAAAAAGTAGATACATTGGAGACGTATCAGGGGCGCGCCTCCCGAGCTTGTCGCTCCCTCGTGGCCCTTCATGTCTTCTCCCAAACCTTCTAGGGTACCTTCTGGTCCAGGAAAAAACAATCCAAAGTTTTTTCTCCGTTCGAACTCTGTTTGATATTGATTTTCTGAAAAGCCAAAAACAAGTAAAAAAACAACAACTCGCACTGGGCACTAGGTTAATATGTTAGTCCCAAAAAATTGATATATAATTCATATAAAACATCCAAGATTGAGACTATAATAGCATGGAACAATAAAAAATTATAGATACGTTAGAGATGTATCAGTAACCTTCCAGCATAACTGCAAAGACGAAGGTGTTCTAAACGCCCTCTCCCACCGCCTCGTTCAAACTTTCTCTGATTTATCAGATCTAGTGTCAAAATTTTGCACCATAGAAGATGTTTAGTTGGCTCAAAAAGAGCAAGTAGACTCGGTATGCACTGAAAAAATCAAACGTGATAGGTAGACATCTCGGAGGGAGTACTCTCTTCGCCCGCGTTAGTCGAGCCCTCACCGGAAAGAATTAAGCCATGCGCTGGATTGAAGACGGCCCTCGATGATCTTCTGGACAAACCATGCCCAATGCACTCAACCCACAACCTTTGAGCCTACTGGGTACATAGTGCAACAGGTGGCTAAGAGAGGCGAAGCCCTCCTTGGGAATAAGCAAAATCACTAGCATCCGACAACATCTTCGGACGAAGACGAGATCCGGATGATCTATGAAACTAATACATCAAAAAGCAAAAGGAAAAGAGAACTTCAGAGCTAAGTCACATCCAGCACGTCACGTCTACATCATGGTTAGACACGCCAATCACCTTCGAACAAATGGGACCAGCCAAAGCGCACCCTGAGTCACTGCCCGACTGCCTTAGTCCTCGACCCGATCGTGATCGGACGTCGACTCCAAAGGGTCCTAATGGACGGCAACAACATCCTAAACCTCATCTATGAGGACACTTTGGACAAGATTGAAACCGATAAATCATGCATCGAACAAAGTTACATTACATTTAAGGGAGTAATCATGTAAGGGAGGCGCGATGCTGTGGAAAGATCACCCTTGATGTGGTCTTCGAAACTCCCGAGATCTACCGATGCGAGGAGTTGACCTTCCACATCGTACCCTTCCAAAGTGGCTACCACACCCTGTTAGGACGTGACGCCTTCTCAAAATTTCACGCTATCCCACATTACGGGTACATGAAGCTCAAGATGCCGGGCCCGAATGGGGTGATCACTATATCAAGTAACCCTGAGAGAGCACTTCGACCAAAAATAAAACGGTGTCACTTTCCCTCGAGTCACTAGCCGAGACCTTTGCAGGCGAGGAGTTGACTGCACTTTGGGCCACGGTAGACAGGGATGACATCATCCTCGACAAAAGATCAAAATCAACTTCGTTTAAACCAGCTAACGAAATCGTCAAATTTCAGTTGCACCCAACAGACCGAAACAAGATGGGATCCATAGGTGCACAACTGGCGCTAGCGGTTGACAAAGCCATGCATAATTTCCTAAAGGAAAATTGAGGTATTTTTTCCTCGTGTCCCTCTAACATGCTAGGAATCCCACGCAACCTAGCCGAGCACAATCAGAATATACTAAAAGGCTCGAAACCTGTTAAATAGGCGCTCCGACGGTTTTCAAAGCCTAACTGTCGAGCTATGGGCGAAGAATTGGCCAAGTTACTTGAGGCTAAATTTATCAGGGACATTCAACACCCCAATTGGCTGGCAAACCTGGTCATGGTACCCAAAAAGGATAAGTCTTGGGGACCGTGTGTCAATTTTAAAGACCTCAACAAGGCCTGCCCCAAGGATCCCTTTCCACTGCCACGTATTGACCAGATTGTGGATGCCACAATAGGGTAAGATTCCTTGTGTTTTCTGTACGACTATTCAAGATATCATCAGATCAAAGTGAAGGATTCCCATCAGGCAGCTACGGCCTTCATCACTCCTTATGGGCCATTCTGTTTCAATACAATGCCCTTTGGTTAAAAAAATGCAGGTGCAACATACCAGCGCATGATTCAAACATGCCTGGAGAAGCAAATCAGAAAAACAATAGAGGCTTACATCAATGACGTGGTTGTAAAAAACAAAAATGTCGGCCAACTAGTGGACGACCTCCGTGAAACATTTACCAATCTCCGAGCATATAACATTAAGCTCAATCTGGAGAAGTGCGTTTTGGAAGTACCGGGGGTAAACTCCTCGGATTTATCGTCTCCCATCATGGAATAGAGGCTAATCCTGCTAAAATTCGAGCACTAGCTCGGCTTGAAGTACCCACTGAACTAAAGCACGTCCAAAAACGGGCAGGATGCATGGCCGCTCTGAGCCAACTCGTTTCATGGCTCCTAGGAAAGGCATTGCCCCTCTACAAATTGCTAAAGCAAACAGAAAACTTCAAATGGACTAGCGGGGCTGGGGCCGCCCTAGAGGAAATTAAAGCCCTCCTTGCTGCCAATCATATATTGGCAGCTCCTGGGGCAAGTGGGTCAATGTTGATATACATTTCGGCACCAACCAAGTAGTCAGCGCAATCCTGTTGGTCGAGCGCGACATGGAGGACCATAAGTTCCAAGTTCGAAGACTAGTCTACTACATTTCCAAAGTGCTTACCCTCTGTAAAACAAGTCTGATGACCCACAAGTATAGAGGATCACAACAATTTTCGAGGGTAGAGTATTCAACCCAAATTTATTGATTCGGTACGAGGGGAGCCAAAGAATATTTGCAAGTATTAGCAGCTGAGTTGTCAATTCAACCACGCCTGGAGATTAATTATCTGCAGCAAAGAAATCAGTAGCATAGTAATATGATAGTTTTGATAGTAGTAGCAACAGCAATAGTAACGGTAACAGTTATAGCAATGATTTTGTAGCAAGTGTAACAGTAACAGTAGCAGTAGTAACTTAGCAAGATCAATATGTAGGAAAATCGTAGGCATTGGATCGGTGGATTCATTGGATGATATTCATCATATAACAGTCATAACCTAGGGCGATACAAAACTAGCTCCAGTTCATAAATATAAGGTAGGCATCTACTCCGTAAATAGTCATACGTGCTTATGGAAAGAACTTGCATGACATCTTTTGTCCTACCCTCCCGTGGCAGCGGGGTCCATATGGAAACTAAGGGATATTAAGGCCTCCTTTTAATAGAGAACCGGAACAAAGCATTAACACATAGTGAATACATGAACTCCTCAAACTACGGTTATCACCGGAAAGTATCCTGAATACTGTCACTCTAGGGTTTACGGATCATAACACGTAGTAGGTGAATATGACTTGCAAGATCAGATCTAGAACATAGATATAATGGTGATAACATAAATGGTTTAGATCTGAAATCATGGCATCCGGGTTAGTTTCATTCAAATCATGCAAATTAGAGTCCAAAACAAGAGGAAAAGCGTTAGGAAAAGTAGATACGATGGAAACGTATCAACTCCCCCAAGCTTAATACTTTGCTTGTCCTCAAGCAATTCAGTTGATAAACTGAAAGTGAAAAAGAGAAACTTTTATGAACTCTTTTGCTCTTGTTTACATAAATAAGCTTAAGTAGCACCCAGGTTTTCAGCAACGATCATGATTAACCATAGGAGCAATGACTCATAAAAATTATATTAACTCATATCAATGGCATAATCAACTAGCAAGCAATAATAAGATATCTCAAATGCCAACACTTTGTCAAAACAATCATGATACAATATGACAACAGTGGTATGTCGCTAGCCCTTTGTGAGACCGCAAAACATAAATGCAGAAACTTAAAAAAAAACATAAATGCAGAGCTCCTCCAAAGTTCAAGCAGCGACTAAACATTGTAATTCATGGTAGAAAAGATCCAGTCATGATGCATCCAACATTAACTATACACAATGCATGAGGACGACAATAGTGCTCTTAGCTCTGGTGCTTATTTGAGAAGGTGATGACTCAACATAAAAGTAAATAGATACTCCCTTCGCAGAGGGAAGCAGGGATTTGCAGCGGTGCCAGAGCTCAGCTTTTTAAAACAAAGATAAATGAAATTTTGAGAAATGCACCCTTCCTATTTACGTCATGACCGAAAGTTATCAATATCTTCCATGCTAAACACATTAGTGGAGGTTTCCAAGCGATAAAAGTAAAGGTTTACTCCCCTCCAGCAACAAACACACTCCACGGCTAGCCGAATCCACGGGTATCGTCCATACCAACATCAGTCCTGGGGGAGTTTTTTAATTATTTCGAATTTTTGAATTCGTGACTGGGCATCCCTATTACCGCCCCTCAAGGACGAGTGAATAAACACTCACCATGAGAATAACCCGCTTAGCATGGAAGATACCGACTACCCCATGTTGCTCTATGAACAATCCAGGCACACAAAAACAGATGTTTGTTTGAAGTTTTTAGAGGTAGCACATGCAAATTTACTTAGAGCGGCAGGGTAATACAGCATATAGGTAGATATGGTGGACTCATCTGGAATAACTTGGGTTTTTGGATTTTGATGCACAAGTAGTATTACTGCTTAGTACAGGCGAAGGCTAGCAAATAGTTGAGAAGCAGCTAGCTAGAGACCGAAAACGGTCATGAACATGCATTATGAATAATAAACATTAGATACTAGCATGAGTAGGATATGGACACCATGAACATAAATATCATAGAGGCTATGCTGGTTTTGATTCAACTACATGCATAAACATGTGCCAAGTCAAGCCACTTGAAACATTCAGAGGAGGATACCATATCATCATACCACATCACAATCATTTTAACGCAATGTTGACGCCCAAGATAAATCATTATCCACTCCTAGATACTTAAGCATGGCATGAGAAACTATAATTTCTAATTGTCATTGCAAACATGTTTGATCATAATAGGCTGAATCATGGATACTAGGTTAAACATATTTACAAAAACAGAACAAGTGGAGTTGTCGTTTCTCTCTGCCACAGCCAGTTCATAATAGTGTAAGGGTGCCATGGACTAAGTTGGGATCTGCAAACATTTTATTCAAGATGAGAAGACAAAGCAATTTGGGCTCTTTGTTAGATCAACAATAATGCATATGAGAACCACTCAACACTTTCATCATGGTCTTCTCCTTGGCATGACTCGGTAAAAAGAAAAGAATTTCAGAGAAACACACTGAAATATTTTTGGAGTTTTTAATTTTTCTTGAAGGAAGCAAATTAAGGAAAAATAAAAATGAAAACGAGAAAACTACTTACACGGGAAAGCCCCCAACAAGAAGAAGAAGAATCGATAAATCTTTTTGGGTTTTCTTTTTAATACTACAACTAACTACACTAGAAACAAAAACCGAAAAGAAGCAAGAAACATTCTTTTTGGATTTTCTCGAAGTTTTTCAAACAGACAGAAGAAAGCAAGAAATAAACCTACCATGAAACATTCAGAGGAGGATACCATATCATCATACCACATCACAATCATTTTAACGTAATGTTGACGCCCAAGATAAATCATTATCCACTCCTAGCTACTTAAGCATGGCATGAGAAACTATAATTTCTAATTGTCATTGCAAACATGTTTGATCATAATAGGCTGAATCATGGATACTAGGTTAAACATATTTACAAAAACAGAACAAGTTGAGTTCATACCCGTTTCTCTCTGCCACAGCCAGTTCATCAAATATCATCATTATTGCCTTTCACTTGCACGACCGAATGATATGAAAATAATAATAGTGCAAGGGTGCCATGGACTAAATTGGGATCTGCAAACATTTTATTCAAGATGAGAAGACAAAGCAATTTGGGCTCTTTGTTAGATCAACAATAATGCATATGAGAACCACTCAACACTTTCATCATGGTCTTCTCCTTGCATGACTTGGTAAAAAGAAAAGAATTTCAGAGAAACACACTGAAATATTTTTGGATTTTTTAGTTTTTCTTGAAGGAAGCAAATTAAGGAAAAATAAAAATGAAAACGAGAAAACTACTTACACGGGAAAGCTCCCAACAACAAGAAGAAGAATTTATAAATCTTTTTGGGTTTTCTTTTTAATACTACAACTAACTATACTAGAAACAAAAACCGAAAAGAAGCAAGAAACATTCTTTTTGGATTTTCTCGAAGTTTTTCAAACACACAGAAGAAAGCGAGAAAATAAACCTACCATGGATAGTACAATGAAAAAGTGTGGACACCGACAAATGGAATGAAATGTGAGAACATGAATGTAATATTGGTGGAAATACATACTCCCCAGAGCTTAGGCTTTTGGCCTAACTTGGTAGTCACCATCCGTGGCCTGCATAATAGTTAGAGTGGTAGCTCACGGAGGCTCTTGGTGCAACCACCTCAGCCCGCCGAGCATCATAAAATCATTGCATGGCCATAGGCAGGATTTGGTAGCTGCCTTCTCGTATCGAACTTGCGCTTGGTTCAACATAAGACTGACGCATCGATCCACTACTAGATGATGCCTCCTAAGACCTCCTCCTCGAAGAACTCCTAAAGAAATTCATCTTATTCCTATAAATAAAATTCAAGTAGCAAACCCCCAAAACAGTTTTGGAAACGGAGCTTCGAGCAAAGAGATCGAAATCCGCGGGTTTGAGAGCAAGAACACGAGAGAGAGAGAGAGAGAGAGAGAGAGAGAGAGAGAGAGAGAGAGAGCAATGGTGATTTTTTCTGGAGGTAGGAGATGACATGGGCTAAAGAGATAAGTGAGGGGGCCCACGTGGGGACCACAACCCACCGGGGCGTGCATGGGGCTGCTGGCACACCCAGGTGGGTTGTGCCCACCTCATTTTTTTGGGTCATTTTTTTAGGTCATTTTTTCAGGGCATTATGAGCACTTTTATATTTGGGTCATTTTTTTATTGCACGGGAAAATCCAGAAAATAGGATAAACATGGCAGTTTATTTTATTTAACTAAGAAAAACAGAAAACAAAAGGAAAGGATTGAAGGCAGTGCCTACTAAATTCATCAACTTCATACCTCTCAAAGATGATCCATTTATAAGGTTGATCAAGTCTTATTAACAACCACCTTCGATTAGCATGAAATCGAAGAACTTTCGTGAAAGATTAAGTTACCTCAACGGGGATATGCATGTCCCCAACAATAAGTATATCATATTTCTTTTTGACAGTAGGTAGAGGTAGTTGAAAACTTCCAATAGTGATTGTAGGAGATTTTTCAATAACATTAATACCATTCACTTGGAATTGTTTCTTCGGAAAGTGCACCATATGCGCATTACCATTGATATGAAAAGTGACCTTGCTTTTATTGCAATCAATAACAGCCCATGCAGTATTCAAATAGGGTCTACCAAGGATAATCGACATGTTGTCATCATCGGGCATCTCAAGTATAAAAAAGTCAGTTAAGATGGTAACATTTGCAACAACAACGGGCACATCCTCACAAATACCGATAGGTATGGCAGTTGATTTATCAGCCATTTGCAAAGATATTTCAGTAGGTGTGAGTTTATTCAAGTCAAGTCTTTTGTATAAAGAGAAAGGCATAAATACTAACACCCGCTCCTAAATCACACAAAGCAGTTTTAACATAGTTTATTTTGATGGAGCAAGGTATAGTTGGTATTCCCGGATCTCCAAGTTTTTTAGGTGTCCCATCCTTAAAAGAATAATTAGCAAGCATGGTGGAGATTTTAGCTTCCGGTATTTTTCTCTTGTTAGCGATGATGTCTTTCATGTATTTTGCATAAGGGGCCATCTTTAAAATATCTGTCAAGCGAGTGCGCAAAAAGACTCTCCTAAGCATTTCAGCAAAGCGCTCAAATTCTTCATCATCTTTCTTCTTATTTGATTTAGGTGGAAAGGGCATGGGTTTTTTAACCCATGGTTCTCTTTCTTTACCATGTTTTCTTGCCACAAAGTCTCTTTTATCATATCTTTTATTTTTATGTTGTGGGTTATCAAGATCAACAGCTGGTTCTATCTCAACATCATTATATATATGGTTCTTTATCATTGTTTGGTTGAGTGTCTTCATGAACGTCATCATTATCTTTTTCATAACTAGATGAATGTTCATTACCAGATTGAGTTTCAGCATCAGAGATAGAAACATCATTATTATCTTCAGGAGGTTTTTCTACTTCAGGTTCACTAGAGGTATGCAGAGTCCTATCATTTTTCTTTTTCTTTTTCTTTTTAGAAGGACTAGATGCATTAGTGTTAATTCTTTGAGAGTCTTGTTCAATTCTTTTAGGGTTTCCCTCAGGATAAAGTGGTTCATGTGTCTGTTAGGGTCGAGAGTATATCGACCAGAGGGTGGTGAATGGGAGATTCAAATTTTCTTTCGAAAGCTTTGAAACTTAATCCAAACATAACAGCAGAATAAAGTGTTGAGAGAAATGTACTGAATCAGTTTTCTTCATCAGAGGCATATTCATCGAGGAAGGCATTTACAGCAGAGCGAGTACAATGGATAATGGGTTTAACAACAATGAGGGTTATCCAGTGAGCAAACAGGTGTAACAGAATGAGATAGAGCATCACTAAATCTAAAGTAAATGCAACTGAAGGGATACATAGGGTAACAAGGACACAGACTAGCAATGAAGAAATATAGGCGAGGATAATGAAAGTAATTAACACGAATATGCAGAATTAGAATCACAGAACAATACAACAATCAGAGAATCAAATGGCACAGAGCATGAATGAAAACTACTGAATGAAATGTTGTAAAATAGATATAACAAGTGATGCTCGAAGGCGACAAGAGATTTGGTAGACCAGTTCACCCGTCTGCCAAAGGGATACATCTGGTTGGAGGGGCTGTGAATTAACATGGAAGATTAACTCTCTTCACCCTATTATCCTTCAATGCAGAGCTGATCAGACTCAGGTTGATTTCACTCGTGGTAGATCCTTGTCGGCGATTTCCAAACCTTTGGTCAACCTTCGCGAACCACAATCACTCTTGGTTGCTAAAGATCAGGCTCGGTGAAGACAACAACTCTTCAACGCTCGAAGCCAAATTTATCCGTTTAGAGAGTGCGCAGCTCTCAAGTGCAACAGGTACAAGAACTCTTACTCAGAACTGTTGTGATGCTAAACCACTATCTAAGTTTGGGCTCTTGGTTCTCCCTCGGTGGATCTTAAACTCAAATCACTGAGAGAGGGGTTGCTCAAATCAATCTTCTCAGTAATCTCAAGCGGAGCAACCAACGGATAACGTTGGAGCGGGGTGGCTATTTATAGCAGCAACCTTCCCAGAAGGGAAATGACCAAATTGGACATCGGCCTAAGCCAATGGCCTGACAACACAATTCCAACAATTGGATTTGAGCACAATGGTAACATTTCTTACGGGGCAAGAAATGCTAACTCCTCGGTCTGAGGCAAATCTCTTGCAGTGAAGAAGATCACAGTCTCTTGCTGGCAAGTATTTACTCGGAATACAAAGAGATTTCTCTCGCATCTTTCATAGGTTGTGGCTAAGCATCACAGGTGTCTAAGCATGAGAACCTATACCCCTCTTAATAGTACGGAGTTCCTATGACTCGATAGTCTGAAAGAACAAAAACGAAATGAATGCTACATCTTCACTTTGTCTTCGAGTTCAATCACAACGGTAAATTTTTTTCGGACGACAGTATCGAAACAAGAGCTTAGCTTCAGCAATAAACTTTTGAGGGGTCGATTTCTTGACATTAATCTTCTCAACTCTATCACTTGAATAGATATAACTTGTTCTTCTCTGCAGCACAGATATGCTTCGGTGAAGTTCCTCGAACTCAGCACTGGAGATAGCATTCTCTTCGGTTGTGTATTTACTTTTCTCTCTGTGTGCACTAGCAAACAAATTAGTCCATACCTGTTTCTGTCAACAATCTCCAAAACACAAGGTAGGCAGATATTGCATCAACAATCTCCCCCTTTTTGGACGATTGTTGACAAAACAGATCACATCGAATGATAGATAATGAATGGAATGTAATGTGAAGAATAATGAAAGATGAGAGAAGATTATGAAGATAAGATGTTCTCCCCCTTAAGATATACTTCGGTGCGGCAAAATATATTTCTCTTCATATGAGTGTCATTGACAACAGATTTCATACTAGATTTCGTTCAATTGACTCGATGGTGTTTGAGGCTGTTCCTGTCACGAAAACTTCGACAAGGGTTAGATGTGAAACAACAATGTGAGTTTGTGACGTGGATAAGTCATGAAGGTTTTCTCAAAAAACAATTTGAATCCACACGAGATATAGTTTTCCTGCATGTTAGATATTCGATAAGTTCAAAGCAGGATCGAATAATAATTCATAGCTCAGAGTGGATATGCTTTGAAGATGGTTTTTCTGCAAAAGAGATAATGCAAATGATATTCGCGAGGAAAAACACTTCGTCAATCATATAGATGACTTCTAATTTCCTGCAAGGTTAGATAATTGTAAATAGCAATAAGACCATATCCAACCAATAGTTGTGAATAAACATTCAAAGGTACCTGCAGACAAAATAGTGCGAAGCGAAAGGTATTGCAGGCGGGGGTTATTAACACTACATGACGATCATGAGTTTCATCAACACAAGCAGTGCAATAAAGTTTTGAAGCAAATTGTTCGAAGAGAAACCAAATGAAAGTTCGAAGCACAACACCCTGCAAACCCCGATAAACTATCACTCGATGTTATTCTCCCCCTTTTTTTTGAACAATTTTCAAAAAGGAAAGAGAGAGAGAGCGTGAGGAATTACTCAGAGGGGGGATCTTCTGAGTCAGAGTTGAAACCACTTGTAGAATCGGAGTCAGAAGAATGAAGAGTGGTCGAGGCAGAAGCAGGAGTTGCAGCTTGGCTTTAAGGGGCTTCGAAGGATGTGTCATAATCCCCAAGTGCAGGGAATCATCGTAGCAATTCCCAATGGTGGAAGTGATAAGTATGGAGTGTAGAACCCACAAGGAGCTAAAGGTAAGATCAATATTCTCTCAAGTCCTATCTGCCACTGTTACGACTCTACGTACACTGAACGTTTGCTTCCAACTAGAAACGAGAAATAAAACTACGTTGTGGGTATGAAGAGGATAACTTTGCATGATATCGGAGAGCTAAAACATAAAAGTAGGTGTTGTTATCATAAAGTTAGAATATATTACTAAATATTATAAATAGCGAGTGTGGAATAATGATGGGTCGGTGTGCAGAATTATCCTAGGCAATTGTTAACAAGACCGGTAGTCGTCATTGCAATTTCATATGAGGGAGAGGCATAAGCTAACATACTTTCTCTTCTTGGATCATATGCACTTATGATTGGAACTCTAGCAAGCATCCGCAACTACTAAAGATCATTAAGGTAAAACCCAACCATAGCATTAACATATCAAGTCCCCTTTATCCCATACACAACAACCCCCTTACTCAGGTTTATGCTTCTGTCACTCAAGCAACCCACTATAAGCGAATCATGAATGTATTGCAACACCCTACAGCGGGAATCTCTCACGCTTGCGTGACACGGAGGGCACAATAGGACAACACCAAAATAAAACATACAACTCATACCAATCTGGATCATCAATCAACCCAAAGACAAAGGATATATACTCAAAACATCATAGGATGGCAACACATCATTGGATCATAATATGTGGCATAAAGCACCATGTTCAAGTAGGGATTACAGCGAGGTGCGGGAGAGTGGACCACGTAAAAGAGATGAGGATGGTGATGATGATGGTGATGTTGATGAAGACGATCACCGCGGCGATGATTCCCCTCCCGATGGCACTCCGGCGCCACTGAGAGAGAGGAGGAGAGGTTCTCCCCCTTGTGCTTCCTCCTCCATGGCCTCCCCCCTAGATGGGGAGAGGTTCTCCGTCTGGTCCTTGGCCTTCATGCCGATGATAGCCCCTCCGGGATCCTCCTCCATGGCCTCCGGTGATGATGGCCCCCTCCGGCAGGGTGCCAGAGAGGGCATAGATTGATTTCTCGTGGCTACAGAGGCTTGCGGCGGCGGAACTTCCGATCTAGGTTATTTTCTGGAGGTTTGGGAATTTATAGGAGAGGTTGGCGTCGAGAACAAGTTAGGTGGCCCCACGGGAAGTCCACGGGGCACAGGGGCGTGCCCTCCACCCTCGTGGGGCCCACGAGACTCCCCTCCAGTAACTCTTTGTTCCATTATTTTTTACATTTTCCAGAAAAATTCTCCGTTGATTTTCAGTGCATTCCGAGAACTTTTATGTCTGCACAAAAATAACACCACGGTAGTTCTGTTGAAAACAGCGTCAGTCCGGGTTAGTTCTAATCAAATCATACCGAAATCATATAAAACAATAGTAAACATGGCATGAATACTTCATAAATTATAGATACTTTGGAGACGCATCAGCATCCCCCAGCTTAATTCCTGCTTGTCCTCGAGTAGGTAAATGATAAAAGAAATAATTTATGAAGTGTGAATGCTACCAAGTGCTTAAGCTTGATCAATGATAGTTTCAATCACGTTTTCTAGCATCATTATATATCATAACAGTAGCTCAACTCATAAAACTTCTCATGATCAAGTAACAAGCTATTCACATGTTAAAGTGTAGATCATAAACTTTCTTGAAACTAACAAACCATGCTCTTAGTAATCAAACAATTGCAATTCATCTTATTTCGGGAAGGGCCTACGTAAGAGCTTTGATTCAGCAAACTCCACATACTCAACTATCATTTAATCTTTCACAATTGCTAACACTCACGTGATATTTATGGGTTCAAAGTTTTAATCGGACACATAGAAAGATAGGGGTTTATAGTTTCGCCTCCCAACCTTTTACCTCAAGGGCAATGTCAACAATAATACTTTATAAAAACCTACATCCAAGTGGATATATATATCTGGATCGCTCCAACACAAAGTGCTTGCCAAAGGAAAAAAGTGTAAAAAGGAAAGGTGATGATCACCATGACTCTTGTATAAGGGTAGAAGATAAAAGTAAAAGATAGGCCCTTCACAGAGGGAAGCATAGGTTGTCATGCGCTTTTATGGTTGAATGCACAAAATCTTAATGCAAAAGAACGTCACTTTATATTGTCGCTTGTGATAAAGACCTTTATTATGCAGTCCGTCGCTTTTATTTCTTCCCTATCACAAGTTCGTATAAAGCTTATTTTCTTCGCACTAATAGATCATACATATTTAGAGAGCAATTTTTATTGCATGCACCGATGACAACTTACTTGAAGGATCTTACTCAATCCATAGGTAGGTATGGTGGAATCTCATGGCAAAACTGGGTTAAGGAACGTTTGGAAGCACAAGTAGTATCTCTACTTGGTGCAAGGAATTTGGCTAGCATGAGAGGGAAAGGAAAGCTCAACATGTTGGATGATCCAAGGCAATATAACATTTCGGATATAGGAAAACATAACCCGTTAAGTTGTCTTCCTTGTCCAACATCAACCTTTTAGCATGTCATATTTTAATGAGTGCTCACAGTTACAAAAGATGTCCAAGATAGTGTATTTATATGTGAAATCTCTCTTCCTTTAATATTCTTTCATGAATTGTTCAAGTGACCAATTATGTGTTTGCTAACTTACAATAAATTTACCACCTATACTTATTATGTGTGAAGTCATTACTCCCCATGGTATAAGCATATGAAACATATATAAATTCAGATTTATGATATTCAATTCATTCAACCATTTAATCATAGGATATATGTGAAGCACATGAGTAAATGACAAACTGCTCCAAAAAGATATAAGTGAAGAACACTGAGTAGCCAAATAATTAACTAGCCATGGGAGGATTCTTTTTCATTCAAGATTTCAGATCCAATGATTTTATTCAAACAGCAAGTAAAATTGAAAATACGCTCCAAGCAAAACACATATCATGTGTCGAATAAAAATATAGCTCCGGGTAAGGTATACTGATAGTTTTCAAGACGAAAGAGGGGATGCCTTCCGGGGCATCCCCAACCTTAGGCGCTTGAGTCTTCCTTGAATATTACCTTGGGGTGCCTTGGGAATCCCCAAGCTTAGGGTCTTTCCACTCCTTATTCTCCTCATGTCGATATCTCCCCCAAAGCTTGAAAACTTCAATCACACAAAACTTAGCGGAACTTCGTGAGATAGGTTAGTATGATAAAGAGTAAACCATTCACTTTGGTACTGTCAAAGACAAGGTTCATAATTGTTGTCACACAATGCCTACTGTACCATATCATTTCTACAATTTATATTGAGAAATATAAGCCGTAGAAAATAGAAAACAAGCAAACTATGCAATGAAAACAGAATCTGTCAGAAACAGAACAGTCTGTAATGATCTGAACTGCAACCATACTTCTGCTACTCCAAACATTATGAAATAAATTGGTGGACGTGAGGAATTTTTCTATTAATCTTCTGCAAAAAGAATCAACTCAAAAGCACTCTTCTGTAAATAAATGACAGTTAATCTCGTGAGCACAAAGTTTTCTGTTTTTTACAGCAAGATTACATTAACTTTCACCCAAGTCTTCCCAAAGGTCTTACTTGGCACTTTACTGAAACAAAAGCTATAAAACATGATTACTACAGTAGCTTAATCATGTAAACACACAAAAATAGTAAGGGTAAATATTGGGTTGTCTCCCAACAAGCGCTTTTCTTTAATGCCTTTTAGCTAGGCATGATGATTTCAATGATGCTCACATACAAGATAAGAATTGAAACATAAAGAGAGCATCATGAAGAATATGACTAGAACATTTAAATCTAACCCACTTCCTACGCCTAGGGATTTTGTGAGGACATAATTTATAGGAACAAGAATCAACTAGCATAGGAAGGAAAAACAAGTATAACTTCAAAACTTTAAGCACATAGAGAGGAAACTTGGTATTATTGCAACTCCTACAAGCATGTATTCCTCCCTCATAATAATTTTCAGTAGCATCATGAATGACTTCAACAATATAACCATCACATAAATCATTATTTTCATGATCTACAAGCATGGAAATTTTACTACTCTCCACATAAGCAAAATTCTTCTCATTCGGAATAGTGGGAGCAAACTCTTCCAAATCCACTTTCATAAATATCACACAAAGATTCAACACCCTCCAAAATAGTGGGATCACTAATTCCTAAAGTTGACACTCTTCCAAACCCGTTTTAGATGATAGTATTATTCATACTCCAAGAGATATAAGTGAAGTTCATGGAGCATTCTATAATTAATATAGACGAACCAATATCTAAGCTCTAAATATATAAGTGAAGCACACGAAGCATTCTATAAAACCATACTCAAAAGATTTAAGTGAAGCACAAAGAGAAATTCTATAAGATCATACTTAAAAGATATAAGCGAAGCACATGAAGTATTATATAAATCAATGAAGGGCCATCTCATACTAGCATGGTTCTTAAAGGAAAAACAAAAACACAAAGGACACAAATCATGTGAACAAAACAAAAACCGTGGTATACCGATAATTGTTGAAGAAGAAAGATGGGATGCCAACCGGGGCATCCCCAAGCATAGATGCTTGAGTATCCTTGAAATATTTACTTGTGGTGCCTTGGGCATCCCCAAGCTTGAACTCTTGTCTCTCTTTATTCTTCTCATATTGATAGCTCCTCGATCTTCGAACACTTCATCCACACAAACCTTTAACAAAAACTTTGTGAGAACCGTTAGTATAATAAAGCAAATCACTACCTTTAGGTACTGTTGCAAACTTATTCCAATTTCATATTAGAACTATATCTACTGTATTCCAACTTCACCATGGTTCATACCCCCCGATACTACCCATAGATTCATCAGAATAAGCGAACAACACATAGAAAACAGAATCTGTCAAAAACAGGACAGTCTGTAGTAATCTGGAAGTTTAGTATACTTCTGTAAATCCAAAAATTCTAAAAAATATGAAAATTTAAAGAAATTGTACAGAAGTAATGTGCAAAAAGTTTCAGATCCATTTAACTTTCCTGTAAAAATGTAAATTCACGTGCTACAGCCAAAGTTTCTGTTTTTGTACTGCATAAAGTAAACAAGCAATCTAATCATCCTAAAACCAAAGCTTGGCACATTATTTTTATAATACAATGGATATATACAAGGGGATAATTATTTTTAGAGAAGCTTCCATGAAATTTGTTACATTGTTTCCATGGGCATGAACACAAGTGTTCAAGGTCGACCCTCACTTCTCCAATGCATAACCTTCCAATCACTTCTCTTATTGAAAAACTTTTTAGGCATGAGAGGCAAGTAAATTTTTGTATTTTCATTCTTTAAAAAAATATGTTTCACCCAAAACTAAACAGAAACAAAAAGGAAAAACAAAATCTACTTAGTGAAGAAAGCAAACAAGCATACACGAAAATATCAACCCCACGCTATTGCTCCCCGGCAACGGCGCCAGAAAAGAGCTTGATAATCCCCAAGTGCAGGGAGTCATCGTAGAAATTCCCAATGGTGGAAGTGATAAGTATGGAGTGTCAAACCCACAAGGAGCTAAAGGTAAGATCAATATTCTCTCAAGTCCTATCTGCCACTGTTACGACTCTACGTACACCGAACGTTTGCTTCCAACTAGAAACGTGAAATAAAACTACGTTGTGGGTATGAAGAGGATAACTTTGGATGATATCGGAAAGCTAAAACATAAAAGTAGGTGCTGTTATCATAAAGTTAGAATATATTACTAAATATTATAAATAGCGAGTGTGGAATAATGATGGGTCGGTGTGCGGAATTATCCCAGACAATTGTTAACAAGACCGATAGTCGTCATTGCAATTTCATATGAGGGAGAGGCATAAGCTAACATACTTTCTCTTCTTGGATCATATGCACTTATGATTGGAACTCTAGCAAGCATCTGCAACTACTAAAGATCATTAAGGTAAAACCCAACCATAGCATAAACATATCAAGTCCCGTTTACCCCATACGCAACAACCCCCTTACTCGGGTTTATGCTTCTGTCACTCAAGCAACCCACTATAAGCGAATCATGAACGTATTCCAACACCCTACAGCGGGAATCCCTCATGCTTGCGCGACATGGAGGGCACAATAGGTCATCAACAAAATAAAACATACAACTCATACCAATCTAGATCATCAATCAACCCAAAGACAAAGGATATCTACTCAAAACATCATAGGATGGAAACACATCATTGGATCATAATATGTGGCATAAAGCACCATGTTCAAGTAGGGATTACAGCGGGGTGCGGGAGAGTGGACCGCGTAAGAGTGATGAGGATGGTGATGATGATGGTGATGTTGATGAAGACGATCACCGCGGCGATGATTCCCCTCCCGGTGGCACTCCGACGCCACCGAGAGAGAGGAGGAGAGGTTCTCCCCCTTGTGCTTCCTCCTCCATGGCCTCCCCCCTAGATGGGAGAGGTTCTCCCTCTGGTCCTTGGCCTTCATGGCGATGATAGCCCCTCCGGGAGCCTCCTCCATGGCCTCCAGTGATGATGGCCCCCTCCGGCAGGGTGCCAGAGAGGGCCTAGATTGATTTCTCGTGGCTACAGAGGCTTGCGGCGGTGGAACTTCTGATCTAGGTTATTTTCTGGAGGTTTGGGCATTTATAGGGGAGGTTGGCGTCGAGAACAAATCAGGGGGCCCCATGGGAAGTCCACGAGGCACAGGGGCGCGCCACGGGGGGTGGGTGCGCCGTCCACCCTTGTGGAGCCCACGGGACTCCCCTCCAGTATCTCTTTGTTCCATTATTTTTTATATTTTCTAGAAAAATTCTCCGTTGATTTTCAGCGCATTCCGAGAACTTTTATTTCTGCACAAAA
The DNA here is from genome assembly GCF_002575655.3 of Aegilops tauschii subsp. strangulata. Lineage (NCBI taxonomy): Eukaryota > Viridiplantae > Streptophyta > Magnoliopsida > Poales > Poaceae > Aegilops > Aegilops tauschii. The sequence continues at coordinate 122,355,159 of NC_053035.3, forward strand.
AAACACCATGGTAGTTCTGCTGAAAATAGCGTCAGTCCAGGTTAGTTCTAATCAAATCATACCAAAATAATATAAAACAATAGTAAACATGGCGTGAATACTTCATAAATTATAGATACGTTGGAGACGTATCAATGTGCATTTGGCTTGTAGATACAAGTGCCGGCGGTGTCTCTGATCTCATCGTCATGGTTGACAAACAGCAGATCTATTGAAGCAGGATGTTGTGGGAGCTCTCGAGTTTGTCTTCGGACACGCGGAACTGCAAGCAAGTCCAGATAGTCATAGTCTTTGTGGAGGCCCTTCTTGGCTAGATCCTTGCGAGAGTAATGCCTTCTCAACAAGGTCCACGATCTCTTCCTTGCATCCTTCTCATGCAGAAGAATTTGCCGAGTATGATTATGAAGCAGATTCAGTTCAACCAGTAATTCCATCTTTTCCTTTCTATCCATTCTGATATGCCTTTCCAGAGTCTGCTATGTGCGAACGCTAATCTCATAGAGTGATGGATTTTCCTCTTGATGAACTTCAATATTGGCTTCTTTAACCTTCGGTACACTCTCAGATGCAGAAGCAGTTGCAGTAGTATCAACAGGTTCCTTCCCTTTCCTATATTCCTTCACGATGCGCAGAGTGTCACGCACAGCTGGCATGAATACCTTCGGTACATAGGCCCAGAAGAATTTTTCATTAGTGAGCTGATCGATGGCATACATGATCCAAGGATCATAGGGCTTCAATGGCTGAGGGCTATCTGCAGCACATGCCAAATTCTGAATGAAAAGGTCAAGAATGTCGAATTTAATTCCCTGAGATATCGACACCAGAGCATTTCCCACGATGCCTTTGATGGAGTTGGCATGTTAGTTGGCGTAATGGTATTGCACAGAATGTGGAATAGCAGTTTGTTGTCGTAGGCCAACTTCTTAGGGTCAACTTCAATGCATTCATCCCCCACCATCGTGGGATCCATCAGGATATGGAGTTGTTCATCAGACAATTCCCAGAAATGTAGTCTGTGTTCTGTGTCATTTTCAAATTCACATTGATTCAAATTTATCAGGGCCAGAAAGTGATATGCTGAACATTTGATTCTCTCTCTCTCTCTGCCAGTTATCCATTCAAGCGTCCATGTTGAAGTATTTTTCATCTGCCCCGTGATGTACAACATGGCATAGAACTGAAGGATAATCTCTTTGTTCCATCCATGATTGAATCGCATAAATCCCTTCAGAAGAGCATGTTCAATATGGTCAAGAGTATTGTGGAAGCACGGCATTCCTTCGAGCTTGGCGAAGTTCAGTATCTTGTGATTGAAAATCTTGTGCTTGCCGAACAAGATTCGAGCATAATAGATTGCATGTTCCTCCGTCCAAAACCTCGCACACAAAGATGTTCTTTCTCCTCCATAGGGGCTCATCCCAAAGAATGCAAGCTTCGATGAGTGAAGTTGTTCATTGGAAGCTGGGCCATTGGGGCCATACTCAGAAGAAAATAGCAGGAATGATTCCTGAGGATTTTTTTGATAAACGTCTTCACTAATTTCCATCGGTTGAACATCATCAGCTGCAGACACATTCTCATCAGAGAGCTGCACTGAAGCATGAGGTATCATAATCTTTTATGAGGCAGACGGCATGGGATCACTGGACTGACTATCGTTTTCCTTCGCTGGAACTCCTTCAGCGGCTTTCTCAGATTCAGGCACAAGGGCCTTATCTTTCGGTGACACAACAACTGGTGGTGGCACAGAAACATCTTGAGACTCAAGTGTCTCAGCTTGTTCTCTTTTAGACTGCCGCGACAGCACTGGTGGTACAACCTGGTGGGACATAATTGGTGGTGCAACTTCTTCATCTTTCTCCCCATGGGCCATGGGCTCTTCAAACTTCTTTTCTTCCTATTCTAGCGGTGAAGCCAAAGAACCAGGAGTAGGATCAACCTCCATAAGGGGAGGTGCGCCAGATGAGGAGACCATAGGAGCAGTACCTTGGGCAGCAATTTGCTCCCCCTCAACCTTCTCTCCCTCCTTTGTGGATACGAAGGGTTTAGCTCGAATATTCTTCACTGGCGACAGGACTTGCTTGTCGGATTACGAGTTCCGGCAAAACCCTTTAGGTTTGAACTCTGGGGTGCGCACGAAGATCTTGCCCCCCCCCTAGATCACGCTCTCACCACGATCTCAAAGCCTAGCTCGTCGAATCCGAGGAACAAGGGTCACAAGAGTTTATACTGGTTCGGGCCACCGATGTGGTGTAATACCCTACTCCAGTGTGGTGTGGTGGATTGCCTTGTAGGCTGGGATGAACAAGTACAAGGGAAGAACTACCTCCTGATGAGAGGTGTTCTTGAGCTCGGTGAGCTTGTGTGTGTGTGGATGGAATGGATCTAATCCAAGATGAGTTGCCTTCTACGGTGGTGGCTTGTCCTATTTATAGAGGCCCGGGTCCTCTTCCCAAATATTAGGCGGGAAGGGATCCCACAACGGCCAATTTGAAGGGGGACAGCTAGTACATGCTATCCTGACAAAAGGTGGTCTTCGCCTGCCAAAGGCTCTGGTGGTGACGCCATCGTGGGCTCCGCAATGACCTCCATCCTACCGTCCTGCTGGTCTTGGTCTCGTTGCACCGATATGGAAACCTTTGCCTGACGCCTCGGGACTCCTCGCGTGCGCCTGCTCCTTTAGCACGAAAGAGGAAACCAGTACTCTGCCCCGCTAGCGCCCACCTGGCGCCCGCCTGGCCTTGGTCGTCACGGGAACCTCACGAGGTGCCCCTCGCCTTGATCTCTCTGCTCCTCATGAGCCAGCCTAGTGAGGCTGCCCCTGAGGAGGTCTTGTGTCGCCCGCCTCGCGAGGCTTGGCCCCTCGTGAGGGTCTTGAGTGTTTGCTGGCGAAGATGGACCGTACCAGGCCGCTAGTGGAGCCACGCCGTGGGGCGCAGGCAGGTAAGTCTGGGGACCCCCGTTCCCAGAACGCCGACAGTAGCCCCCGGGCCCAAGGCGCGCTCGGACTTGGCTTCGGGGCGAAGCCAAGGGGCAAGTGCGGAGTGCCTCGGGCCCCAACAGCCTGCGGCCTTGATTGACGCGTGGCGACTGACGGGACATGGGCGCCTCCGCTTCCCCACGCTACCTCAGCAACTGCCCGACTGACAAAACGCTGGCGCGGGCCGCGCTGCCTTCATTTCTCCCCTTCGTCTTGCTCCAGATCCCCTTCCTTGCTCCTCGCTCCCAAAGACTCCAGATCCACCCAAATCCTCCTTTCAGCCTGCCGCCAATGGCGCCCAACAAAGCTCGGGCCGCCCCTCCGCCATCCTGGTACGAGCCTGCGCTGAAAGCGCCAAGCGTCTCGGAGAAGAACCTTGCCGCCATGCTCCTGATGACGGCGGAGGGCGATGAGAAGAGGAAAACCGCACTCCGGGCTAGCTCCGCCGAGCCAGAGGCCTCGGGTAGCACCTTCTATCCCTTCTTCATGTGCAACATCGTCGCGGGGTTGGTTCCCCCCTTCTCCGACTTCTTCTATTCCGTCCTCAGTCATTACAAGCTTCATGCCCTCCATCTTCCTCCCAATTCCATCCTCCTTCTGTCGATCTTCGCCTTCTATTGCGAGGCGTACGTTGGGGTGATGCTGTCCGTGGCGCTGCTGCGCCACTTCTTCTATCGCCGGATAAAAGACGGTCCCTGCTCGGGGTGTGCCAACTTCGTTGCAGCCAACAAGACCAACGCGATCTCGAAGGCCGGGAAGAAGGCCGAGGGCTTCAGGAGCAAGTGGGTCCTGATAGATGCCAAGTGCTCTAAACCCCGGCTGGTGCTGCCGACGGAGATGCCCACGTATCATGACGGGTGGTTCCGCGTGAAGCTCACCGACCCTCGGGCGGAGTTGGTGCTGGAGAGGATGACCGCTGACCTGAAGCCTGATGACCCAAAGGCGGCGAAGCTGACGGGGGCCGTGATCGTCAAGGAGTTCATGGCACAGCACGTGGCTCCCCTCCAGGCGCGCTCGCGCCCCTTGTGGAAGCTCGGGGGCGAAGGAGACGACCTCCGCCTGCGTCCGCAGGCCCTGTCTGATGTGGAGCTGGGCACGGCCCTCCGCTCCTTGCTTGGGGACGACCAGGGGTGCCCGCCGGACGCCTTCGTTCCCTTGTACCGCCGCCCGGATGGAGCGAAGATTGCCGACGCCATGCCTGTCTTCGATGGGTGTGGTCTTGTGCCGCCGGCGCCCTCTAAGGCCCCGGCGGTGACGGTTCCGGTGGTGGTGTCTTCCGACGATTCAGGCGAGGAGGAGGAGCAGGACTCTGCGGCCACCCCGGAGGGGTCTAGCGAGACCTCCCCTCTGCGCATGGCCAATCTCCTCCGCGCCTTGCCTGACGACGACGACGCTGACGACCACCCAGCGAGGGAAGTCCTGCCCCCTGCTGGGGTCAATACGACGTCCAGGGTCTCCCCCTCGAGGAAGCCGCCACCCAGTGTCCCGACAAAGAGCAGATCGGCGTTGATCTCTCGGGGTGACGCCTCCTCCATGTCGCCGCCCGGAGTCCCCGTGGCCTCGCCGACTACCGGGACACGCGCGTCAGCGCCCCAGGCCGCGAGGCTCCTGAGCTCCGCACTTCTGAAGAGGCGGCGGGACTACGCTGCCGTGGACCAGTGAGTATCCTGCCCTGACCTTACCCTTGCTCCTGCTTTCGTTGCGGCTTCCTGATGCTTCCTCCTTGTGCTGCTAGGCCGACGTCGTCATTGAAGAAGAAGAAGGAGGGGGAGGCCACATCCTCGGGGACCCAGCAACCTCGCATAGCCGCACCTCCTCCGGCGCTGAAGGGCGGCGACGGCGCCCGCACCTCTCCGGCCCGGTCTTCCTCGCGAGGCCCAGAGGAGCGTCTCGAGGGGAGAGGGACCCCTGATGCTACGTCAGCCCCTGAGTCGTTTGTCCCCAGCTCGCTAGCCAAGGCCCCGCAGGCTCCGGAGCTCCTGGCTGCTTCTTCCGCCACCGTCAACCTGCAGGTCTTGGCGACGACGCTGCCTCCTTCTGTTGCTCCGCCAGTTCGTGATCCTTCTGCCTCGCCTGACGCCCTAGAACATGCCCTTTCTGCGCTGACCCGGCTACGGGGTGATCTTCAAACCGCCAACCGTCGGTTGGTGGCCGGGCGCGTGGAGCTGATCTCTGGCTGGTTGCACTCCGATGCATCCGTCCGGGCGGCGCTGAGCCAGGTGATACGTCTCCAACGTATCTATAATTTATGAAGTATTCATGCTATTATATTCTCTGTTTTGGATGTTTATGGGCTTTACTAAAAAACTTTTATATTATTTTTGGGACTAACCTATTAACCGTAGGCCCAGCCCAAATTGTTGTTTTCTTGCCTATTTCAGTGTTTCGAAGAAAAGGAATATCAAACGGAGTCCAAACGGAATGAAACCTTCGGCAGAGTTATTTTTGGAATGGAAGCAATCCAGGAGACTTGGAGTAGACAGCAGGGAAGCTTCGAGGAAGCCACGAGGCAGGGAGGCGCGCCCCACACCCTCGTGGGCCCCTCGTGGCTCCCCTGACCGACTTCTTTCGCCTATATATGTCCATATACCCTAAAAACATCAGGGAACAGAATAGATCGGGAGTTCCGCTACCGCAAGCCTCTGTAGCCACCAAAAACCAATCGGGACCCTATTCCGGCACCTTGCCGGAGGGGGGAACCCCTCTCCGGTGGCCATCTTCATCATCCCGGCACTCTCCAAAACGAGGAGGGAGTAGTTCACCCTCGGGGCTGAGGGTACGTACCAGTAGCTATGTGTTTGATCTCTCTCTCTCTGGTGTTCTTGAGGTGATACGATCTTGATGTATCGCGAGCTTTGCTATTATAGTTGGATCTTATGATGTTTCTCCCCCTCTACTCTCTTGTAATGGATTGAGTTTTCCCTTTGAAGTTATCTTATCGGATTGAGTCTTTAAGGATTTGAGAACACTTGATGTATGTCTTGCATGTGCTTATCTGTGGTGACAATGGGATATCACGTGATCCACTTGATGTATGTTTTGGTGATCAACTTGCGAGTTCCGTGAACTTATGCATAGGGGTTGGCACACGTTTTCGTCTTGACTCTCCGGTAGAAACTTTGGGGCACTCTTTGAAGTTCTTTGTGTTGGTTGAATAGATGAATCTGAGATTGTGTGATGCATATCGTATAATCATACCCACGGATACTTGAGGTGACATTGGAGTATCTAGGTGACATTAGGGTTTGGGTTGATTTGTGTCTTAAGGTGTTATTCTAGTACGAACTCTATGATAGATTGAACGGAAAGAATAGCTTCGTGTTATTTTACTACTGACTCTTGAATAGATCGATCAGAAACAATAACTTTGAGGTGGTTTCATACCCTACAATAATCTCTTTGTTTGTTCTCCGCTATTAGTGACTTTGGAGTGACTCTTTGTTGCATGTTGAGGGATAGTTATATGATCCGGTTATGTTATTATTGTTAAGAGAACTTGCACTAGTGAAAGTATGAACCCTAGGCCTTGTTCCTTGGCATTGCAATACCGTTTACGCTCACTTTTATCGCTTGTTACCTTGCTGTTTTTATAAATTCAGATTACAAATACCTATATCTACCATCCATATTGCACTTGTATCACCATCTCTTCGCCGAACTAGTGCACCTATACAATTTACGATTGTATTGGGTGTGTTGGGGACACAAGAGACTCTTTGTTATTTGGTTGCAGGATTGTTTGAGAGAGACCATCTTCGACCTACGCCTCCCACGGATTGATAAACCTTAGGTCATGTAACATCCCAAAATTTCAATTTGGAATGTTATACATTAGATCATCATTGCATAGCATATTTTATTGCATTTTGGCAAATCCTCGAAAATCCTAAGCAACTCAAGGACCCTCGGAGAGAGTTGGGGATTTTCCCGGTTTCATATTTTATTTTTATCAAATAATGAAACGAGGATTTTTTGTTTAATTTATTTTCCCTCCGAAAAATATTTCATATTAAAATATATGAGAGGAGAAAATATGACTTCTCCAAAATAATTGAAATATTGGAGGAAAAATATTAAAATCAAATATTTGATTTTATTCGGATTTTATTTGCAATTTTATTTGCATTAGAAAATTTGCACGTTTTCAAAACTACATTTTGGGCCAAGAAAATGTTCATCCCGTTCTAATTATTTCAATTAGATGGTGAAAATTTATTTTGGCATTTTTAGATTTTTATTTATTTTTCTAGGATTTTTTTTAGGTTCGGCAGAATTAATTTTTTTAAAAAAAATCCCGATCGCGCCGACTGGGCCGAAGCCCACCCGACGGCCCAGCGCACCGCCCGAGCCGTCTCCCTCCCGGAGACCTAGCTCCTGCCGCCGCCCGAGTCTCGGTCGGGGACGCCGCCGCCGCCTTACCCCTCCCCCACGGCACCCCCCTCCTATATATCCCCGCCCGACCCCGCCGCCTCCCTCACCCCGTTCCCCGCCTCGACCGAAGCCGCCGACGCCGGAGAAGCCCGACGCCGGAGCCGAGTCGCCGCCGCCGAAGGAGCTCGCCGCCCGGAGCCCGAACCCCGCCGCCCGCCTCCCCGAGCCCCGCCGCACCCCGAGCCTCGCCGGAGCCCGTCCCGAGCCCCGCCGGAGTTGCCCCGACGAGGTAGCCGCAGCCGCCGCCGACCGTCCAGTTTTTTTTTCAAAACCGCCTCGGTTTATTTTTTTCGAAACCCTAGGTTTTTTTGATCGGTTTATTTTTTCGGTTTAGTTAGTTAGTGAACGTTCGCCGATCCGTTCGTTTTAACGAACGTGTTCGTCGGATAGTCGCAGTTAACGAACGTCCGTTCGTTTAACTGTTCGTCAGTTTTATTTTTCGTCGGATTATCCGCGATTTTCCGAGATCGCGATTTCTGATCTGTTTTTCGTTTTAGTTTATCTTTTCGCTCGTTTATCGGAATAAGGCGATTCAAGTGCCTAGAGTTTCGTCTCGAAATTCTCTTTCCGTCTAACCTACTCAAACAAGTTTTTGCTACTGTAAAATTTGACTTAGATCCAGATTAGTAAACGAAGCTTGTTTCTTTCGCCGTTTGACTTTCGTTGCGTCGTTTTATTTGATTCTTTTTGCAAACCGGAGTTTTTAAGTTGAACTTTCTGGTTAGTTCTTTATTTGAGTTTTACCTGTGCATTAGATGAGTGCTTATTGTATGCGTGTGTGTTTGCGATAGAGTACCCGGAGTGCGCCGCTTGCTACTTCGAATCTCTAGGTTTCACAGATCATCGGCAAGGCAAGTAACACTTTGATCATACCTCTTTTACTACCCAGTTTTATTGCATTAGATCAACCCTCAAACATTGCATGGTTAGGATCTAATTAAACTGTGGGAATTGGGAAGTAGTTGAGGTAGTACCTATCACCTGTTTTTTTATCAAACCCTTGGGAGTTACTTCTACGTTCGCTCATATTGCTATGCTATGCAAGTAGACGTGGATTGGGTTTGAGTGTTACCATGACAGATGTGAGACTGTTAATCAATGGTTAACCTTAAGGTGGCAACTAAAACTCACATCTGGGTGGATTGAGGTACCTGGGTATTCCAGGATTGCCTGTTTTTCTTTTGGACCGCCACCCAGGTTCAAAGAGATCATGAGATTATTCATGCTAGAAACTTCCGTGTGCAGCCACAAGCTATTATGGGCTCTAGCATAGTTGAGTAGGTTACATGATCTCTTGAAGAGGTGGGCTAGCAGATGTAGGGGAAAGTAGGTGTAATTGTCCACCCGGAGTAAAGAGTTATTGTTTCTGAAAGACTGTGTCTCGGTCATCCGTTTCTCAAACATCATGTAGTGCGAGAATCAAGCGGAGGCGATCGAGTCTTGTGGGGAAAAGTGCACAAACCTCTACGGAGTGTATAAACTAATCATGGTTAGCCGTGTCCCCGGTTATGGACATCTTGAGTATCTAGTATCTGGATTATCATGTGAATCTCATCATGTTACTTTAATTAATTTTGTTGGGTTAATGATGATACTTAATTGGGATTGAGAATGCTGTCAACCATTCTCAATGTTTAACAACCACCATGATAGTTAAATAAAAAATTTATTCCTTTGCTGTAGGGAAAAATTGGCTTTTCGCAAAACTGTAACCATAGAGCCTTCTACCAGCCATATATGCATGTAGTATAGCATTATTTTGTTCATTACTCTCTATGTGTTACATTGCCAGCATATTCCATGTGCTGACCCGTTTTTGGGCTGCAACGTTTCATGTTGCAGACTTTTCAGACGACGAGTAAGATGCCTTAGGTCGTGGTCTTATACTCAGTGATGCCGTTGGAGTTGATGGAGTCACTTATCTTCCAAGTCTTCCGCTGTTATCGTATTTAGATGGCCTTAAGCCATATTTACATACTTATTTCTCTCTTGAGATACTCGATGTAATAAGTGTGTGATTGCTACTCTGTTATAAATCCTCCAAGTACTGTGCGTGTCAGCATTACTGATCCAGGGATGACACTGGTGCACAGCAGTACAGACTGTTTGAGGTCTGGTCGCTACAAAGGTGGTATCAGAGCACACGCTGACTGTAGGACACGACCACTAAGCTTAAACGCTAGAACACTACTCTCTTCTCATTTCGGACTCCTCTCCACTTTCTACTCTTTTAGGAATGGCGGATGCAAGGAACAAGTTCATGCAACCGGATGAAGATACACCTTTTGGACGACACTTGAAGGAAGTCACTAAGTACCTGAACATCGGAATACCAAGCTTCACCAGGACTTACAACGCCACACTACCCGAAGAGGAGCGCTGGAAGATTCAAGTGCATGTTCCAGGAAGGACATTTACGCCAGTCACTGAGCCTATAGAGTTTTCCTTTGAAGCACCAACCTGGAGTTTAGGGAAGAGCATGGCAGCCCACATTTCTATGGGACGCATTGGAGAAGTCTACCACAGGGAGCTTAAGGATACTATTTATCAGATTTGTGGATGCCGGGATGAGCAATGGGAAATGATCAGCACCAAGAAGGATGGATCAATTGCAGCTTTCATCCAGGAGCAAAACCAACACATTCGTCGCCAGGAGAACCAGATGTGCGCAGACATGATAGATCTGAAGAAGGCATTGACCAAGATCACGGAGTTGGAGGAAGAACTCAAGGCTACACGCGAGGATTATATGGAGGAAATCGTCGCACTAGTGAGGAAGAACGACGACCTGATAAAGAAGATCGGAGTATTCATGGGAGACCTAGCACCAGGAGGAGGAGATGACGATTCTACTTGCCCGGATAACTACATCATCATCGACGACACCGACTCGGACCCCAGTGAAGATGACTTTGTTGATGAAGCTGGAGCAGATATCATGGAGTCTTCGACTGATCAAAATTTCTAGTAGACCACCATATCAGTAGTAGTATTCCCCATGTATATAGTATAGTCCGAGCACTTTGTAACGATAGTTAGATCGATTGTAGGCCTTGTTTGATTGAGTGATATTGATTGTGTTTGTCTCATGAGCATATGGGTAGTGTTTTCTCTCTAGACCTCATTCTATTCTAAATTCTCATCTTTTCTAAACCTATCAGATGCCTCCGAGACGCGACACCGGATTTGTTTTCCCACCGGAGATCACTCAGTTGATTCAGCAGCAGAATGCCCTGATGCAAGTGTTAGTACAGAACCAAGGAAACAACAACAACAACCCACCACCACCACCTGTTGATCACTTAGCCCGTTTCTTGAGGTTGAATCCCCTTGATATGTATGAATGGATTTGTGGATAAGTTTAAGTTGCCCACCAAAGTTCTCAGAACACCTATGTTAGTAACCTCGCCAGGAGCAGAGTATATGGCAAGCCAAGGATGTTTTCAGATGCCATTGGCCATAGGTAGGCATGTTTTCCCCTCAGACCTAATATTTTTGGAGTCGCAAGGATTGGATGTGATATTAGGCATGGATTGGTTATCGATGTATGGAGGAAACATCGATTGCGCCAGTAAGGCGATTTTGCTTACCACCCTAGAAGGAAGAAGGATTAAGTATGTATCCCGGCATGTGCCGAAGAGGACTCAAGTAAATTCCTTATAAGGAGTTATACAGAAGGAAGTACCAGTGGTGAAGGATTACCCGGATGTATTTCCAGAAGAGTTGCCAGGCATGCCACCAGATAGAGACATAGAGTTTTTGATTGAACTTTTGCCAGGCACAGGACTGATATCTAAGAGACCGTGCAGGATGCCCGCTAAGGATTTGGAGGAAATTAAGAAGCAGATTAAGGAGTTACTGGATAAAGGCTATATTCGCCCAAGTTCTTCACCTTGGGGGTCACCCATACTTCTAGTGGAGAAGAAACATGGATCGTTGAGGATGGTTGTTGATTATCGAGGATTGAATGAAGTGACCATCAAAAATAAGTACCCACTGCCGATGATCAATGATTTGTTTGACCGATTACAAGGAGCTAAGGTATTTTCCAAGATCGATCTACGATCAGGATACCATCAGTTGAAGATTTGAGAGCAGGATATACCTAAGACGGCTTTTACCACCAGGTATGGGCTATATGAGTATACCGTTATGTCATTTGGTCTGACTAACGCACCTGCCTATTTCATGAACCTGATGAACAAAGTGTTTATGGAGTTTTTGGATAAGTTCGTCGTAGTGTTCATTGATGACATTTTAGTCTACTCCAAGAACGAAGAGGAGCATAAGGAGCATTTGCGTTTGGTACTTGAGAAGCTCAGAGAACATCAGTTATACGCCAATTTCAGCAAATGTGAGTTTTGGTTGAAGGAAGTTGGATTCCTCGGACATATTATATCCGGAGAAGGAATAGCAGTAGACCCCACCAAAGTCGACACTGTGACAAACTGGGAATCACCCGCATCAGTTGGAGAGATCCGGAGTTTTCTTGGACTTGCAGGATACTACTGGAGGTTCATTGAGAATTTCTCGAGGATTGCTAAGCCCATGACAGAGCTGTTAAAGAAGGACACCAAATTCAATTGGACTAAGGAATGTGAAGCTAGTTTCCAAGAGTTGAAGAAACGTTTGGTTACATCACCAGTGCTGATTCTGCCAGATCAACGCAAGGATTATGAAGTATATTGTGATGCTTCACGTCGAGGACTTGGATCAGTGCTAATGCAGGAGGGAAGAGTTGTTTCATATGCTTCACGACAACTTAAACCCCATGAGAAGAATTATGCCACCCATGATTTGGAGTTAGCAGCCGTAGTACATGCGTTGAAGACATGGAGACATTTTCTCATCGGAAACCACTGTGAGGTGTACACGGATCACAAGAGTTTGAAGTACATTTTCATGCAAAAGGAGTTGAATCTCAGGCAAAGGAGATGGTTGGAGCTCATTAAGGATTATGATATGAGATTGCATTATCACCTCGGGAAGGCTAACGTAGTAGCAGATGCGTTGAGCCGCAAGAGCCATGTCAACACCCTCATGACCGGAGAGTTACCGAAATTATTAGCCGAGAATCTTCGCGAGCTATGTTTGGAGATAGTTCCATGAGGCTATTTAGCAACGTTGGAGATTTAGTCTACCCTGATGGAAAAGATCAGAGAAGCTCAGAAGACAGACAAGGAGATTGACGAGATAAAGGAAAGGATGAGCAAAGGAAAAGCCAAGGGATTTCGTGAGGATGAGCACGATACCTTATGGTTTGAGGACCGCGTTTATGTGCCCAATGATCCGGAGATCAGGAAGTTGATCTTGCAAGAGGCCCATGATTCACCGTATTCGATTCACCCAGGAAATACCCAGATGTATTTGGATTTGAAGGATACTTTCTGGTGGACCGGAATGAAGAAGGATATTGCAGAGTATGTAGCAGTTTGTGATGTGTGTTAGAGAGTGAAGGCAGAGCATCAGAAGCCAGCAGGATTGCTACAGCCATTGCCGATACCCGAATGGAAATGGGATAAACTAGGCATGGATTTTATCACGAGATTGCCCAGGACTCGTTGAGGCTATGACTCAATATGGGTTGTAGTCGATCGTTTGACGAAAGTAGCTCATTTCATCCTAGTGAAGACCACTTACACCAGTGCTAAGTTGGCAAAGATATACATGACCAGGATCGTATGTCTGCATGGAGTTCCGAGGACCATTGTATCAGATAGAGGAACCCAGTTTACTTCAAAGTTTTGGAATCAGTTACATGAAACTTTGGGTACCAGGCTAGAGTTCGGTACAGCCTTTCATCCACAGACAGACGGACAGACCGAGAGAGTCAATCAGATTTTGGAAGATATGCTGAGAGCTTGTGCGCTAGATTATGGATCTAGTTGGGACGACAATTTGCCGTATGCAGAGTTTTCTTACAACAACAATTATCAAACCAGTTTGAAGATAGCCCCTTTCGAAGCTTTATACGGAAGGAGGTGTAGAACACCATTGTTATGGGACGAAGTTGGAGACCGCTAGTTGTTTGGACCAGATTTGATTAAAGAGTCTGAACAGAAAGTGAAGTTGATTCGCGATAGGCTCAAGGTAGCCCAATCCATGCAGAAGAGTTATGCGGATTCAAAATGCAAGGAGACAGTTCGCGAAGTCGGAGACATAGTTTATCTTCATGTATCACCACTTAGAGGAGTGAAGCGCTTTGGAGTTAAAGGAAAGTTAGCGCCATGATTTGTAGGACCATACAAAATTTTGGAACGTATGGGAGAAGTTGCTTACAAACTGGAATTGCCTGAAGGATTGTCAGGAGTTCATGATGTACTTCACGTTTCCCAGTTGTAGAAGTGCCACGCGGAGATGGCTGAGATACCACTGAGAGATACGTTGCCATTGGAAGCGATTCAGTTGGATAGTGACTTGACCTATGAGGAGAAACCAGTTAAGATTCTTGAGTATGCCAGCCGAGTCACCCGCAGCATGGTTATCAAGTTTTGCAAAGTTCAGTGGAGTCACCATACCGAGGACGAAGCCACCTGGGAGCGAGAGGAAGATCTACGGAAAAACCACCCTCACCTATTTCCTAGCCAACCCGAATCTCGGGGGTGAGATTCATCTTAAGGGGGTAGGTTTGTAACATCCCAAATTTTCAATTTGGAATGTTATACATTAGATCATCATTGCATAGCATATTTTATTGCATTTTGGCAAATCCTCGAAAATCCTAAGCAACTCAAGGACCCTCGGAGAGAGTTGGGGATTTTCCCGGTTTTCATATTTGATTTTTATCAAATAATGAAACGAGGATTTTTGGTTTAATTTATTTTTCCTTCGAAAAATATTTCATATTAAAATATATGAGAGGAGAAAATATGACTTCTCCAAAATAATTGAAATATTGGAGGAAAATATTAAAATCAAATATTTGATTTTATTCGGATTTTATTTGCATTAGAAAAATTGCATGTTTTCAAAACTACATTTTTGGGCCAAGAAAATGTTCATCCCGTTCTAATTATTTCAATTAGATGGTGAAAATTTATTTTGGCATTTTTAGATTTTTATTTATTTTTCTAGGATTTTTTTAGGTTCGGCGGAATTAATTTAAAAAAAACCCGAGCACGCCGACTGGGCCGAAGCCCAGCCGCCGGCCCAGCCCACCGCCCGAGCCGTCTCCCTCCCGGAGACCTAGCTCCCGCCGCCGCCCGAGTCCCGGTCGGGGACGACGCCGCCTTACCCCTCCCCCACGGCACCCCCCTCCTATATATCCCCGCCCAACCCCGCCGCCTCCCTCACCCCGTTCCCCGCCTCGACCGAAGCCGCCGACGCCGGAGAAGCCCGATGCCAGAGCCGAGTCGCCGCCGCCGAAGGAGCTCGCCGCCCGGAACCCGAACGCCGCCGCCCGCCGCCCCCCGACGTCACCCGTCGCCTCCCCGAGCCCCACCGCCCCTCACCGCACCCCGAGCCCCGCCGGAGCCCGTCCCGAGCCCCGCCGGAGTTGCCCCGACGAGGTAGCCGCAGCCGCCGCCGACCGTCCGGTTTTTTTTTCAAAACCGCCTCGGTTTATTTTTTTTCGAAACCCTAGGTTTATTTTTTTATCGATTTATTTTTTTCGGTTTAGTTAGTTAGTGAACGTTCGCCGATCTGTTCGTTTTAACGAACGTGTTCGTCGGATAGTCGCAGTTATCGAATGTCCGTTCGTTTAACTGTTCGTCAGTTTTATTTTTCGTCGGATTATCCGCGATTTTCCCAGATCGCGATTTCTGATCTGTTTTTTTGTTTTAGTTTATCTTTTCGCTCGTTTATCGGAATCAGGCGATTCAAGCGCCTAGAGTTTCGTCTCGAAATTCTCTTTCCGTCTAACCTACTCAAACAAGTTTTTGCTACTGTAAAATTTGACTTAGATCCAGATTAGTAAACGAAGCTTGTTTCTTTCGCCGTTTGACTTTTGTTGCTGCATTTGATTTGATTCTTTTTGCAAACCGGAGTTCTTAAGTTGAACTTTCTGGTTAGTTCTTTATTTGAGTTTTACCTGTGCATTAAATGAGTGCTTATTGTATGCTTGTTTGTTTGCGATAGAGTACCCGGAGGGCGCCGCTTGCTACTCCGAATCTCTAGGTTTCATGGATCATCAGCAAGGCAAGTAACACTTTGATCATACCTCTTTTACTACCCAGTTTTATTGCATTAGATCAACCCTCAAACATTGCATGGTTAGGATCTAATTAAACTGTGGGAATTGGGAAGTAGTTGAGGTAGTACCTATCACCTGTTTTCTTATCAAACCCTTGGGAGTTACTTCTACGTTCGCTCATATTGCTATGCTATGCTATGCTAGTAGACATGGATTGGGTTTGAGTGTTACCATGACAGATGTGAGATTGTTAATCAATGGTTAACCTTAAGGTGGCAACTAAAACTCACATCTGGGTGGATTGAGGTACCTGGGTATTCCAGGATTGCCTGTTTTTCTTTTGGACCGCCACCCAGGTTCAACGGGATCATGAGATTATTCATGCTAGAAACTTCCGTGTGCAGCCACAAGCTATTATGGGCTCTAGCATAGTTGAGTAGGTTACATGATCTCTTGAAGAGGTGGGCTAGCAGATGTAGGGGAAAGTAGGTGTAACTGTCCACCCGGAGTAAAGAGTTATTGTTTCTGAATACTGTGTCTCGGTCATCCGTTTCTCAAACATCATGTAGTGCGAGAATCAAGCGGAGGCGATCGAGTCTTGTGGGGAAAAAAGCACAAACCTCTGCAGAGTGTATAAACTAATCATGGTTAGCCGTGTCCCCGGTTATGGACATCTTGAGTATCTAGTATCTGGATTATCATGTGAATCTCATCATGTTACTTTAATTAATTTTGTTGGGTTAATGATGATACTTAATTGGGATTGAGAATGCTGTCAACCATTCTCAAAGTTTAACAACCACCATGATAGTTAAATAAAAAAATTATTCCTTTGCTGTAGGGAAAAATTGGCTTTTCGCAAAACTGTAACCATAGACCCTTCTACCTGCCATATATGCATGTAGTATAGCATTATTTTGTTCATTACTCTCTATGTGTTACATTGCCAGCATATTCCATGTGCTGACCCGTTTTCGGGCTGCAACGTTTCATGTTGCAGACTTTTCAGACGACGAGTAAGATGCCTTAGGTCGTGGTCTTATACTAAGTGATGCCGTTGGAGTTGATGGACTCACTTATCTTCCAAGTCTTCCGCTGTTATCGTATTTAGATGGCCTTAAGCCATATTTACATACTTATTTCTCTCTTGAGATACTCGATGTAATAAGTGTGTGATTGCTACTCTGTTATAAATCCTCCAAGTACTGTGCGTGTCAGCATTACTGATCCAGGGATGACACTGGTGCACAGCAGCACAGACTGTTTGAGGTCTGGTCGCTACAGGTCATCCACTTGAGGGAAACTTGCTACTGTCCTACAAACGTCTGCACTTGGAGGCCCAACAACGTCTAGAAGAAGAAGGTTGGGTAGTAGACATCAAGCAGTTTCAGGCACCGTTGCCGAGGAGGTGAGTGCTTGAAGGTATATCTTTAGATCTTGCAATCGAATCTTTTTGTTTCTTGTTTTATCACTAGTTTATTCTATAAAATAAAACTACAAAAAAATGGAATTAAGGGTGCCTCATATGCTTCATCTTTTTAATGTCTTTCGTGAAAATGATGGAAAGGAAAATTGTGCTCAAGTACTAGAAGAAGAATTACATATAATTCTTGGCATAAAATATGTGAATGATGAGCATGATTGCAATGTTGTTAGTATGAATTCTTTGAATACCCATGATGCTAATGATATGCAAAGCCACAAGCTTGGGGATGCTATGTTTGATGAAGATGATATGTTTTGTCCCCCAAGTTATGATGAGCAAATTTATTATGATGATATCATGCCTCCTATTTATGATGATTATATTGATGAAAGTGGATTTGGAGAGGTCATGACTTTATTTATGATTTGGAGAGGTCATGACTTTATCATGCCTCCTATTTATGATGATTATATTGATGATATCATCCACTATTTCGGAAGAGGTTCCAATTGATTATGAGAACAAAGTTGCTATCTATGATGATTATTGTGATGACCTGTATGATATAAAGTATAAAGATAACCGTGAAACTGGTCATCATGATTTTAATTTTCAATTGGATTATGCTTCACATGATAGTTATTTTGTTGAGTTTGCTCCCACTACTATTCATGAGAAGAAATTTTCTTATGTAGAGAGTAATAAAAATTCTATGCTTGTAGATCATGAAAAGAATGCTTTATGTGATGGTTATATTGTTGAATTATTTCATGATGCTACTGAAAATTATTATGAGGGAGGAACATATGCTTGTAGGAATTGCAATAATATCAAGTTTCCTCTCTATGTGCTTAAAGTTTTGAAGTTATGCTTGTTTTGCCTTCCTATGCTAGTTGATTATTGTTCCCATAAGTTGTTGGCTCACAAAATCCCTATGCATAGGAAGTGGGTTAGACTTAAATGTGCTAGTCATATCTTCATGATGCTCTCTTTATGTTTCAATTCTTATCTTTTAGGTGAGCATCATTGAAATCATCATGCCTAGCTAGGGGCGTTAAACGTTAGCGCTTGTTGGGAGGCAACCCAATTTTATTTTTGTCCTTTACTTTTTTCTCCTGTTAAGTAATAAATAATTCATCTAGCCTCTGGTTAGATGTGGTTTCATCTTTTAACTAGTGTTTGTGCCAAGTAAGACCTATAGGATCTTCTTAGATGATAATTATTTGATCTTGCTAAAAAAACAGAAACTTTCTGCTCACGGAAACAATTGTTAAAAATCACCAGAAAGTGATAAAATACTGATTCCAATTGCAGTAGATCAATAAGCAAATTATCTAGGTCTTCCTAATTTGGCAGAATTTTTGGAGTTCCAGAAGTATACGTTTGATACAGATTACTACAGACTGTTCTGTTTTTGACAGATTCTGTTTTCAGTGTGTTGTTTGCTTATTTTGATGAATCTATGAGTAGTATCGGAGGGTATGAACCATAGAGAAGTTGGAATACGGTAGATATTACACCAATATGAATTTAGAGTGAGTTCACAACAGTACCTAAGTGGTGGTTTTATTTCCTTATACTAACGGAGCTTACGAGTTTTCTGTTGTGAAGTTTTCAAGTTTTGGGTAAATATTCGATGGACTATGAAATAAGGAGTGGCAAGAGCCTAATCTTGGGGATTACCAAGGCACCCCAAGGCAATATTCAAGGACAAACAAGAGCCTAAGCTTGGGGATGCCCCGGAAGGCAATCCCCTCTTTCGTCTTCGTTCATCGGTAACTTTACTTGGAGCTACATTTTTATTCACCACATAATATGTGTTTTGCTTGGAGCGTCAATTTATTTGTTAGGATTTGCTTGCTGTTATCTAGAACAATGTTTTGCATCTTTTATTTCCATAGAAGTGGCATTGATAGCCTTTACTATGCTTATTTTACAAGTCTACATGTTGCTGTTTGAAAACAGAAAGTTTACCGCTGTTGCAAAAATTCCCTAGAAAAGTCAGAATGTTATAAAATGTTGAAAACTTTTTCATAATAAGCTCTGATAAATTTACTACATTGGGAATTTTCTTTCATAATTTTTGGAGCTAGGGAAGTATGGATCTTGCTGCATTCTTTACAGACTGTCCTGTTTCGGCAGATTGCCGCTATGTCTGCATTGTTTGCATATGTTTGCTTCTTTAATGATTCTATTTGAGGATAGGACTATTAAATATGCAGAGGCATTTAGTATGCAATGTTGAATAATAATTTTAGTGATTTGTTACAGTAGAAAATGATAAGGTTTTTGCATTGGTTTATACTAACATATCTCACGAGTTCTTGTTGAGTTTGGTGTGGATGAAGCTTTCGAGATTTAGGAAACCGTGATATGAGAGGAATTAAGGAGACACAAAAGCTAGAGCTTGGGGATGCCAAGGCATCCCAAGATAATATTTCAATAAGTCTCAGGCGTCTAAGCTTGGGGATGCCCTGGTTGGCATCTCACCTTTCTTCTTCGACAACTATCGGTTGGTATCGGATGATCCTAAGTTTTTTGCTTCTTCACGTGATGTTTGCTATTCTTAGAATGTCATTTTATTTTGTTTTGCTTTTTGTTTGAATAAAATATCAAGATCTGAAATTATTAAATGGGAGAGTCTTCACATAGCTAAATAATTATTTAACTACTCATTGATCTTCACTTATATCTTTTTGGAGTAGTTTGTCATTTACTCGTGTGCTTCACTTATATCCTATGAGTAAATAGTTGAATGATTTGAATATCATAAATATGAAATTATATATGTTTTATATGCTTATCCCATGGGGAGTAATGACTTCACATATAAGAAGTAGAGGTGGTAAATTTATTGAAGGTTAGCAAACATTGTATTGGTCACTTGAACAATTCATGAAAAAATATTGAGGGAAGAAGGATTTCACATATAAATATACTATCTTGGACATCTTTTGTAACTGTGAGCACTCATTAAAATATGACATGCTAAAAGGTTGATGTTGGACAAGGAAGGCAACGTAATGGGTTATATTTTCTTATATCCGAAATAAAGTATATTGTCATGGATCATTCAACATGCTGAGCTTGCCTTTCCCCCTCATGCTAGCCAAATTCTTTGCACCAAGTAGAGATACTACTTGTGCTCCCAAACATCCCTTAAACCAGTATTGCCATGAGAGTCCACCATACCTACCTATGGATTGAGTAAGATCCTTCAAGTAAGTTGTCATCGGTGCATGCAATAAAAATTGCTCTCTAAATATGTATGATCTATTAGTGTGGAGAAAATAAGCTTTATACGATCTTGTGATGTGGAAGCAATAAAAGCGACGGACAGCATAATAAAGGTCCTTATCACAAGTGGCAATATAAAGTGACGTTCTTTCGCATTAAGATTTTGTGCATCCAACTATAAAAGCGCATGACAACCTTTGCTTCCCTCTGCGAAGGGCCTATCTTTTATTCTTGTTCTATACCTTATGCATGAGTCATGGTGATCTTCACCTTTCCTTTTTACATTTTATCCTTTGGCAAGCACATTGTGTTGGAAAGATCCTGATATATATATATATATATATATATATATATATATATCCAATTGGATGTAAGGCATCATGAACTATTATTGTTGACATTACCCTTGAGGTAAAAGGTTGGGGAGGCAAATCTATAAGCCCCTATCATTCTCTGTGTTTGATTAAAACTTTGAACCCATAAATATCGCGTAAGTGTTAGCAATTGTGAAAGACTAAATGATAGTTGAGTATGTGAAGTTTGCTGAATCAAAGCTCTGACATAGACTCTTCCTGAAAATAAGATGAATTGTAATTGTTTGATGCCTAATAACACAGTTTGTTAGTTTTCAAGAAAGTTTATGATCTATACTTTAACATGTGAACAGTTTGTTACTTGATCATGAAAAGTTTTATGAGATGAGCTACTGTTATAGCAAAAGATGATGCTAGAAAAGGTGATTGAAATTATCATTGATCAAACTTGTGCACCTGCTAGCATTCACACTTCATAAATTATTTCTTTTATCATTTACCTACTCGAGGACGAGCAGGAATTAAGCTTGGGGATGCTGATACGTCTCCAACGTATCTATAATTTATGAAGTATTCATGATATTATATTCTCTGTTTTGGATGTTTATGGGCTTTACTAAAACACTTTTATATTATTTTTGGGACTAACCTATTAACCGAAGGCCCAGCCCAAATTGCTGTTTTCTTGCCTATTTCAGTGTTTCAAAGAAAAGGAATATCAAACGGAGTCCAAGCGGAATGAAACCTTCGGGAGAGTTATTTATGGAACGAAAGCAATCCAGGAGACTTTGAGTAGACGTCAGGGAAGCTTCGAGGAAGCCACGAGGCAAGGAGGCGCGCCCCCACCCTTGTGGGCCCCTCGTGGCTCCCCTGACCGACTTCTTTCGCCTATATATGTCCATATACCCTAAAAACATCGGGGAACAGAATAGATCGGGAGTTCCGCTGCCGCAAGCCTTTGTAGCCACCAAAAACCAATCGGGACCCTGTTCCGGCACCTTGCCGGAGGGGGGAACCCCTCTCCGGTGGCCATCTTCATCATCCCGGCGCTCTCCATGATGAGGAGGGAGTAGTTCACCCTCGGGGCTGAGGGTATGTACTAGTAGCTATGTGTTTGATCTCTCTCTCATGTTCTTGAGGTGATACGATCTTTATGTATCGCGAGCTTTGCTATTATAGTTGGATCTTATGATGTTTCTCCCCCTCTACTCTCTTGTAATGGATTCAGTTTTCCCTTTGAAGTTATCTTATCAGATTGAGTCTTTAAGGATTTGAGAACACTTGATGTATGTCTTGCATGTGCTTATCTGTGGTGACAATGGGATATCACGTGATCCACTTGATGTATGTTTTGGTGATCAACTTGTGAGTTCCGTGAACTTATGCATAGGCGTTGGCACACGTTTTCGTCTTGACTCTCCGGTAGAAACTTTGGGGCACTCTTTGAAGTTCTTTGTGTTGGTTGAATAGATGAATCTGAGATTGTGTGATGCATATCGTATAATCATACCCACGGATACTTGAGGTGACATTGGAGTATCTAGGTGACATTAGGGTTTTGGTTGATTTGTGTCTTAAGGTGTTGTTCTAGTACGAACTCTATGATAGATTGAACGGAAAGAATAGCTTCGTGTTATTTTACTACGGACTCTTGAATAGATCGATCAGAAACAATAACTTTGAGGTGGTTTCATACCCTACAACAATCTCTTCGTTTGTTCTCCGCTATCAGTGACTTTGGAGTGACTGTTTGTTCCATGTTGAGGGATAGTTATATGACCCAATTATGTTATTATTGATGAGAGAACTTGCACTAGTGAAAGTATGAACCCTAGGCCTTGTTCCTTAGCATTGCAATACCGTTTACGCTCACTTTTATCGCTTGTTACCTTGCTGTTTTCATAAATTCAGATTACAAATACCTATATCTACCATCCATATTGCACTTGTATCACCATCTCTTCGCTGAACTAGTGCACGTATACAATTTACCATTGTATTGGGTGTGTTGGGGACACAAGAGACTCTTTGTTATTTGGTTGCAGGGTTGTTTGAGAGAGACCATCTTCAACCTATGCCTCCCATGGATTGATAAACCTTAGGTCATCCACTTGAGGGAAACTTCCTACTGTCCTACAAACCTCTGCACTTGGGGGCCCAACAACGTCTACAAGAAGAAGGTTGCGTAGTAGACATCACCAGGCCGCGGCGGCTTCCGAGAAGGACAAGCAGGCTGTCGTCCAAGCCGCGGCTGCCCGCAAGGTGACGTTGAAGGACGCCGGGGCTACCCAGGATCGCTGCCGGTCGCTGGAGGCCGAGCTGGAGACCATGCGCAACGAGCGCGCAGTCGAGGCTTGCGACCGCAAGGCAGAGGAGGAGAAGATGAAGGCCTGGGAAGACGCGGTCAATGGTCGTGACGCCAAACTGGAGCAGTTGGCGAGGGCGCGGGCCGCAGAGGGCAACCGCCTGGAGGAGCTGGAGAAGAAGCTGGAGGCTGAGAAGACCTTGCTGGAGGCCAGGGCGAAGCTTCTTGCCGAGGACCGCGTGGCCTTCGAGTCCCTTGAGGAGAGATCCCGCGAAGCGCTGTGGGCACTCTACGAGAAGCGCTTAGAGAAGTCGCCGTCGACGGACGACGAAGGCCCCGCCCAGCTGCTTCCTTATCTTGTCGAGGCACTCGAGGGTGTCATCGACTGGATCGGTCCCATGGTGGAGGGGGATGCCCGCGCGCTTTCTTCTTCGGCTCTGACGCGCGTCTTTAGCCACCTGCATCTTTGCAACCGTGGCGCCGACCTCGGCGAGCTGCTCGAGCCCGTGGAGGAGGCACGTTGCATAGCCACCGCCGCAGCCATGGAGGGCCAGGTGGAAGCCCTGTTGAAGAAGTTCCTCGCCATCGAGCCTGTGCCTCCAACCGATGGCCCTGCCGATCCTGCGGCCGAGGCCAACGACACGGCCGACGGTGCTGCTGCTGGCGGGAACGCGCTCCCTGATGATGGCGCCCATTGCTGGCGAAGAACGGCGCTCCTTCTCGTTTTACTCTCCTGTGAGCTTTCCTGTGACATGAGACGTGCCTCGTGGAGGTGTTAAAACTCTGCTTGTGGTTTGGGGGACAATATGATGTGTAATAATTTATTTAGGTTCCGCGATTTCCTTCCCTTTTGCCTGATGTTCTACGTTGGCAGGGCCCGACCCCGCGCATACCTCAGCCACCATTGGGCCACCCGGATCACCAGGACGGACCAAGGGGTGAGGGGCTACGTGGTCAGTTAGGCTCCTGAGTTGCAATGCTCAGGATTCCCCCTTGACGCGCAAATGTCCTGCGGGAAGAAGCCGCTAAAGCAGGTCTTAGGGTTCTACGTCGGGAGGGCCCGACCCCGCGCATACCTCAGCCGCCATTGGGCCATCCAGATCACCAGGAGGGACCAGGGGGTGAGGGGCTACGTGGCCAGTTAGGCTCCTTAGTCACAATGCTCAGGAGTCCCCCTTGACGTCCAAACAGACCTTCATACCTGTCCTCGCCGAGGTCCGACTCGGGAGTGGTGCGTGACGACCAGGTCCGAGGGACCTGGCAGGGCGGCGTACGCTAGGCAGGGCCTGAGCGTAGCCCCCGTGCCCAGCCCCCTCGCACGGCTCTCCCGAGGGGAAAGCGTTGCGGTGAGGCTGGACACTGAGCCGGGTGGCTCCCTGAGGTTGATGTGGCCATGGGGCCGCCCTCAGTTGTTTATCACCAGCGTGGAGCGTAGCGCTTCCGCACTTGCACGGGCATAGCCACTCCTCGACCGTGTCGACTGCCAACGCGGAGCATGGTGCTTCCACTGGTGCGTGGGTGAGGGCTCCCTCTGAGTGGAGGCCCCGGGGTGTGTACAGCCCCGCCCTGACACGTGGCTTGCACGGCAGGGCTAGACGAGGTGTGTTTGGGCACTCGTGAGCCAGTGCAGGGCTCACGAGGCCCTACCTCAAGGTGGGTTGCGCCTGGTCTTGATTCTTGATACCTTCAGTGGTCCTGCGAGATGGTTAGGCAACCTGCGCCGGACAAATTTCCTGTGGCGATCCCATGAGAAGGCTAGACACCAACGACCCCAGGAGGTGACGTGAACGGGGCCGGCCCGCCAGACAGAGCTCAGTCGTTGGGTTTATTGACGCTGCAGGGACGGACCCGAGCACAGACGCCGTGCCAATCCTACTCATGCGAGGAATCCTAAGGAAAGACAACTGACGCGCGGCTCCCGTGGCAACGAGGGTGGTCGCGGGTGGGGTATTGAAGTACCAGATAAGCAGGTGATAGGCATAGATAACTCATGCAAGGAGATAAGCTAGCTTGGATAGATGCAAGAATGATGCACGCCACCGGGACGGACCCGAGCGGCCTGGGGATGATGCAGCCCGAGGGGCGCCCCCGACTGAATTAGCTAAAGATGCAAAAGGATACACGTCGCGGGGGCGGACCCGTGCGACTTGGGGATAACGCTGCCCAAGGGGCACCCAACTAAATGAACTAGAAAGAGTCACCTGATACCGTTGTCGAAGGAATGTTGAGGTAGCTGAAGGTGCGCGCTGAAGAGGTCGCTCCTCACGAGCCACCAGGGCCCTGAGCCTCAGGAGGCTCTGGGGGCTGGCGTGGTTCATTGAGGATCGTCGCCATTTCCGCCCGGACAGCATGGTGCCTGGTCTCCTGAGCCACCAGGATGCTCTGCAGATGACGCTAGTAGATGACAGCCGCGTTCGGCAGGCCAAACGGCATGCGACATAGCTGTGAGGTGGACCCTCGCACTGGCCAACGCGCGAAGGCCAAAAGCGCTCCTGAGATGCGGCCCTGATCAGCCCTGGAATGTCAACGTAGACGCGCAGCCCGCCGTCATCGCCAGGATGGGGAGCTGCACCGGGTGGTGGGCAGCGGTCGCCACGCATGTTCCTTGCCTCTTGAAGCTCCTGGGTCACCTTGACGATGAACTCCTGAGCACCGGGCGCTCCTCGCCCAGCGCCCTCCTGAGGGGGACGTGCTGCGAAGCACACCTCCACATGGTGCCCGAGCGCCTCCCTCATCATGTTGGCCAGGTCTGAGGCCCTCCACAAGAGAGCCCCGGGCCTTGCGCGAGGAGGGCCGGGCGTGCCTTCCTATGCGATGGAGGGAGGCGCCCCAGCTGTGGGCGCGACCCCTGACGTGGTGCCACTGGAGACGCCATTCTCCTGAGGCCTTGGATGGAGCAACTGCTTCTTCTTCTTGGGGATGGCCTCAGGAGGGTACAGGGTGCCTTCGCTGTCGGGGTCTTCGATTGCTGCGGCTTGGAAGGCGTGTGTCGGTGTCAAAACCGGCGGATCTCGGGTAGGGGGTCCCGAACTGTGCGTCTAAGCTCGACGGTAACAGGACACAGGGGACACAATGTTTACCCAGGTTCGGGCCCTCTCTATGGAGGTAATACCCTACTTCCTGCTTGATTGATCTTGATGAATACGAGTATTACAAGAGTTGATCTACCACGAGATCGTAATGGCTAAACCCTAGAAGTCTAGCTTGTATGACTATGGTAATGAATATGTCCCCCTCCGGACTAAGTCCTCCGGTTTATATAGACACCAAGAGGATCTAGGGTTACACAGGGTTGGTTACAAAGAAAGGAATCTATATATTTGATCGCCAAGCTTGCCTTCCACACCAAGGTGAGTCCTAACCAGACACAGGTGCAGTCTTCGGTCTTCGCATCTTCACAGCCCATCAGTCCGGCCCATGGCTAACAGGCCGGACACCCGAGGACCCCTTAGTCCAGGACTCCCACAGTAGCCCCTGAACCTGGCTTCAATGACAAGGTATCCGGCGTGTAGATCTGTCTTCGGCATTGCAAGGCGGGTTCCTCCTTCCGAACTCCAAGATAGTCTTTGGATGTATTGAATGTGTCCAGACCTGTAACACACGCACCACACACAACTGCAGAGGGAATATAATATTCCACGAATCCCATCTGCTGACAACTTTTTGCCAGATGACATCACATCTGTTCGGTCACTATATCGAACCGTTTTTGTCCGCCGTTCCACGTTTCGAGATGCGGTTTCCATTGGCACGTCTTGTCAAAGCAGAGATCGTGTCCCCTTATTGCGGGATTTTTGTCACAGCCCCAGATCAGCCCTTGCTTGATTTTTCTTGCATCCATGCATCATGTTTAAATTCAAATGAAATTTGAGTTGAGGAATTTTTCAAAGCCTCAGAAATCTTTTAAAAATGATCAACATTAACATCTTCTCAAAGAAGCCCAAGAAAATGTTCCTGTTAAACCTTGAAAAATATTGGCAAGAATAAACTTCAAACCAATATTTTTGGAGGGTTTAACATATTTATTTTGGGCCTTTGTATTAATCCAATAAATATTTGAATTGGATCTATATTTATTGTATAATAAATATATGTTCAATAATTCTGGAAATTGTTGTGTAGCTTTGGATAAGTCCATTTAATTCACACAATTATTTTCATGAATTTTGAAAATGGTTTGGTGTTTGAACTAAATCAAAACATAATAGCAAAAATAGAAAAACAGAAACAGAAATAAAAGAGAGAGAGAGAGAGCAAACTCACCTGGCGCTTACCTGGCCTGGCCCAGCACGGCCCAAACCAGCAGGCCGACGCCAGTCGTCGTCTCCACCGCGCCAGAAGGACGCCGAGCGCGTGCTCGCCGTGCGCACACACGCGCCCGTGCCACCTCCTGCCTGCTAGCTTGCGTGGCGCCGCGGACAGACCCGCCAGAGCCGTCTGGATCGCTCTGACCGCCCCGCCATTCTCCCCCTCGCCTCCCTCTCGCCCTCTCTACCATGGCCGAGACAGCCGCGAGCTCGCTGTCGCCGTAGCCATGGCCACATGCCCTCCCTCGCCTCGCCGACGTGTCAATGGCCTCCGCCTCGATGCCCTCATCCTCCCCGTCGACCCACTCGACGCCAGATGCCTCAAAACGCCATCCCCGACCTCTTCTTCATCGTCGGCCGCCGCGGATCCCCATCGTCGACTCGTCGCCGTTCGGCCTTCCCCGAGCTCGAAGAGGCCACCGCTGCAACCGCCGTGAGCCCTCACCCCAACCCCTCTCTCCCCGCCTTCGATTTCCTCCTCTAGCCCCACTAACCACTGCGGCCGAAGCTCGCCGCCGCCGTGCCTCGTCGCCGACGTGGCTAGAGCCACAGTGGCTCGAAGCCAAGCTCACCGCTGTGCTCAACGCAGCACCAGGAGCCCGTAGACACCACCAGCTCCTCCTCCCGTGCACCGTAGCGCCGAACCCAGCCCCGTCCGAACTCCAGCCGCCGCCACGAGCTTGACTCCGGTGAGCTCGCTCCACCCCAGCTCCTCCCGCTTGCCCTACCAGATGCGCGCGAGCCCCAGCTACGCGTAGGACCAAACCGCGCCCGATTTGTTCGACCGTGGGCAAATCCCGAGCCCCTCCGCCGTCTCGGGCTTCATCGGCGACGAGCCGTGGACCAAGTCCGGCGGGTTTGACCCCGCTGACCAGGGGGTTTGACCTCCCCTGTGTCACTGACGCGTGGGCCACCCCCTGACGCTTCTAGTTAGTATTAGTTTAACATTAATTAATTTAGGTTAGTTAGTTAGTCACTGACGTGTGGACCCCACATGTCAAGTTTGACCTGGACGACCCGTTGACTTGCTGGCGTCATCCTGACATAGTGCTGACGCAGTAATTTAATTACTGGAATTATTCTTATACAGGAAATTCTAGAAAATGCCCTAAACTTCTAAAATTCATAGAAATTCAACCGTAGCTCCAAATGAAACAAGTTATATATGAAAAATGATCAGAAAAATCCGATCTATCCATCTGCACTGGTTTCATGCATGATAAAGCAACTTAAACCTTATGTTTATATCAAAACATGATAATGCATTTTATAATTCATAGTTTGAGTTTGAACTTGAACCTTGGGTTCAAAATAACTCAAACCCAGCTGATTGTAGTTGCATTAGGCCAACACACAGCATATTGACATGTCATGATCATGCATCATATTGTGCATTGCATTGATCGTGTTTCTTCTCTGTTTGCCGGTGTTGTCCCCTCTCGATAGACGTGGTTCCGACGATGAGTTCGATGACACTGATGAAGAGGTATATGATCTTCGAAAGTGCCAGGCAAGCAAAACCCCCTTGTTCATTCCGATACAATCCCACTCTCTCGCTCCTGCTCTCTTTTATTGCATTAGGACAACAACGATTCATCTGTTACATGCTGCGGTAGTTGAACCCCTTTCCTCTGCATGACCTGTCATTGCCACAGTAAATAGATGAAACCCACTAGCATGAGTAGGATTTGTTTGAGCCCTGATGTGCCTGCTGATTCATGCTTGTTTGTCATGCCTGCTATTGCTTAGAGTTGTGTCAGGTCTGATTCATCGTGAATGAATTGGAAAGTGTGAACATGTCCTACTGTGTGAGAGCTAAGTGTGTGAACACGATTTTGTAAAGGTAGCGGTGAGAGGCCATGTAGGAGTACATGGTGGGTTGTCTCATTGAAACCGTCCTCAGGAACTGAGTTCTGTGTTTGTGATCCATGAACAGTTACTACCACACATTGGGCTCCGGGCGCTCCAAGCTCTCTCGACTTATTAATCAACCTGATCTCTGTCCAGGAGTTGCAACTAGTTTCTGGTGTTTGTAGGTAGTGTTAGTAGTCTACCAAGTGGCACCCGGTACAGGTGGGCTTGGGACAGACTAGGCACACGTGGCCTGGTGTACCGAGTGGCACCCGGATGGTGGGCTCGGGAACCCTGCACACATCGTTTGGGGCCGTGAGCGACACACCGGCCGGATCTCCTTGCGGATGGAACCCGAATAGGCGATAAACCTGGACTAGAGACTTGTGTGGTTAGTCATGTCATGGCCGACTCCCTCGCCAGGCTTCCGCTTGAAGGTTGCCGAGGTACACGACGTGTACATGGTGGTAAGTGGCGAGAGCGTGTGTGACGAAGTACACCCCTTCTGGGTCGCCTGTACAGTTCATAGACAAGTGAAAGTGGATACTCTAAAATGCGCAAGATAAGCGTGAGTGCTATGGATGGCGTTCTCGTAGGGAGACGGGAGCGGATCCATAGTGGTGTATTGATATGGTGAATATGCGGACTCGTGTGCGCCACCTCAAAAGAGTTGCTTGTAGTCGTAGTTCAGGATAGCCACTGAGTCAAAGCTGGCTTGTTGCAGTTAAACTCCACTACCCCCTTTGTTGATACCGATGCATATGTAGCTAGTTCTGATGTAAGTCTTGCTGGGTACATTTGTACTCACGTTTGCCTATTCTATGTTTTGCAGAGAGACGTCAGTCTCGCTAGTAGTTCCGTGTGGACTTCGACGTTTAGCTTGATACCTCAGCTACGATCTTGTGCCCTCGGCAGGATCTGGTAGATAGTCAGGCTTCTCAGCCTTTTTCATTTGTAGATGTTTGTACTCAGACATGTTAAGCTTCCGCATGTGCTTTGACTTGTATGCTCTGAATGTTGGGTCATGAGACCCATGTTTGTAATATCTGGCTCTTCGGGGCCTAATGAATAAATACTCTGAGTCGTAGAGTCTTGTTGTGATGCCATGTTGTATTTGAACATATCGAGCATATTGTGTGTATGATTGAAATGCTTGGTATGTGTGGGATCCGACAACCTAGTTGTTTATCCTTGTTAGCCTCTCTTATGGGGAAATGTAGTCTTGTGCTTCCATGAGCCATAGTAGTCCGCTACAGCCCGGTTCACCGGAGTCCTGCTAGCCCAGCACTACTGCCCGGAACACTTGACTGGCCGGCATGTGATTCACTTTGTTCCTGTGTCTGTCCCTTCGGGGAAATGTCACACGGTGACATCTGGAGTCCTGCCTAGCCTGCTACAGCCTGGTTCACCGGAGTCCTGTTAGCCCAGTGCTACAGCCCGGATTCGCACGCTGCTGACCGACATGCTCGATGTTGATTCATGTATGCCTGTCCCCGTAAGTTAGTGCCACTTTGGGTTCACGACTAGTCATGTCGGCCCGGGTTCTCTGTCATATGGATGCTAGCGACACTATCATATACGTGAGCCAAAAGGCGCAAACAGTCTCGGGCCTTGGTAAGGCGACACCCGTGGGAATACCGTGCGTGAGGCCGCAAAGTGATATGAGGTGTTACCAGCTAGATCGATGTGACTTGGAATCGGGGTCCTGAAGCTTTGGTATCAGAGCCTGACTGCCTGTAGGATTACCAAGCCAAACTGGTTGAAGTTGAGTCTAGAAATGCTTTAGTTATATAAGGGAATTGATTGTGGAAGGGAACGTAAGGCTCTTTTTACTCCTTTACCTTATAGCCTTCTGATCTGAGTCATCCTCTTCTCTTCTACGGGGATTAAGAACTAGGCTTCTCATCTTTCTATCAGGATGACGAGTTACTATGATAGAGACTTATAGGATTGTTGGTTCCAGGCCTCAATTCAGTTTCTACTACTATTAGTATGTTGACAGTTGATCTCGGAACCTTGATATTGTGATTCTGAATGGTTATGCCACCATTTTTGCAGGATGTCTCAAATCTTTTTGAGCATTTACAGCCGTTATGTTGTCCGAGTCATCCCAGGCTTCTAAATAATCTGATGCATTTGCAATCCCTTCTTTCCATTCTCGATGTTCCTTTGGGCCAGATTAACCACACTAATCGTTGAGTTGAGGTACTCTGTTGCCTTGACATATATGTTGGAGTTATTATTATGACCCTAGGTGTCTTAGAGGACCACTTAGTAATCTAGCAATGCTTGCATCCCCAGTGTGATGATTCCGGCCATTATTCTCGAAAGCATCCCGTGATGCTACTTAGTAGTAGGTATTCTACTCCTGGGTTTTTGAACCCAAGATTCACCCTACTTCATGTTGTTAGTATTTGCTAGTTCCCTTAAGATATTAGTAACCTTGCGACAGTCCTCGAGGTCCGTGGTATTTCCTTCTTCCAAATACCATGAACCATTATGGCAGAAGTTCTTTTAACCAAAAGATCACAACCAGGGCGCTCTTGAGGAGTACTCCATTCAAATTGTGAATCTGCCAGTCCTTCTTCTTCTGCATGGGTTATCCGGAAGAAATATGTTGAACTCGTTCGACATGCTAATCTATGCACCCACAACTCAGAAAATTGTATGTTTCTTTGAGTTGTCCCTCTTTAGTTGTTTTCTGACCTTCGTCTATCAATTGATAGTCAGGACTAGTTGTGCATTCGTGTTATCGATGCGTGCTATCCTTGTGGTCCGTCAAGCCATTCTATTTTAGAATGACTAGGAGAAACAAACTCCAGAACCTCGTCCATATCTAGGATTGGGTCAAAGCAATTGTATTCCGTAGACCAAAATGCCAATCCAGCTTCTGCTCTGTTCTACCTTGGAGCGTTACCATCTTTATGTCAAGAGTGTCATGAGGATTGCACCACCTCTTATGATTTCTTGACGCAGTGATACTTCTCGCCATCATTATTCATTCCTCGGTCCCGTGTTGTCACAACCGGAATACCGACAAGTGAACCGTGATGTGTGAAATCAATACTCTGAGCAACTCGTTGCTTGGTAGTTAATGGCAATACTCTCATTCTTAGCGTGCTGGTTATTGAATCATCATCCTAAG
This sequence comes from Aegilops tauschii subsp. strangulata, assembly GCF_002575655.3. NCBI lineage: Eukaryota > Viridiplantae > Streptophyta > Magnoliopsida > Poales > Poaceae > Aegilops > Aegilops tauschii. The sequence goes on from NC_053035.3 coordinate 122,387,289, forward strand.
ATTGATCGTGCTACCTAGTCCTTATTTTTGGTGCACTCTTCAATCAATGAGTTAGGATTTTTGTCAAACCCTTGCTCAGTTGATCATATCGTCTTGCCCTGAAAAGCAAGATTGTTCTCGAGCTTAGTAACATATCGGTGGTTCATGATTTTCCGAATATCTTCTCAGAAGTATCACCAGGTTGTTACCTGACCGCTATGTTGAGCTCGTGATCAAATGGTTTTCCTATAAACCACTCTTTCTCCAAGAATCTGTGTTGCATACCTTGAGCTAGTTGGTTAAGCTAAACAACAACTTGGAGAGTTGGAAGATAAAAGCTTCCCTGACTTAGTTCTTTCCAAAGGATATCTCTTGTGTGTGTGTTTGTTGTAGAAAGATGATTTCTTCATCGATTGGTCCTCGTGATCAACTAATGGACCTATCATCTTAACCAACTTTGATTTGAGTATGGGCTAATATCAAATCAAATCAGAACCAACGATGTTCATAATGTTGTCTTACTCGTGGTTGATCCCTCGAGCATGCACCATTATATCTTTTGGGTCTGACCAATGCTATCACTTGTTCACATAATTATGGAATTCCATCTCCATGGAAACCTGGATGAATTGTTGTTGAGCCCATCAGCAACACTGCTACCTTCTCCATGATTCGTGTTGAACATCCAGCTAGTATTGGAAACTTTGTAAGCATTGCCTTCATGTTCCGCTCATGAGGTATACGTTTGGATGAAAGTAGTGACTTCCTCTAATTCACGTGCATTTGATGTAAGTTGCCGCCGCGGATTCGAGAAAGCTTGTTTTTGCTTCCTTTGGAATCATCCCAAGTCAGTCATGCACATGTGCGAAGTATTCTATGGTTTGGAGACTTGCAACCTTCATTCTATATGTATCCCTAGCACACCAAGCCACTGATTGATTTGTTCAAGGAGAAGAAGTTTCTTCTGAAGAGCTGGACTTACGCAAGGACTTCGACATCCTTGTTGATGGTTCCTAACCAGAACTCGGTAGTGTTTTATTATAAGACTACTACGTGGCCATGCTTGTCCGGGACAGCGTTCTCACATGTATGTAGCAGAACCAGCTCATGTTTTGGAGCTTGCTACCGTAGCTCATTTCCCGAGAATCTCGCAACGTCATCTCGTCGATTTGTGTTGCAAACCTTCATTTTCTTCTGGACTCGATGAGTCTGGAATATCCTGTTACCAACTAGATCCGAATCTCAGGCAGATATGACGGTTGGAACTTTTCCAAGATTATGATGTAGGTCCCGACAAGGTTGATGTTCTGGCCGACACACCTAGCCGGAAGATCTATCATTGTAGTATCTTGATTGAGCTGTTTAACCATCTTCTCCATGAGGATTTAGTGCAACTTATTCTAGAAGTTGATCCTCAGGGGTCCTTGTGCTCTCGGTTTCCTCGATTATGCTAGAACCATTCAACGGTGGAATCACTCTCGTTGAGTTATCCCCAGTTACCAGAATCATACCCAGCATTTGCATTTTGTTCCCAGCTTGCACCTCAGTAATTACTGTTTAGGATCATCTTCAAAAGTGGTCCTACTATGGGTCCCATCCATCCCCGATGATAAGCAAAATCATCCATGGTGTTGTCTTCAACAAGGTAGTCCACATCATTCCTTCTAGTATGAGTATGCCATTCTTTCGAATTCGTTCACACGGTCGTTTGTGATTGCCTTAGGCTGGTGTAAAGAGTTTCAACGATCTTTGTATCAGAAGTAATTCTTTTTGCCACTTAAGGGAATAATTCTACAAGTCACCTTTCCTAAGGTGCCCCGTTATGGAGTCATGGCAATTAACTCCTCGCTGCTTTGGAACCCATGCACCATATTATCTAAGCATGGGATTGTTGCCCACCAAATCAAACCTCATCGTTTGTTCTTCCATCCCTCTCGATGTGTTTTGTGTCTCAACTCGAGATGTTTCAACATCTCATTCCGCGAGTTGATCTTGCATAGCTCAATCTTCGAGAAGATCAATCCTGTAGAGTTTCCCTCTCTTCCGTCATCATAGTTGGATCAAGCTCTCGAAAGAAAAGATGTCAAGATCAGGATGATGCAATGAATCAACATCTTCGAGAAGAACAATTGGATCGTGAAGATTATGTTAGTTTGCATCCCCCTTTCATCTTACCCTACGCTTGAATCTTGAGACGAGATTCTTGTTTAGTGGGGGTGAGCTGTCACAACCCCAGATCAGCCCTTGCTTGATTTTTCTTGCATCCATGCATCATGTTTAAATTCAAATGAAATTTGAGTTGAGGAATTTTTCAAAGCCTCAGAAATCTTTTAAAAATGATCAACATTAAAATCTTCTCAAAGAAGCCCAAGAAAATGTTCCTGTTAAACCTTGAAAAATATTGGCAAGAATAAAATTCAAACCAATATTTTTGGAGGGTTTAACATATTTATTTTGGGCCTTTGTATTAATCCAATAAATATTTGAATTGGATCTATATTTATTATATAATAAATATATGTTCAATAATTCTGGAAATTTTTGTCTAGCTTTGGATAAGTCCATTTAGTTCACACAATTATTTTCATGAATTTTGAAAATGGTTTGGTCTTTGAACTAAATCAAAACATAATAGCAAAAATAGAAAAACAGAAACAGAAATAAAAGAGAGAGAGAAAACTCACCTGGCGCTTACCTGGCCTGGCCCAGCACGGCCCAAACCAGCTGGCCGACGCCAGTCGTCGTCTCCACCGCGCCAGAAGGACGCCGAGCACGTGCTCGCCGTGCGCACACACGCGCCCGTGCCACCTCCTGCCTGCTAGCTTGCGTGGCGCCGCGGACAGACCCACCAGAGCCGTCTGGATCGCTCTGACCGCCCCGCCATTCTCCCCCTCGCCTCCCTCTCGCCCTCTCCACCATGGCCGAGACAGCCGCGAGCTCGCTGTCGCCGTAGCCATGGCTACAGGCCCTCCCTCGCCTCGCCGACGTGTCCATGGCCTCCGCCTCGACGCCCTCATCCTCCCCGTCGACCCACTCGACGCCAGACGCCTCAAAACGCCGTCCCCGACCTCTTCTTCATCGTCGGCCGCCGCGGATCCCCATCATCGACTCGTCGCCGTCCGGCCTTCCCCGAGCTCGAAGAGGCCACCGCTGCAACCGCCGTGAGCCCCTCACCCCAACCCCTCTCTCCCCGCCATCGATTTCCTCCTCTAGCCCCACTAACCACCGCGGCCGAAGCTCGCCGCCGCCGTGCCTCGTCGCCGACGTGGCTAGAGCCACAGTGGCTCGAAGCCAAGCTCACCGCTGTGCTCAACGCAGCACCAGGAGCCCGTAGACACCAGCAGCTCCTCCTCCCATGCACCGTAGCGCCGAACCCAGCCCCGTCCGAACTCTAGCCGCCGCCACGAGCTCGACTCCGGCGAGCTCGCTCCACCCCAGCTCCTCCCGCTTGCCCTACCAGATGCGCGCGAGCCCCAGCTACGCGTAGGACCAAACCGCGCCCGATTTGGTCGACCGTGGGCAAATCCCGAGCCCCTCCGCCGTCTCGGGCTTCACCGGCGACGAGCCGTGGACCAAGTCCGGCGGGTTTGACCCCGCTGACCAGGGGGTTTGACCTCCCCTGTGTCACTGACGCGTGGGCCACCCCCCTGACGCTTCTAGTTAGTATTAGTTTAACACTAATTAATTTAGGTTAGTTAGTTAGTCACTGACGTGTGGACCCCACACGTCAAGTTTGACCTGGACGACCCGTTGACTTGCTGGCGTCATCTTGACGTAGTGCTGACGCAGTAATTTAATTACTGGAATTATTCTTATACAGGAAATTCCAGAAAATGCCCTAAACTTCTAAAATTCATAGAAATTCAACCGTAGCTCCAAATGAAACAAGTTATATATGAAAAATGATCAGACAAATCCGATCTATCCATCTGCACTGGTTTCATGCATGATAAAGCAACTTAAACCTTCTGTTTATATAAAAACATGATAATGCATTTCATAATTCATAGTTTGAGTTTGAACTTGAACCTTGGGTTCAAAATAACTCAAACCCAGCTGATTGTAGTTGCATTAGGCCAACACACAGCATATTGACATGTCACGATCATGCATCATATTGTGCATTTCATTGATCGTGTTTCTTCTCTGTTTGCCGGTGTTGTCCCCTCTCGATAGACGTGGTTCCGACGATGAGTTCGATGACACTGATGAAGAGCTATATGATCTTCGGAAGTGCCAGGCAAGCAAAACCCCCTTGTTCATTCCGATACAATCCCACTCTCTCGCTCCTGCTCTCTTTTATTGCATTAGGACAACAACGATTCATCTGTTACATGCTGCGGTAGTTGAACCCCTTTCCTCTGCATGACCTGTCATTGCCACAGTAAATAGATGAAACCCACTAGCATGAGTAGGAGTTGTTTGAGCCCTGATGTGCCTACTCATTCATGCTTGTTTGTCATGCCTGCTATTGCTTAGAGTTGTGTCAGGTCTGATTCATCGTGAATGAATTAGAAAGTGTGAACATGTCCTACTGTGTGAGAGCTAAGTGTGTGAACACGATTTGGTAAAGGTAGCGCTGAGAGGCCATGTAGGAGTACATGATGGGTTGTCTCATTGAAACCGTCCTCAGGAACTGAGTTCTGTGTTTGTGATCCATGAACAGTTACTACCACACATTGGGCTCCGGGCGCTCCAAGCTCTCTCGACTTATTAATCAACCTGATCTCTGTCCAGGAGTTGCAACTAGTTTCTGGTGTTTGTAGGTAGTGTTAGTAGTCTACCAAGTGGCACCCGGTACAGGTGGGCTTGGGACAGACTAGGCACACGTGGCCTGGTGTACCGAGTGGCACCCGGATGGTGGGCTCGGGAACCCTACACACATCGTTTGGGGCCGTGAGCGACACCCGGCCGGATCTCCTTGCGGATGGAACCCGAATAGGCGATAAACCTGGACTAGAGACTTGTGTGGTTAGTCAGGTCGTGGCCGACTCCCTTGCCAGGCTTCCGCTTGAAGGTTGCCGAGGTACACGACGTGTACATGGTGGTAAGTGGCGAGAGCGTGTGTGACGAAGTACACCCCTGTAGGGTTAACATCATCTATTTGAATAGCCGTGTCCGCGAAAAAGGACTTCTGGGTCGCCTGTACAGTTCATAGACAAGTGAAAGTGGATACTCTAAAATGCGCAAGATAAGCGTGAGTGCTATGGATGGCGTTCTCGTAGGGAGACGGGAGCGGATCCATAGTGGTGTATTGATATGGTGAATATGTGGACTCGTGTGCGCCACCTCAAAAGAGTTGCTTTCCCGGTTCACCGGAGTCCTGCTAGCCCAGCACTACTGCCCGGAACACTTGACTGGCCGTCATGTGATTCACTTCGTTCCTGTGTCTGTCCCTTCGGGGAAATGTCACGCGGTGACATCCGGAGTCTTGCCTAGCCTGCTACAGCCCGGTTCACCGGAGTCCTGTTAGCCCAGTGCTACAGCCCGGATTCACACGCTGCTGACCGACATGCTCGATGTTGATTCATGTATGCCTGTCCTCATAAGTTAGTGCCACTTTGGGTTCATGACTAGTCATGTCGGCCCGGGTTCTCTGTCATATGGATGCTAGCGACACTATCATATACGTAAGCCAAAAGGAGCAAACGGTCCCGGGCCTTGGTAAGGCGACACCCGTGGGAATACCGTGCGTGAGGCCGCAAAGTGATATGAGGTGTTACCAGCTAGATCGATGTGACTTGGAATCGGGGTCCTGACAATTTTCATCAATTCGAGCGTGGGTAACCCAACCGTGCCCGTTTACACAGCCCTTGGGAATAGGCGAGTTTTAAGGCGAGTGGGGAGGCATTCAATATTCATTGCCTTTATAAGGGGATAAGGATTCCTCCTTCTTCTCCCATGCCTTCTCTCTTCCTCCGCCCATCCACTCTTGAGCTCCAACGCCCAAGTTCTCTTCTTCTTCCCATTCAAGCTAGCACTCAACCCTGTCCGGATCCAGAGGCGAAGGCAAGTGGATGGTCTCCTCCGTCAAGGAGAAGGACATTACTGAGCTTCGGGCGGCCGGGTACTTGGCGAAGGAAATCATCCACCATCTTCCGGCCCATTGACAAGTCGTCCCCATGCCGAAGCCCAATGAGAGGGTGGTATTCATCCCTCATTTCTTCCGCGGGCTTGGGTTTCCACTCCACCCTTTCGTCCGCGGGCTGATGTACTATTACGGGATAGACTTCCATGATCTATCCCCGAACTCCTTCCTCAACATCTCGGCGTTCATCGTCGTGTGTGAGGCCTTCCTCCGCATCCAACCCCACTTCGGGTTGTGGCTCAAAGTCTTCAATGTGGAGCCGAAGGTGGTGGATGGCCAGCACACGGAGTGCGGAGGGGCCATGGTGAGTAAGCTGTCCAATGTCTCTTGGCCGAAAGGCACTTTTGTGGAGAATGTCAAGGAATGGCAGAAACAATGGTTCTACATTACAGAACCCTGCGGCACCAACTGGGCCGCAACTGCCGAATTCAACTTCGGTGCTCCAATGCGGCTCACCTCCTGGGTCGAGAAGAGTCTGAACTGGTGTTCGCCAGATGAGCTGATAGCGCTGCAGACGCGTGTTCAAACCATGGTGGACAAGAATGTCAAACTTGTCGATATAATCTAGGTGATGCTAGTTTGCCAGATTCTCCCGTGCCAAACCTGAAGCCTCCCGCTATGGAAGTTCAATCCGAAGAAGCAACATACCCTGAAGAGGCTCTTCGAGACCACTCACGAAGATGCCTGGAAGTTGCTCTTCAAGGGCAACGAGATACCGCCAGCCATAGATTCGGACCGTGGGCACGATATTAACCACCTCTACTTGTTCATTTCAAGGAGGATATCTGAACTTTTACTGTCATTGCTCCTTCAGGAATGGATGGAGAGGGCGAAGAAGATCCAGTGCCCGGCTCCGCTGCCTGAAGAACCAGTCATTCCGCGTTTAGCGAAGATGCTGGTGTCGGCGCCCTATACGGGGCCGGCGAAGAAGGCCATGGGGAAGGCCAAGGGGGTCCGGAGTGGCCCCCGCCGCAAGGGCGCTTTGGATGTGATGTCCGCGAACAAGACCCGTTCCTCCGTCGCCGAAGACGACGACGACGGAGAGGAGGAGGAGGAGGAGAGCGACTCTCCCCCTGATGGGGGGAGAAAGAAGAGGGTGGCCTCCACAACTCTGGAGGCGGAGGCGCCCAAGAAGGGGAAAGGCCCGCTCGCAGGCAGCTCTGCATGGGACGTCGACAGCAGTCCGGAGCGACGCCCCCACACTAAGCCTCGGGCCGCATCGTAAGTGCTAAGACTCGTACATGCCCATAGATCTAACCTCTCCTCTTTATCGTATTGACATGGTTGATTATGCTATTGCAGTCCGGCCCACGACAGCTCCCCGCGATCCTCATCAAGAGGTTTGTTGGACTCAAAGGAGATGGCCAGCGAGACACCGCCGGCCGCTTACTCTCCCAAGGCCAAGGGAGACGATGAGGTGCTCTCCCAACGGACCTTCCCAGGCCGAGGAGAAGCTCAGGAGGCGCCAGAGGGCGAAGCCCCCGTCGCCGAACACCAGGGGGAGCCAATTCCCATGGAGACTGGGGATGAGGGCCGTATTCAATTCGGCCCTCAACCGGACTCGATTCCGGAGACCGATATGGCTCCGGGAACCGGCACGCAGCCTCCTTCGAAATAAGGGGGGATGCCTATTCCACCGGTGACCCCTGTCCCACCAGGGGCACCAGATAATCTGCTGGAAGCGCTGCGAGGCGCTTCCATTGTGGATGAGCACCGTGTTCTTATGGGCACGGTGATTGAAAGGGTTCAGTCTGCCAAGAGCGGACTAACCGAAGCCTGCAGCAGCCTGCTGACAGGTTTTGAGGTTAGCGATGCAAGAAGAGAAAATACTAATATAGACAGTAGCCCCTGAGACACTGTCCGGTGTCCGGAAAGAAGAAACCGGATAGAGGATCAATCCCTTATGGTAGGAAACTAACTAAACTTGTCTGAAATGAATACGCAGGCGTCAATGTTGGCCGCAGCCTCACATACTGTCGAAGTCTCCGGACTGAAGCAGAGACTGGAGCAGGCCGAGGAGGAGCTCTGTCAGGTGAGGAGGCAGCTCCAAGAAAAACAAGGTATGAAATAACCCATTTTATATTAAGAAGGTAAAATGATATGCATTGACTGAAGTGTCAAGATATATATAGAAGCGACGGCCGAGGTCGAGGCCCTGAAGAAGGCCCTGGATGAAGCCGAGGGGAAGGCTGTCAAGGAGCAGGCCACCCGTAAGAAGCTCAAGGCCCGGGTCAACGAGATTCAACAAGAGCTCCAGGACGCGGTGAGGAAGTGCGAGACCTTGGAGCGCGACGCGTCGGTTCGAGAGACCGAAGACGCCAAGGCTCGTCAAAGCACGGAGACGGCCCGGAATGAGGCCCAGGGCGCCCTCCAAGAGATGCAGGAGGCCTGGAAGATTGCGGCAGGTAAGGCATTTAGTATGCAAAGAAAGTATATGAAGAAGAAGTATTTCTTACTAACCTGGATTCGGAGTTCTCCACGAGCCTACGCAGATCTGCCGCGCAGTGTGTCCGACGCCGTGGAGTTCTTTCGAGCCGAAGAAGGGAGCTCCACGGAGAAATTGTTCTGGTCGCAGTATCTTGCACCAGAGCATCCCGTGCCCTTCACCGATCAGCTAAAACAGCTGGTGGAGCTGCATAGGGTGGCCGTACTAGCCATGAAGGATTTGATAATCCGGCTATGGCCAGCCGAAGCTATGCCCGTCAGCTACTTCGGACTCGTGAAGTGGCTGGTGAACGCCTGTCCTCGGCTGGACGTCGTCAAGCGATCGGCATGTATTGAAGGTGCGCACATGGCCTTCGCCCGTTGCAAGATGTGGTGGGCGAAGATGGACGCCGTCGAGCTGACCAGGGGGCCGCCAGAGGGCAAGGAGCACCGCACACCCGAGCGCTATTTTGCGGATGTCCTAGAGGGGTCTCGTATTGTGGCAAAGCAGTGTGGGCAAGACATTATTTTCGAATGAATACATTCATGTTGTCTTTGCCTTGTATGATGAAACAAAGTCGGTTTGTAATATAATGCTTGTTATGTTTTAATTTTTCCTCCTGTGCGGTCGTGTTGTATGAAATCTGAGGGTTGGCCAGTCGTCGGCTTCTGCCCCCATGTAGGTAATACGGAGGTGTTCGGGATGGAATCTAAACAATCTTGATCCAATTATATGGTCCTTGAAGGAGTTGTTTAGCACAACAAACCAGGCAATCAGACTATGCGGCTTAAACACCCTCACTTAGCCATAGGGGTTTTACAATAAAACATGGGCGCAGCCCCTAGTATCCGAACCAGAGTGCTATGAGCGTCTGATCAGGAAGTAGCGACCCTTCGCGTAATGCGGGAGAAATCTCCAACGATTTGCAACCTCCGAATAGCTGAACGACTCTCGCCGTATCATGACAGTCAGTTTTCGGCTTTCTCTACTGAGGTGCTCCTTTGGATAAACCAGGGCACAATCGCAACAGTTCTCCCTTTACTACCTTAGACGATATAGCGGAACGTAAGGTAGCAAGCGCAGGAGCCGGGCAACCCAACTATTGACCAAAGACATGATTCGGAACCAATGCATATACTGCTAAATTCGGGGTGCCGAAATATACTTGTAAAAGTGTTCGGACTTTTGTTGCCATGTTGTGGGGCGCTATGAAGCCCCTGGCAAGGTGGAACACACCGAGTGTACGGGTGTTATCTGATAGAATTACCAGGGAGGAAAAGGCAAAAAAGAAAGAAAGAGGAAGAACCAGTGGTAAGCTAGAGCCGTGGAAGTTTGGGCCGCAAACTGTTTCTATTATAATTTCATTGGTGCGTGAAAGCGCTTTTATACAAGTAGTGCAATAAGCAGGAAGGCTATTTACTATGCCTTCACCAAAAGAGAGCTGTGTATGGGTCCTGAAAAACAGGTAGAGTGATCGTTTAACGAAACCACCTAGAGAAGTCCCCCATATGTCTGCGGCTCTCCCGTGCCGAGCTTGTATAATACCATCCGACAGGGTCAACTATCCCGACCGCTCTTATTCTTGCCGTCTTGGTGTGTTTGTCCTTCGAGAGGACCCCTGATCAGGCCATCGGATGGGGTCTGCGGGATTGATACCTAAAAGGAAAAAAGTAAAAGTGAAAGTATGTGAGTATCCGGTGCCGGTTGAGCCGCACTGTGGATCACAAGCTAGTTGTGCCTCCGTCGATGCCCATGGAATTTCGAGTGTGTAGTTATGTACGCGCAGCGCGAATGCCACCACTTGATCGAGAGTGAGACGGAGGCCGGATTGCTAGTCGATCTCCTGACGAGCCGAGCTGTCCTACTGCGGGGTAGTTCGGACCCTCTTAACGGTGTCCGTGGGCTCGGCAGCTGAATTAGGGTTCTCCTTGAAAAGGCCGCTCTGTATTTCCATTGACCGTGATGACACCGCATGGACCGGGCATCTTGAGCTTAAGATAAGCATAGTGTGGCACTGCATTGAATCGAGTGAATGTGGTTCGTCCGAGCAGTGTGTGATAGCCGCTGCGAAAGGGGACGATGTCGAAGATTAACTCCTCACTTCGGAAATTGTCCGGAGACCCGAAGACAACTTCTAGCATGATTGAGCCCGTACAGCGAGCCTCAACACCTGGTATGACTCCTTTGAAGGTAGTCTTTGTGGGCTTGATCTGTGATGGATTGATGCCCATTTTTTACACCGTATCCTGATAAAGCAGGTTTACGCTGCTACCTCCGTCCATAAAGACACGCGTCAGGTGAAATCCATCAATGATTGGGTTGAGGATTAGTGCGGCTGAACCGGCGTGACGGATACTAGTCGGATGATCCCGACGATCAAAGGTGATCGGGAATGACGACCATGGATTGAATTTTGGGGCGACTGGCTCTATCGCGTAGACGTCCCTTTGTGCACGCTTGCGGTCCCTTTTGGAGATATGAGTAGCATATATCATATTCACTGTTTTCACTTGAGGGGGAAACTTCTTATGTCCCCCTGTGTTTGGTTGTAGCGACCAGACCTCAAACAGTCTAGTCTCTGTGCATCAGTGTCATCCCTGGATCGGTAATGCTGACACGCACAGTACTTTGAAGGATTTATAACAGAGTAGCAATCACACACTTATTACATCGAATAGTTCAAGAGAAATCAATACAATAAATATGGCTTTAGGCCATCAAAAATACGATAACAGCGGAAAGCTTGGAAGATAAAGTGAGTCCATCAACTCCAACGGCATCACTAAGTATAAGACCACGACCTAAGACTCCTTACTCGTCGTCTGAAAAGTCTGCAACATGATACGTTGCAGCCCGAAAATGGGTCAGCACATCGAATATGCTGGCAAAGTAACACATAGAGAGTAATGAACAGAATAATGCTATCACTACATGCATATTTGGCTGGTGGAAAGCTCTATGGTTACAGTTTTGCGAAAAGCCAATTTTTCCCTACCACAAAGGAATAAATTTTATTTAACTATCATGGTGGTTGTTAAACATTGAGAAGGTACCTCCAACTCAATCCCAATTAAGAACGTGATTAACCCAATCAAATTAAATTAAGTAACATGATGATGAGATTCACATGATAATCCAAGAACTAGATACTCAAGATGTCCATAACCGGGGACACGGCTAATCATGATTAGTTTGTACACTCTGCAGAGGTTTGTGCACTTTTCCCCACAAGACTCGATCGCCTCCGCTTGATTTCTCGCACTACATGGTGTTTGAGAAACGGATGACCGAGACACAGTCTTTCAGAAACACTACTCTTTACTCCGGGTGGACAGTTACACCTACTTTCCCCTACATCTGCTAGCCCACCTCTTCAAGAGGTCATGTAAGCTACTCAACTATACTAGAGCCCATAATAGCTTGTGGCTGCACACGGAAGTTTCTAGCATGAATAATCTCATGATCCCTTTGAGTCTGGGTGGCGGTCCATAGGATGATCACACGGGTACTCCGGGATATCCAAAAATACAGGCAACACTGGTTTCTCCAGGTGCCTCAATCCACCCAGATGTAAATTAAAGTAGCCACCTTAAGTTGAACCATAAATTAATAATCTCACTTCTGTCATGAAGAATTCACTCAAACCCAATCGACGTCTACAAGCATAGCATAGCATAGCAATATAAGCAAACGTAGAAGTAACTCCCAAAGGTTTGATAGTAAACAGGACAATAGGTACTACCTCATCTACTTCCCAAAACCCACATATTAATCAGATCCTAATCATGCAACTGTTTGAGGATTGATCTAATGCAATAAAACTGGGTGATGAAAAGTATGATCAAAGTGTTACTTCCCTTGCTGATGATCCGTGAAACCTAGAGACTCGAAGTAGCACGCTTCGCACTCCGGTACTCTATCGCAAACAAACAATACATACATAAGCAATCAAGCAAGGGTGCACGAAATAAAACTCAAAATAAGAGATCTAACCAGAAAGTTCAACTTAATAACTCCGGTTTGCAAAAAGAATCAATTCAAACGAAGCAACGAAGGTCAAACGGCGAAAGAAACAAGCTTCATTTACTAATCTGGATCTAAGTCAAATTTTACAGTAGCAAAAACTTGTTTGAGTTGGTTAAACGGAAAGAGAATTTCGAGACGAAACTCTAGGCGCTTGAATCGCCCGATTCCGATAAACGAGCGAAAAGTTATACTACAACGAAAAACAGATCGGAAATCGCGATCAGGAATAATCGCGGAAAATCCGAGAAAAAGAAAAACTGACGAACAGGCTAACGATCGAACGTTCGCTGTCCGTAAAAAAACGAAAACCGTTCGTTAAAACGAATGAACGAACGAACGGGCGTTCGCTATTTAACTAAACCGGAAAAAAATAAACCGATCTAATATAAAAAACGCATCTCGGTTTCGAAATAAAACCGAACAGTTTTTCGAGAAAAACTGGCGGCTACCTCGGTCCGTGTGACGGCGGAGGCGGCGAGCGGCTCCGGCGGGTGGCGGCATCGGGCGAGAGGCGGCGGGGCGGCGGCGGACGGCGGCGGGTCGGGCGGCAGGGCGACGCGGGCGGTGGCGGCGGCTAGGGTTTCGGGGCGGCGGCGACTTGGGCTGAGGCGGGGCTCGGGCCGCGGCTTTAAAGGCCGGCCGGGCTGAGGTGTCCGGGTCGGACACAGCCCGTAAGGCGGTTGACTTTAAAAAAAATTCGGATGTGCAGAAAAAGTAAGAAAAGAAATACTAAACGGACTCCACAAATCCTGAAATAAATTTTCCCCGTCCTCTAAAAATAAGCCGGACAAGATGAACATTTATTTGGGCCTAAAATGCAATTTTGAAAAACGTGTATTTTTCCTAATTCGAATAAAATCAAATCAAATATTTGTTTTTAATATTTTTCCTCCAATATTTCATTATTTGTGGAGAAGTCATTTTATCCCCTCTCATATATTTTGATATGAAATATTTTCGGAGAGAAAAATAATTAAAACAAATGATCCTATTTTCAAAATTTGAGAAAACCCAAATATGAAAATAACGAAATCCCAACTCTCTCCGTGGGTCCTTGAGTTGCGTGAAATTTCTAGGAACGCAAATCAAAATGCAATAAAATATGATATGCATGATGATCTAATGTATAACATTCCAAATTGAAAATTTGGGATGTTACATCGGTTGTCGGGGCTCCTCTTCGTCGTCCTCGCTTTGTGATCCCTTTTCCCTGTTCTCGGCTTTTAATTTGCCGGCCTATTTAAAAACCCAACAATCTTTGTTGGTATGATTGGTTGGTTTCTATGGGGTGCCATGTATCTGTCATGGGCGATCGAGTATGCGATCCAGGCTGGATGGTCCCTGATTATTTCTCTTGTCCAGTTTCTTCCGCTGGCTGGACTTGGAGCCGCAGAATCCGGCATTGACTGTAGTGTCGTCAATATTATCACCATTGCTTCGGCGTTTGTGTCTGTTACGTCGGAGCTTGCCGTTGCTGTTTTTGGCCTCGGAGGGGCCTGCGTCGCTGGCCGTATTTTTACTACGAACGAGCCAGCTATCCTCACCCGCACAAAAGCGGGTCATAAGTGCCGTGAGGGCTGCCATGGATTTCGACTTTTCTTGGCCGAGGTGGCGGGTGAGCCATTCATCGCGGATGCTATGTTTAAAGGACGCTAGGGCTTCGGCATCTGGACAGTCGACGATCTGGTTCTTTTTGGTTAGGAACCTAGTCCAAAATTTCCTGGCTGACTCTCCACGTTGTTGGACTATGTGGCTTAAGTCATCGACGTCTGGTGGCCAGACATATGTACCTTGGAAGTTGTCGAGGAATGCTTCTTCCAAGTCCTCCCAGCTGCCGATAGAGTTTTCAGGCAGGCTGTTTAACCAGTGCCGAGCTGGCCCTTTGAGTTTTAGTGGGATGTATTTGATAGCGTGGAGGTCATCTCCGCGGGCCATGTGGATATGGAGAATAAAATCCTCGATCCACACCGCGGGATCGGTTGTTCCGTCGTAGGATTCAATGTTAATGGGTTTGAACCCTTCGGGGAATTCGTGATCCATTACTTCATCGGCGAAGCAAAGAGGGTGTGCGGCGCCTCTATATCGGGACGCGTCGCGACGTAGCTCTGATGGAATCTGTCTGCGGTTATCGGCTCGGGTGTGACTAGGTTTGTCACGCCCGAATAGGTAGCCATCATCATGTGTCGAGGAACGTCCTAGCGATCCGTAAATCGATCGGGTATATCCTGCTCTGCTATCCAGGGTCTGCCGAAGGTCGTATATATGACCCCGAACTGTTTTGTCTCTGTTTTATTGTGGCGGTGGGGCGGGCTGCTGTTCGGCTTGAGCTGCCGCTCTATCCCGACCACGAGGTGGTTGGTCCGCCGCACTGTCCCGACCGCGTAGTGTTCAGTCGGCTGCATTACGCGAGGGAAGTATGGGCTCCGGTGCCTCTTCATCGAACTGAGGTAGCAACCTTCGCTTTGGGTAACTCTTCGCTGGGCGTCTGTGGCCGTATTCTTCGGCTGCCAGAACGTCAGTCCACTTGTCGACTAGCAGATCTTGGTCAGCTTGAAGCTGCTGCTGCTTCTTTTTCAGGCTCCTTGCGGTGGCTATTAGCTGGCGCTTGAAGCGCTCCTGCTCGAGAGGTTCCTCAGGCACGATGAAATCTTCGTTGCCGAGGCTTTACTCATCCTCAGAGAGCGGATGATAACTACCGTCCTCCGAGTCATTGGGCCTGGCCTGTTCGTCGGGGCTGACTTGCCCATTTTCTTGCTCCTCTTGTTCGAACATTACCTCAGCAAGGTCTTCATTGTTTTCGGCATCGTCCGAAGTATTATCTTCTCTGGTGCCGGTATTGCTGTCCTTTGAACGACGTGACTTAGAGTGGCGCCGAGGAGACCAGCGTTTTTGTAGTGTCTCAGGAGGTTTATTCTCAACTGGATTTTCTTTGTCATCGTCGTTGGTTGTTTTGGGTGTGTCCACCATGTACACATCGTACGAAGAGGTGGCCGTCCAGCGTCCAGTGAATGGCGGACTTTGATTTTGCTCCTCATCAGCATCGTCGTCCATACCGTCGATGTCTTCGGAGTTGTAATCAAGCATGTCGGTTAAATCCTCGACTGTGGCTATGAAGTGGGTGGCGGGTGGGAAGCAAGATTCTCCATTATCAGCCCCTAGTTTGAACCGAACATAGTTCGGTTGTGAGTCCCCCGCCAAGGACAGGTTCTTTAATGAGCTTAGCACATCGCCCAAGGGCGAGTACTGGAAGATGTCTGCGGCGCTGAACTCGAAGATCAATAAACGATCAAGTTCGGCATCCGCGGACTCACATGGTTCGGAACTTACACCCGGAGACGAGTCCGGGGTTCCGGTGACACAAATATTGTGTGAGATTAAGTCCATGTGAGGCTCCAACGCCGGGGAATCTGTGGCCTCCATGGTGGGGTTGAACCTCCGGTCCTTAGATGGCGTCGTATGCTCCGGATCTAAGGTCAGAGCAGTTACAGGAGGTATCTCCTGAATGTGGTCCGATGACAGATTTAGGTCATGTTCATCGAGGTGACCAGGAGCGATCGCCGCGGTCTCGAATCCAGCGAAGATCAAACTCCACGGATGTCCGCAACGTAGTTCAAGCACCCAAATCTGACCTGATGGCCAGGGGTGTAGCTATCGATCTGCTCCAGGTGGCTAAACGAGTTGGCCCGCAGTGCGAAGCCGCCGAACACGAAGATCTGTTCGGGGAGGAAGGTTTCTCCTTGGACAGCGTCATTGTTGACGGTTGAAGGGGCCATCAAACCTTTTGAGGATGGCACAGTGTAACTCTCAATGAAAGCACCAATGTCGGTGTCAAAACCGGCGGATCTCGGGTATGGGGTCCCGAATTGTGCGTCTAAGGTCGATGGTAACAGGAGACAGGGGACACAATGTTTACCCAGGTTCGGGCCCTCTCTATGGAGGTAATACCCTACTTCCTGCTTGATTGATCTTGATGAATACGAGTATTACAAGAGTTGATCTACCACGAGATCGTAATGGCTAAACCCTAGAAGTCTAGCTTGTATGACCATGGTAATGAATATGTCCCCCTCTGGACTAAGTCCTCTGGTTTATATAGACACCGAGAGGATCTAGGGTTACACAGGGTCGGTTACAAAGAAGGGAATCTACATATTTGATCGCCAAGCTTGCCTTCCACGCCAAGGTGAGTCCTATCCGGACACAGGTGCAGTCTTCGGTCTTCGTATCTTCACAGCCCATCAGTCCGGCCCATGGCTAACAGGCCGGACGCCCGAGGACCCCTTATTCCAGGACTCCCTCAGCGCGCTCCAGGGAGCACATCGCATCTCTTTCTTCCCAGGGGACCGTGATGACTCCGCTGCTTCCTGGCATTTTGAGGATGTTGTAGCCGTGGTGGGTCACCGCCATGAACTTGGTCAATGCTGGATACCCAAGGATGGCGTTGTACGACAGACGGATGTGGGCGACGTCGAAGTCAACGAGCTCGGTGCGGTAGTTGTTGCGCTGGCCGAAGGTGATATGGAGGCGGACCTGCCCTATCGGGGTGGTGAAGCCGTCGGTCACTCCTGAAAAAGGCTTGGTAGGCTGTAGCTGATCGTATGGCACTTGGAGGCTATCGAATGTCTCGACGGACAAGACATTGAGCCCTGCACCGCCGTTGATGAGGGTCTTGGTGACTTGAACATTGCTGATGATGGGTGAGCAAAGCATCGGGAGGGCGCCGGCAGTAGCCGCGCACTTGAGCTGGTCCGACGAGCTGAAGGTGATGGCACACTTGGGCCACCTGAGCGGGCGCGTAGCCTCCAGCCTGGGGAGGGCCGCGTTCACCTCGCGAGCAAACTGCTTGAAGTTGCGCTGGGAAGCTGGGGCCTGAGCACCGCCCAAGATGCAAGCGATAGCGCGCGACTCCTGGAAGCCCCCAGCCCCTTCATCCTGATGGTGGTCGTCGTTCCTTCTTGGTGGTGGCGGTAGCAGAGGGAGGCCAGGATTGCCATGAGGACGGTCCTTCCTACCTCTTGAGCATGCGTTCGTTTTCCCTTCAAGAGGAAAGGGTGATGCAGCAAAGTAGCGTAAGTATTTCCCTCAGTTTTTGAGAACCAAGGTATCAATCCAGTAGGAGACTACACGCGATGCAGCAAAGTAGTGTAAGTATTTCCCTCAGTTTTTGAGAACCAAGGTATCAATCCAGTAGGAGACTACACGCAAGTCGCCTAGTACCTGCACAAACAATCAAGAACCTTGCAACCAACGCGATAAAGGGGTTGTCAATCCCTTCACGGCCACTTGCAAAAGTGAGATCTGATAAAGATAATAAGATAAATATTTTTGGTATTTTTGTTGTATAGATTGGAAAATAAAAGATTTCAAAATAAATAGTAAACTAGAATTATAGATCAGAAACTTATATGATGTAAAGTAGACCCGGGGGCCACAGGTTTCACTAGTGGCTTCTCTCATGATAGCATGTATTACGGTGGGTGAACAAATTACTGCCGAGCAATTGATAGAAAAGCGCATAATTATGATGATATCTAAGGCAATGATCATGAATATAGGCATCACGTCCGTGTCAAGTAGACCAAAACGATTTTACATCTACTACTATTACTCCACACATCGACCGCTATCCAGCATGCATCTAGAGTATTAAGTTCATAAGAACGGAGTAACGCATTAGGCGATATGACATGATGTAGAGGCATAAACTCAAGCAATATGATATAAACCCCATCTTTTTATCCTCGATGGCAACAATACAATACGTGTCGGTTCCCTTTCTGTCACTGGGATCGAGCACCGCAAGATTGAACCCAAAGCTAAGCACTTCTCCCATTACAAGAAAGATCAATCTACTAAGCCAAACTAAACCGATAATTCGAAGAGACTTGCAAAGATATCAAATCATGCATATAAGAATTCAGAGAAGAACCAAATAATATTCATAGATAATCAAGTTCATAAACCCACAATTCATCGGATCTCGGCAAACACACCGCAAAAGAGTATTACATCGAATAGATCTCCAAGAACATCGAGGAGAACTTTGTATTGAGAACCAAAGAGAGAGAAGAAGCCATCTAGCTAATAAGTATGGACCCAAAGGTCTGTGGTAAACTACTCACACATCATCGGAGAGCCTATGGTGTCGGAGAGCATCTCTGACTTCCACTCCAAGTCTCCTGGATTGCGTTTGTTCCAAGAAAGATCCTCGCGAAGGTTTCGTTCTGTGTGGATTCCGTTTGATATTCCTTTTCTGCAAAACACTGAAATAGGCAAAAAAACATCAATTTGCGTTGGGCCTTCGGTTAATAGGTTAGTCCAAAAAATAATATAAAAGAGCATATTAAAGCCCAGTAAACATCCAAAACAGATAATATAATAGCATGGACCAATAAAAAATTATTCATACGTTGGAGACGTATCAAGCATCCCCAAGCTTAATTCCTGCTCGTCCTTGAGTAGGTAAATGATAAAAACAGAATTTTTGATGTGGAATGCTAGCTACCTAACATAATTTTCAATGTAATTCTCTTTATTGTGGCATGAATGTTCAGATCCGAAAGATTCAAGACAAAAGTTTAATATTGACATAAAAAGTAATAATACTTCAAGCATACTAACAAAGCAATTATGTCTTCTCAAAATAATATAGCCAAAGAAAGCTCATCCCTACAAAATCATATAGTTTGGCCATGCTTCATTTTCGTCACACAAAATGCTCTCATCATGCACAACCCCGATGACAAGCCAAGCAATTGTTTCATACTTTTGTATTCTCAAACTTTTCAACTTTCACGCAATACATGAGCGCGAGCCATGGACATAGCACTATGGGTGGAATAGAATATGATGATGGAGGTTGTGTGGAGAAGACAAAAAAGGAGAATGTCTCACATTGACGCGGCTAATCAACGGGCTATGGAGATGCCCATCAATTGATGTCAATGCGAGGAGTAGGGATTGCCATGCAACGGGTGCACTAGAGCTATAAATGTATGAAAGCTCAACAAAAGAAACTAAGTGGGTGTGCATCCAACTTGCTTGCTCACGAAGACCTAGGGCATTTGAGGAAGCCCATTGTTGGAATATACAAGCCAAGTTTTATAATGAAAATTCCCACTAGTATATGAAAGTGACAAAATAAGAGACTCTCTATCATGAAGATCATGGTGCTACTTTGAAGCACAGGTGTGGAAAAAGGATAGTAACATTGCCCCTTCTCTCTTTTTCTCTCATTTTTTGGGCCTTCTCTTTTTTGGGCCTTTCTTTTTTCGGTCTTTTTTTAATTTGGCCTTTCTTTTTTTCCTCACACGGGACAATGCTCTAATAATGATGATCATCACACTTCTATTTATTTACAACTCAAGGATTACAACTCGATACTAGAACAAAATATGACTCTATATGAGTGCCTCTGGCGGTGTACCGGGATGGGCAATGAATCAAGAGTGACATGTATAAAAATTTATGCATGGTGGCCTTGCCACAAATACGATGTCAACTAAATGATCATGCAAGGCAATATGACAATGATGAAGCGTGTCATAATAAACGAAACGGTGGAAAGTTGCATGGCAATATATCTCGGAATGGCTATGGAAATGCCATAATAGGTAGGTAGGGTGGCTGTTTTGAGGAAGATATAAGGAGGTTTATGTGTGATAGAGCGTATCATATCACGGGGGTTGGATGCACCGGCGAAGTTTGCACCAACTCTCAGGGTGAGAAAGGGCAATGCATGGTACCGAAGAGGCTAGCAATGATGGAAAGGTGAGAGTGCGTATAATCCATGGACTCAACATTAGTCATAAAGAACTCACATACTTATTGCAAAAATCTACAAGTCATCAAAAACCAAGCACTACGCGCATGCTCCTAGGGGGGTATATTGGTAGGAAAAGACCATCGCTCGTCCCCGACCGTCACTCATAAGGAGGACAATCAAAGAAACACCTCATGCTTCAAATTTGTCACACAATGTTTACCATACGTGCATGCTACGGGACTTGCAAACTCCAACACAAGTATTCTTCAAATTCACAACTACTCAACTAGCATGGCTCTAATATTACCATCTTCATATCTCAAAACAATCATCAAGTATCAAACTTCTCATAGTATTCAATGCACTCTATATGGAAGTTTTTATTATACCCATCTTGGATGCCTATCATATTAGGACTAATTTTATAGCCAAAGCAAACTACCATGCTGTTCTAAAAGACTCTCAAAATAATATAAGTGAAGCATGAGAGATCAAATGATTTCTATAAAATAAAACCACCACCGTGCTCTAAAAGATATAAGTGAATCACTAGAGCAAAATTATCTAGCTCAAAAGATATAAGTGAAGCACATAGAGTATTCTAATAAATTCCGATTCATGTGTGTCTCTCCCAAATGGTGTGTACAGAAAGGATGATTGTGGTAAACTAAAAAGCAGGGACTGAAATCATACACAACGCTCCAAGCAAAACACATATCATGTGGTGAATAAAAATATAGCATCAAGTAAAGTTACCGATAGACGAAAACAAAAGAGGGGATGCCTTCCGGGGCATCCCCAAGCTTAGGCTTTTGCTTATCCTTGAATTTTACCTTGGGGTGCCTTGGGAATCCCCAAGATTAGGATCTTGCCACTCCTTATTCCAAAATCCATCAAATCTTTACCCAAAATCTTGAAAACTTCACAACACAAAACTTAAATAGAAAATCTCATGAGCTCTGTTAGTATAAGAAAACAAATCACCACTTTAAGGTAATGTAATGAACTCATTATTTATTTATATTGGTGTTAAACCTACTGTATTCCAACTTCTCTATGGTTCATACCCCCCGATACTAGCCATAGATTCATCAAAATAAGCAAACAACACACGAAAAACAGAATCTGTCAAAAACAGAACAGTCTATAGCAATATGTATCAAACGTATACTTCTGTAACTCCAAAAATTCTGAGATAAATTGTGGACGTGAGGAATTTGTATATTAATCATCTTAAAAAGAATCAACCTAAAAGCTCTCTCCAGTAAAAATTGGCAGCTAATCTTGTGAGCGCTAAAGTTTGTGTTTTTTACAGCAAGATCGCAAAGACTTCACCCAAGTCTTCCCAAAGGTTCTACTTGGCACAAACACTAATTAAAACATAAAACAACATCTAAACAGAGGCTAGATGAATTATTTATTACTAAACAGGAACAAAAAGCAAGGAACAAAAATAAAATTGGGTTGCCTCGCAACAAGCGCTACCGTTTAACGCCCCTAGCTAGGTATCTATAATTTTAATGATGCTCACATGAAAGATAGCAATTGAAACACGAAGGGAGCATCATGAAGCATATAAAAATCACATCTAAGTCTAACATACTTCCTATGCATAGGCATTATATAACAAAACAAATTATCAAGACAAGCAAAGACTAGCATATGCAAGGAAGGAGAAAGAAACAATAGCAATCTCAACATAACGAGAGGTAATTTAGTGACACGAAAATTTGTACAACCATATTTTTCTCTCTCATAATAATTACATGTAGGATCATAATCAAATTCAACAATATAGCTATCACATAAAGTTTTCTCTTCATGATCCATATGCATGCAAAGTTGACACTCTTCCAAAATAGTGGGATTATCATAAAATAAAGTCATGACCTCTCCGTACCCACTTTTATCTTTATAACATTGAACGTTATCCAAATATGTGGGATCTAAAGTTGACACTCTTCCAAACCCACTTTCAATATTATTGCAAACATTATTATCAATCTCATATTCATCATGGGGCTTAAATAAATTTTCAAGATTATAAGAAGAATCACCCCAATCATGATCATTGCAACAAGTAGTGGACATAGCAAAACTAGCATCCCCAAGCTTAGGGTTTTGCATGTTATTAGCACAATTGACACAAATAGAATTTATAGTAAAACCATTGCAATCATGCTTTTTATTCAAGGAGCTATCATGAATCACTTCATAGATTTCTTCATCACAATTTTTAGATTCATGAATTTCAAGCAAAACTTCATAAAGATAATCTAGTGCACTCAACTCACTAGCAATAGGTTCATCATAATTGGATCTCTTAAAGAGATTAGCGAGTGGATGAGGATCCATAAACTTTTAGCAAGCGAAGATGCAAGCAAAAAGAAGACACATGGTAACACAAGATCGAACGGAAGAAGGGCGAAAGAAAAGGACAAAGGTTTTCGAAAATCGTTTTGGAAGTGGGGGAGAGGAAAATGAGAGGCGAATGGCAAATAATGTAATGCGAGGGAGAAGAGTTTATGATGGGTACTTGGTATGTCTTGACTTGGCATAGATCTCCCCGGCAACGGCGCCAGAAATCCTTCTTGCTACCTATTGAGCATGCGTTGGTTTTCCCTTGAAGAGGAAAGGGTGACATAGCAAAGTAGCGTAAGTATTTCCCTCAGTTTGTGAGAACCAAGGTATCAATCCAGTAGGAGACTACACGCAAGTCGCCTAGTACCTGCATAAACAATCAAGAACCTTGCAACCAACGCGATAAGGGGGTTGTCAATCCCTTCACGGCCACTTGCAAAAGTGAGATCTGATAAAGATAATAAGATAAATATTTTTGGTATTTTTGTTGTATAGATTGGAAAATAAAAGATTGCAAAATAAATAGTAAACTAGAATTATAGATCAGAAACTTATATGATGTAAAGTAGACCCGGGGGCCATAGGTTTCACTAGTGGCTTCTCTCATGATAGCATGTATTACGGTGGGTGAACAAATTACTGCCGAGCAATTGATAGAAAAGCGCATAATTATGATGATATCTAAGGCAATGATCATGAATATAGGCATCACGTCCGTGTCAAGTAGACCGAAACGATTCTGCATCTACTACTATTACTCCACACATCGACCGCTATCTAGCATGTATCTAGAGTATTAAGTTCATAAGAACGGAGTAACGCATTAGGCAAGATGACATGATGTAGAGGGATATACTCAAGCAATATGATATAAACCCCATCTTTTTATCCTCGATGGCAACAATACAACACGTGTCGATTCCCTTTCTGTCACTGGGATCGAGCACCACAAGATTGAACCCAAAGCTAAGCACTTCTCCCATTGCAAGAAAGATCAATCTAGTAGGCCAAACTAAACCCATAATTCTAAGAGACTTGCAAAGATATCAAATCATGCATATAAGAATTCATAGAAGAACCAAATAATATTCGTAGATAATCAAGTTCATAAACCCACAATTCATCGGATCTTGGCAAACACACCGCAAAAGAGTATCACATCGAATAGATGTCCAAGAACATCGAGGAGAACTTTGTATTGAGAACCAAAGAAAGAGAAGAAGCCATCTAGCTAATAACTATGGACCCGAAGGTCTGTGGTAAACTACTCACACATCATCGGAGAGGCTATGGTGTTGACGTAGAAGCCCTCCGTGATCGAATCCCCCTCCGGCAGATCGCCGGAAATGGCCCCAAGATAGGATCTCACGGGTTCAGAAGGTTGCGGCGTCGGAAAAGTGGTTTCGTGGCTCCCCTGGATGTTTTCAGGGTATAAGAGTATATATAGGCGAACGAAGTAGGTCGGTGGAGCTACGAGGGGCCCACGAGGGTGGGGGCGTGCCTACCCCCCTGGGCGTGCCCTCCTGGTCGTGGCCACCTCGTTGCGTCTCTGACTTCCACTCCAAGTCTCCTGGATTGCATTTGTTCCAAGAAAGATCCTCGCGAAGGTTTTGTTCTGTTTGGATTTCGTTTGATATTCCTTTTCTGCGAAACACTGAAATAGGCAAAAAAGACAGCAATTTGCACTGGGCCTTCGGTTAATAGGTTAGTCCCAAAAATAATATAAAAGAGCATATTAAAGCCCATTAAACTTCCAAAACAGATAATATAATAGCATGGAACAATAAAAAATTATAGGTAGATTGGAGACGTATCAGTCCTCACGAGGCTGGTCCTGCCAGTGGTCCTCGCGGGGCCGGTTGCGCCACTCCTGACGGGGGCCACGGTCATCCCAGCGTCCTCCACTTTGTTCTCCTCCTCGGCTGTAGCCTCGGTCGTTGCGCTCGGGGTGTCGACCGAAGCGTCCATCTCAATGTCCCTGAGCTCTTGGCAGTCATTGGTGTTGTGGCTGTGTACGTTGTGGAAGGTGCAGAACGGACGGTTGCTCTTGGACGACTCGGGGTGGCCCCGGCCGCGCTTCGTATCTGGCTCCGCCGCGAGCACAGCTACCCCCTTGCGCTTCACGTCCTTGGCCTTGGCTTTCTTCTCTTCTAGGTCGGCAGCAGGGAGTTCGAGGAGGGAGAGGCGCCCCTCCTCGGCTCTCGCACACTTGGTCGCCATGTTGACCATCTCCAGTGCTGTGCATAGCTCCTCGTGGATAGCGAGCTCCTCCTTCATCTTGACGTCACGGACGCCATCGGAGTGCTGAAATGATGGCCTCGTCCGTCACCTTGGGGATCTTGAGGCGAACGCTATTGAAGCGCTGGATGTACTTCTGCAGGGTCTCTCCTGGCTGCTGCTTGATGTGGCGTAGGTCACCCACGGCCAGAGGGCGGTCGCGAGTGCCCTGGAAGTTGGCGACGAAGTGGTCGCGCATCTCACCCAGGAGGAGATCGACCCCGGGGGCAGATTCAGGAGCCACGAGCGAGTGCCATCTTTGAGAGCCATGGGAAACCAGTTCGACATGACTTTCTTGTCACCGTTGGCCGCCTCGATGGTCAGCTCGTAGAGCTGCAAGAACTCCGCAAGGGTCGAGGGTGCCGTCGTAGCGCGGAGGCAGGTCTGGCTTGAACTTGCCTGGCCAAACAAAGCTACGCACCTCCAGAGTGAAGGCACGACAGCCTGTTGTGGCCACCGAGGCCCGCCGCGGGGGCGGAGCTTGGTCTTGATGCACGCGCACCGCTGCCGCTGGCGGCACGCGGTCTTGATGTGGTGGCGCCGGGAGTGCGGGAGCATCTTCTCGCGGTCGGGGAACTTCTTGGTAGCTTCCTTCTTCATGCGCGGGCGCCCGGCGCGGCTGGTCGCGCCGAGGGGCCGCGCGTCTTGGTGCCAGGGCGCCGCCTTGGTGCGGAGGTGGTGGAGGCGCTCCGTGAGCTACATCATCCGCAGCTGGTGGGGGGCGAGGCAGCGAGAGGGACGGTGCGGGGGAGCCACCAGCGGCGTTGACGAGCTCGGCGATGCGGTCCAGCCAGTCCTCGTAGAGGACGTCGACCGGGCGGTAGCGCAGGAGCTCGCGTGCCATGAGTAGCGCGACGAGCATGAGACGACGAGCCGGTCGGAGTCAGCGATGGGGTAGCGGTGCGGCCGTCCCGCCGCACAGAGGGGTGCAGCGAAGATGCTTGCTACTCGTTTCCTGCCTCGCCGGTGGCGGCGTTGGCGGCGGGTGATGGAGAACGACGGGGAGGCCCACTGACAGGGGCTGTCTGAGTGACACGGGCGGCCAGGGCGGCAAGGTGCTCGGCGCGAGCTCGACGCGCGTCTGCCATGGATGTGGTGGAGCGGTGGAGCGTGGATCGACGGAAGGAAAGCTTCAGCGCACCCCTACCTGGCGCGCCAAATTTTGGATTACGGGTTCCGGCAAAACCCTTGAGGTTCGAACTCTGGGGTGCGCACGAAGATCTTTACCCCCCTAGCTCACGCTCTCACCACGATCTCAAAGCCTAGCTCGCCGAACCCGAGGAACAAGGGGCACAAGAGTTTATACTGGTTCGGGCCACCGATGTGGTGTAATACCCTACTCCAGTGTGGTGTGGTGGATTGCCTTGTAGGCTGGGATGAACAGGTACAAGGGAAGAACTACCTCCTGAGGAGAGGTGTTCTTGAACTCCGTGAGCTTGTGTGTGTGTGGATGGAATGGATCTAATCCAAGATGAGTTGCCTTCTACGATGGTGGCTAGTCCTATTTATAGAGGCCCGGGTCCTCTTCCCAAATATTAGGCGGGAAGGGATCCCACAACGGCCAATTTGAAGGGGGACAGCTAGTACATGCTATCCTGATAAAAGGTGGTCTTCGCCTGCCAAAGGCTCTGGTGGTGACGCTGTCGTGGGCTCTGCAATGACCTCCATCCTGCCGTCTTGCTGGTCTTGGTCTCATTGCACTGATATAGAAACCTTTGCCTGATGCCTCGAGACTCCTCGCCTGCGCCTGCTCCTTTAGCACCAAAGAGGAAACCAGTACTCTGCGCCCGCTGGCGCCCGCCTGGCCTTGGTCATCATGGCTCACGTCACGGGAACCTTACGAGGTGCCCCACGCCTTGATCTCTCCGCTCCTCACGAGCCAGCCTAGTGAGGCTGCCCCTGAGGAGGTCTTGTGTCGCCCGCCTCGCGAGGGTCTTGAGTGTTTGCTGGCGAAGATGGGTCGTACCAGGCCGCTAGTGGACCCATGCTGTGGGCCGCAGGTAGGCAAGTCTAGGGACCCCCATTCCCAGAATGCCGACATTACTTTTCCATTTCAATTTCTTCGTCAATCTTTTCTTCGGGAGAATTTTTTCTTGGGCACAGCATTTGCTTCATTAGGATTGACAAGATATATGTCCACAATATTAGCTTCTTGTTCGACTGAGGTAGGAACTACCATAGCCTCAACTTGTTGCTCGGTGGCTTCGTCATGACGAGGGGATGGTGGAATCTGATGTAGTGGGACACTTGTATCGACGGATGCATCAGACGTTGCAGATTTGGTATGATGATCCTTAATTTCTTTCGGCTTACTTGCTCTAGCCTGAGCTCTTTGACGCTTTTCTTCTCTTTCTCTGCGTCGAGCAAGATCTTCTTAACGCTTAGTCTCTTCGATTCTGCGATCACAAAGCGGAGAGATATCCATCTTCATCCTAGAGTGCCAATCAATCTTGTTGTTTCTCATGGTCGTAAGGGCTTTGGTGATCTCAAGAATTTCCTTGTTCATGTCTTTTCTTTCAGATTCAGATTTAGCTTCCCTTCCCATCTTCTCGGGAAGCTTCTTATCATCGACGGCTTGATTGAGTTCTTTGGTGATTTCTTTCAGATCAGTGAAGTGCTTTGCTACCATCTTGATAACATCTTCTGGTAGACCCAAATTACCCAACTCAGCTGGATTTGCATCATAGGAGGCACCTTCAATGATGTCGAATATCATATCAAAATTATATTCCTCTGTGGAAGCAGGAATGTTTTTCTTCGCCTTCTTGGCAGAAGCAACAACTTTCTCATCAGTAATCAATTTTCTCTTTGCAGCTGGGGCAGCTGAACCCGAAGGTTTATCTGAGGGGACAGGTGCAAGTCTTGGTGAAGATCTTACAGGTAGTGAAATCTTCGCAGGTGATGGGGTTTGGTATGGCTTGTCAAAAGCTTTCTGATCATACATGGGAATTTCTTTGCCGGCATTGCCATCAGACGAGGTAGGTGCAATTTTCCTAGATTTGCTTGCAACTGACTTCTTCTTCGGAGCTCGAGGAGAAACAGATTTTCTCTTCTTCTTATCTTTACGAGCAGACGCCCTTTCCTTCTTTTCAATCACATCGTGTTGAGTCAACTCAACATTCCGTTGTTCTACTTGGTTCTTCTTCGCAAGTCTAGCATCACGCTTAGACTTTGCCTTTTCCCTTTTTGCGACTTCTTCGGGAAATCAGCTATGGTTTTCAATGAATCAGCATGAGCGTTGGGAGGAGGTGCTGGCCTAAGTTTTTCATCATCCTGCTCCAGGCAGCCTTCAGCAATGCAATCATTCCATGGTGGAGTGTATGCAAACAATATCTGGTATTTCCTCCGGACACTCTCGTAGTTGAACCATTTCTTCGCCCAGTGACGGCGAATCTTTTGCAGTCGGTTGTTCCTATCTTGATGAGTTTCCACTCTAGGTGGTGTCCTGTACGTAGCTTCGCCAGAGTATATCGACTGGAGGGGGGTGAATGGGAGATTCAAAATTTCTTTCGAAAGCTCTGAAACTTAATCCAAACACAACAGCAAAATAAAGTATTGAGAGAAATGTACTGAATCAGTTTTCTTCATCACAGGCATATTCATCGTGGAAGGCATTTACAACAGAGCGGGTACGATGGATAATGGGTTTAACAACAATGAGGCTTATGCAACAAGCAAACAGGTGTAACAGAATGAGACAGAGCATCACTAAATCTGAAGCAAATGCAACTGAAGGGATACACAGGGCAACAAGGATACAGACTAGCAACGAAGAAATATAGGCGAGGATAATGAAAGTAATTAACACGAATACACAGAATGAGAATCACAGAACAATACAACGACCAGAGAATAAAATGGCACACAACACGAATGAAAACTACTGAATGAAATGCAGTAAAATAGATATAACCAGTGATGCTCGAAGGCTACAAGAGATTTGGTAGACCAGTTCACCCTTCTGCCAAAGGGATACGTCTGGTTGGAGGGGTTGTGACTTAACACGGAAGATAAACTCTCTTCACCCTATTGTCCTTCAACACAGAGCTGATTAGACTCAGGTTGATTTCACTCGTGGTAGATCCTTGTCGGCGATCTCCAAACCTTCGGTCGACCTTCGTGAACCACAATCACTCTTGGTTGCAGAAGAACAGGCTCGGTGAAGACAACAACTCTTCAACACTGGAAACCAAACCTATCCGTCTAGAGAGTGCACAGCTCTCAAGAGTAACAGGTACAAGAACTCTTACTCAGAACTGTTGTGATGCTAAACCACTGTCTATGGGCTCTTGGTTTTCTCTTGGTGGATCTTACACTCAAATCACTCGGAGAGGTGTTTCTCAAATAAATCTTCTCAGTAATCTCCAGTGGAGCAGCCAACGGATAACGTTGGAGTGGGGTGGCTATTTATTGCCGCAGCCTTCCCAGAAGGGAAATGACCAAATTGGACATCAGCCTCAGCCAATGGCCTAACGACACAATTCCAATGGTCGGATTTGAGCACAACGGTAACATTTCTTGTGGGGCAAGAAATGCTAACTCCTCGTCCCGAGGCAAATCTCTTGCAGTGAAGAAGATCACAATCTCTTGCTGGCAAGTATTTACTCATAACACAAAGATATTTCTCTTGCATGTTTCATAGGTTATGGCTAAGCATCACAGCTGATCTAAGCATGAGAACCTATACCCCTCTTAATAGTACGGAGGTCCTATGACTCGACAGACTGAAATAAGGAAAACGAAATGAATGCTATGTCTTCACTTTGTCTTCGACTTCAATCACAACAGTCAATTTTTTCGAACGACAATATCGAAACAAAAGCTTCGCTTCAGCAATAAACTTTAGAGGGTTCGATTTCTTCACATTAATCTTCTCAACTCTATCACTGAAACAGATATAGCTTGTTCTTCTTTGCATCGCAGATATGCTTCGGTGAAGTTCCTTGAACTCAGCACCAGAGACAGCATTCTCTTCGGTTGTGTATGAATTTTCTCTCTGTGTGCACTAGCAAACAAATTAGTGCATACTTGTTTCTGTCAAGAATCTCCAAAACAGAAGGTAGGCAGATATTGCACCAACAAAGTCATTCTACCTCCTCTAGTCATTACTCAAACAGCATGATCATTGATATTATTGTTCATTTCATCAAGCAATTCTCTTTGAGATTTAGCAACATGTTCTAACTGAGTATGAACCACATAGGCATGTTTTCTTACACCTCTAACATCATTAGATATTCTAAATAACAAGTTACTCAAGCAAGCAATCATATCAGAGTTGTATTTCAATTGTTTCATAACATTTTCATTGAAGTGATCTTGTTTTCTAATGTAGTTATAAAACTCATAAAGGCACTGACTAGGATGCATATTATAAGGATTGTGCTTTTCATCAAATGTCATTAAAGAGTTTACCTCTACCACCTTGGGTGGCGGTGTATCAAGTCCATGTATTTCTTCAATATAGGACGTAGTTTTTTGACATCTTTAGCTTTAATACCTTTTTCCTTCATACATTTCTTTGCCTCTTGCATATCTTCAGGACCGAGATATAAGATACCCCTCTTCTTCAGAGTGGGTTTAGGCGGCGGTTCGGGAAGAGTCCAATCATCATAATTTTTCAGTATGTTATTCAATAATTCCTCCGCTTGTTCAACGGTTCGTTCCCTGAAAACACAACCAGCACGACTATCTAGGAAGTCCCTAGAAGCATCGGTTAGTCCATTATAGAAGATATCAAGTATTACATTTTTCTTAAGTGGATGATCAGGCAAAGCATTAAGCAGTTGGATAAGCCTCCCCCAAGCTTGTGGGAGACCCTCTTCTTCAATTTGCACAAAGTTAAATATTTCCTATAAGGCAGCTTGTTTCTTATGAGCAGGAAAATATTTTTCAGAAAAGTAGTAAATCATATCCTGGGGACTACGCACACAACCAGGAGCAAGAGCATCATACCATAGCTTAGCATCGCCCTTTAATGAGAACGGAAATAACTTGAGGATATAATAGTAGCGAATTTTATCATCATGAGTGAAAAGGATGGCTATATCATTCAACTTAGTAAGGTGTGCCACAACAGTTTCACTTTCATAACCATGGAAAGGATCAGATTCAACCAAAGTTATTAACTCTGGGTCGACAGAGAATTCATAATCCTTATGATCAACAAAGATAGGTGAAGTAGCAAACTTAGGATCACATTTCATTCTAGCATTTAAAGATTTTTCTTTCAGTTTGCATAATAATTTCTTAAGATCATCTCTATTATTGCAAGCAAGAAAGTCTCTAGTTGCCTCCTCATCTATAACATAACCTTCCGGTATCTTAGGCATTTCATATCTAGGAGGGCTAGGTCTAATAGGTGTTTCAAGATTTTTAGATTCAATAATTTCATCAGTTTCAGCATGCTCAATATCTTTA
Source organism: Aegilops tauschii subsp. strangulata (assembly GCF_002575655.3). Lineage (NCBI taxonomy): Eukaryota > Viridiplantae > Streptophyta > Magnoliopsida > Poales > Poaceae > Aegilops > Aegilops tauschii. The sequence goes on from NC_053035.3 coordinate 122,418,630, forward strand.
GCTCTAGCAATTTGTTCATCAAGAAATTCACCTAGTGGCACATTATCACCAAGCAAGGTACTAGCATCATCAAGAGTAGCATCATCAATAACTTGCGACAAATCAGGATTAATAGCATGTGGTGGTGTTGCAAGACTACTCAAAATAGAAGATGAATCAAGTGCAGAGCTAGATGGAAGTTCCTTACCTCCCCTCGTCTTAGAGGGAAATATCTTAGTCCTAGTATCCTTAAGATTCTTCATAGTGAGAGATAGATAAAAATCCCAAGTGACTCAACAAATATAGCTATGCTCCCCGGCAACGGCGCCAAAAAAAGGTCTTGATAACCCACAAGTATAGGGGATCACAACAGTTTTGGAGGGTAGAGTATTCAACCCAAATTTATTGAGTCGACACGAGGGGAGCCAAAGAATATTTGCAAGTATTAGCAGCTGAGTTGTCAATTCAACCACACTTGGAGATTAATTATCTGCACCAAAGTGATCAGTAGCACAGTAATATGATAGTTTTGATAGTAATAGCAATAGCAATATTAACGGTAACAGTGATAGCAATGATTTTGTAGCAAGTGTAACAGTAACAGTAGCAGTAGTAACTTAGCAAGATCTATATCTAGGAAAATCGTAGGCATTGGATCGGTGGATTCGTTGGATGATATTCATCATATAACAGTCATAACCTAGGGCGATACAAAACTAGCTCCAGTTCATAAATATAATGTAGGCATGTATTCCGTAAATAGTCATACATGCTTATGGAAATAACCCGCATGACATATTTTATCCTACCCTCATGTGGCAGCGGGGTGATACGTCTCTAACGTATCTATAATTTATGAAGTATTCATGCTATTATATGATAATTCTTGCATGTTTTACAATCATTTTATAGCAACTTTATATTATTTTTTGGGACTAACCTATTGACATAGTGCCCAGTGCCAGTTGTTTTTTGCTTGTTTTTTACATTGCAGAAAATCAATACCAAACGGAGTCCAAACGCAGCGAAATGTTTTGGAGATTTTTGATGCGGAGCATCCCACGGTCATCCCCATGCATAAGACCCCAACTACCCAAGCACCAAGTGGACCCACGACAAGAGCTCGCGCACGTGCTATTCAATCTGAGGTGACATCTCTCCTACTTGAGTTTCCCATACATTCGAGTGAGACATGGCTGCTGCCTAAGTCAAAAACACTATGTGTAATCAGGTACAACACACAAGTTATGGCATCGAGAGCTGACGAAGAAAGAGCAAGCGCCAACTCTTTGTTCAGCCCAGAATTTCCGACCTCCGACGACCCAAACGAGCCCGGGCGTGCCAACTCTCTGGTTAGCCCGGAACCTGGCCCGGACCTTCCAGCCGCCGGAACTTTCGGCCTGCCCGGACCTTCCGGCCCCCAGCCTCGCTCGCACCGTGCCAACTCTCTGGCTAGCCCGGACCCCTGCCCGGAACCTCCGGCGCCCGGAACTTCTCGCCACCCCCGGAACTTCATGCCCTGCCTGCGCGCAGTGACTTCGGCCGAGGCCCGTGTACCCTTTCGCCCCTAGACTATAAATATTCTTCTTCTACCTATGTTTTAGGGTTAGCATAGGTTTATCTCATTTGAGAGATAGAGCTTTGCTCATCCACTTGATACCTTCTCCTTCGGAGACCGCGACCTCTAAGGAGAAGATCCCCCAAGTGGTTTCAAGACCCCTCATGGGAAGACCCCTCAAGACCTCCTCACGGAGAAGAACTACCGCCTCTTGTATCGTCCTTTGTTGCATTTGGATCTTCTATCACTCTTTATGTTCATGGATCTAGCACATGTGTGATTGTTCTCGTCAATTTGAGTGTTCTTCTCTCGTGTACTTCGTGTTCTTCGTGAGATCCGCTCCAATCATGAAAGATCAGCCACTAGGGCTTCCACCCTACATCATCTTGGTATCATGAGCCACGTTGATCATGATTTTGGAGTCTCTCCCTCTGTTTTCTAGCCTAATTTTACCCTCTTTTGTCCCAATTTTGAAAATCCCCACAAAAATAGCCCTCCCAATTTTTTTTGTGATTTGTTGGTTTGATGAAGTTTTGTTGGATTTGATCCGTGGATTTCGTGTATAGCTCGTAGATCTAGCTTCCCCACCCTTCTCCACACCCAATATTTTTCTTTTACCCTCCCGATCTGGGTTTTTCTCGAAGTTTCTCCGCCCAAATCCCAGATCTGAAATTTCATGTTCATCTGTTTTCGCGATCCCCGGAACTTCCGGCCCCGCCCGGACCTTCCGGCCTCCCCGGAACTTTCGGCCTAGACAGAAAGTCTGTGCATCCTCGACTGCATCTGCTACTTCGCCACCTTCGGCTACGGTGCAGCGACATCTTCGCCAACTACAAATTCGCCATCAACAACGATCACATTACCTTTGACACTATAAACCATAGGCAAGGACGGTAACTTCGACGACATCTTTATCTACTCCTTGCCATTGCATTGATAACCCTATAGCCCACTTTGCGTACCTTTCCTATCGAGACTAGCCTTTGAGTATTGCCGGCAATGTTACTTGTGCACATTAGTAGTCATTACATATATCACATCATATTCCATATACATATCTTGGTATCATCTTTTGTGTCAAAAGGTTGTCATCGCATATATACAATTGCTATCTTGGTTCGTGAAGTTTTGCATAAGAGGCCAAAAAAGAGCTCAAAAGACAAAGAGCCAAACAAGCTTTTAAGCAAAAGGAAAAGATAAGCAAATAGCTTTTAAGCGAGAACCATAGCATCATACTACATTAAGATTGTCATACTCGATCATCTTGGATCATATCATCGGAACACCATACATATAGCATACTTGGGATCAAAGTCATTGCATTTTGCTTAGTAGGTTGTGCACAAGTCTTGTATCCGCCTATTATGCAATCGAGCTAGCATCTCCCTAGCGTTGTGCAACAAGAGCATTTTCGTGGATTCCACATCTTGGCTCAATCCTTGGTTGCACGACCCCATCTATCTGTGCTTGTGTGTGTTTCCGTGTGACTTATCTTGCTATTGGTCTACTTGTTGCATTTGCAAATTTGTGAATCTTTTCCAACATTATTGAGTCTTGCTAACATTCGCATTAAATTTTGTGCCACCATCCTAACCAAGCTACAGCAAAGGCTTTATTTGTGTAGGTGTGAGATATTGACGAGATACGGTACCAATTGTGCTATTTCCTTGCTCCATCATTGAGTGATCTTTGATCCATTCTCAACATCGGTCAAGGTACATTTGGTATTGTTCTTCTCTTCCTTCCACTCACATACTTGAAATGATGGATAGGCCAACTACTTCTACCAACCCACTCTTCATCGAGCAAGATGAGCACCCGAACACCTATGTCACCAAGAATCACCTCTTTGGCGCACAAAGAGCATTGCATCAAGAACAACAAGCCTTGAGCAACCGCGTTGACAGCCTCGCCACCGACTTGCGACATTTCGAGCAACGTACAAGAGACTACTTAGACAACAAGCTCGATGAACAAAAACAAGAGAAGAATGCAAGAATGGACGAGATTCGTGCCTTGTTGGTCAACCACTCTTCTACCACTTCGTCATATTCAAGACGGAGCCACTCAAGTCGACATTCCGACGACACAATCTCCGGCTCAAGTACGTCGACATCGAACACTCTACGTCAAGCCGCACACCAAGACCATCAAGCAAACCACAATCCTCTACACGGCAATCGCCCACAAGAGTAACTTGACGAGCAAGAACATCGGAATCGCCAAAATCAAGCTACCTTTGCGCTAGCACAAGAACGACAACGCCTGTGCCAACAAGAGGAAGAGCGAGCACGCCAACACCAAGACGAGCAAGACACCAAAGCTCTACGTCAACAACAACGGCATGAAGCTCAAGCACTTGAGGCGCAATGTGCCCTCCGAGACACAAGTCATGTCGTCGCCGCACGCAACCGACATATTCGCGAGCAAGAAGAACACTTCGTGACGAAGTTCAAGAGAGGAACTATCAAGCGCAATTGCACCGACAAGTTCCACAAGCTCCTTCACAAGCTCGACAAGAACCACAAGTTCGCCAGCAACAAGACAATGGGAATCCTCCATGTCAAGAGCAACTTGAGGTTGACAACCCTCCACGTCAAGGGCGTCATCACCCCCTACCCCAACACAATGAAGAGCAAAGCTACGGCAAGCTCAAGTTCACCATGCCCGAGTTTTCCGGAAGCAATGATCTCGAAGAGTACCTTTCATGTGCATTGAAGGTTGACAAGATCTTTCGTTTGCACAACTATGAGGAAGAGAAGAAGATCGCCATGGCATCCCTTGAGTTCCAAGACTATGTCCTCATTTGGTGGGAGCAAGTCATTGAGCGCCGAGAAGCAAGAGGTGAACCACCAATAACAACTTGGGATCAAATGAAGGATTTCATGAGAGCGTGCTTTGTGCCAACATACTATAACCGCGAGCTCTTCAAGCAACTACAACTCCTCAAGCAAGGAACAAAGACCGTTGAAGAGTTACTACAAGGAAATAGAGATTGTCATGATACGAGCTAATGTCACGGAAGATGATGAGCAAACTATGGCACGTTTCTTGAATGGACTCAATCACCCTATCAAGAAAATCCCTGACTTCCAACCATACTCAAACCTCATCGAACTAGTGCATCAAGCCAACAAGGCGGAGCGACAAGTGCAAGATGACTTCAAGTATGCCAAGTACTCTTCCAAGACATATGGCTCACACAATCAAGCTTCAATGACTACAACACCGTCTACCTCAACCAAACCTTCTACAACAAATGGTGACAAGTCAAGTTACAAGAAAACTTCGACAACCTCAAGTCGTCCTCCTACTACAAGCAACTTCAAGACGAGAGCTTCATCATCTACAACTCCACCAGATGAGACCATCAAGACAAGTTCCATCAAATGCTTCACATGCGACGGCCAAGGCCACAAGTCCTTCGAGTGTACCAATAAGCGCACCATGATCCTCAACGACGATGGTACATTTGACTCCATCAGTGAAGGATAAATGGAAGCCATTGAACATGTGGCTATGCACCAGCAAGCGAATGAAGATGAAGATGACCAAGTCTATTGTGACAATGATTCGAGCCCCGCTCTCGTTGTATCCAAGGTCTTGATACTTCAACACCAACAAGACGAAGACCAAAGATGCCATATCTTCCACACCAAGGCGGGCATCAATGGAAGGTCCGTGAAGGTCATCATTGACAAAGGAAGTTGCCATAACTTGGCAAGTGAAGAACTATGCTCCAAGCTCCAATTGGTCAAGATGAAGCATCCCCACCCCTACAAGGTCCAATGGCTTAGCGACTCTGGCACTATTCAAGTACAACAAATGGTTCAAGTCTCCATCAATATCGGAGCATACGAAGACACCTTGGAGTGGGATGTTGTTCCTATGTCCGTTTGTCACCTCCTACTTGGACGACCTTGGCAATTTGACCGCGGCGTCATCCACAACAGGTGAACCAATCACTATAGCTTCAAGATGAAAGGGAAGGTGTACGTGCTACGACCTATGTCACCAAGTCAAGTGATCGCCGACAAGCAAGCATCCAACCATCATGGAGAGAATAGTGAGAGAGCAAACCACCCAAAAGAGAGTGAGCGCCACAAGCCCAAATTGAGTGCCTCCACAATGAGCGACAAGAAAAACTTAGTGTTATTCGCTACCAAAAGTGAGATGACAGAAGTGTGTGAGAACCCATCAAGTGTTATGCACTATGTCCTATTGTGCAAGGACGAGGCACCTAAAACTAGCACCTCTCACAATCTACCTTTAGTGTTGTCTTCTCTATTGCAGGAATTCCAATATGTATTTCCCGATGAGCTACCTCCGGGACTACCTCCACTACGAGGCATTGAACACTAAATCGACCTCATCCCCGGAGCACCTCTTCCTAACAAGGCACCATACTGCGTCAACCCCAAGGAAACCAAGGAGATCCAATGGCAAGTACAACAACTAATCGACAACGACCATGTACAAGAAAGCTTGAGCCCGTGCGCCGTCCCGGTAATCCTTGTTCCCAAGAAAGATGGTACGTACCGCATGTTTTCCAATTGCCATCCTATCAATGCTATCACCGTCCGTTATTGCTACCCCATTCCACGACTTGATGATATGTTAGATGAGCTTAATGGAGCCACCATTTTCTCTAAGATTGACCTTAATAGTGTCTATTACCAAATTCGCATCCAAGAGGGCGATGAATGGAAAACCACATTTAAGACCAAATTCGGGTTATATGAATGGCTTGTTATGCCCATGGGCTTATCCGAAGCACCCGACACCTTTGTGCGCGTGATGCATTTCGTTCTTCGCCCATTGCTACCTCTTGAGAATGCGTTGGTTTTCCCTTGAAGAGGAAAGGGTGATGCAGCAAAGTAGCGTAAGTATTTCCCTTAGTTTTTGAGAACCAAGGTATCAATCCAGTAGGAGATTACACGCAAGTCACCTAGTACCTGCACAAACAATCAAGAACCTTGCAACCAACGCGATGAAGGGGTTGTCAATCCCTTCACGGCCACTTGCAAAAGTGAGATCTGATAAAGATAATAAGATAAATATTTTTGGTATTTTTGTTGTATAGATTGAAAAGTAAAGATTGCAAAATAAATAGTAAACTGGAATTGTAAATTGGAAACTTATATGATGTAAAGTAGACCCGGGGGCCGTAGGTTTCACTAGTGGCTTCTCTCAAGATAGCATATGTATTACGGTGGGTGAACAAATTACTGTTGAGCAATTGATAGAAAAGCGCATAGTTATGAGAATATCTAGGCATGATCATGAACATAGGCATCATGTTCGTGACAAGTAGACCGAAACGATTCTGCATCTACTACTATTACTCCACACATCGACCGCTATCCAGCATGCATCTAGAGTATTAAGTTCATAAGAACAGAGTAACACATTAGGCAAGATAACATGATGTAGAGGGATAAACTCAAGCAATATGATATAAACCCCATCTTTTTATCCTCGATGGCAACAATACAATACGTGTCATTTCCCCTTCTGTCACTGGGATCGAGCACCGCAAGATTGAACCCAAAGCTAAGCACTTCTCCCATTGCAAGAAAGATCAATCTAGTAGGCCAAACCAAACTGATAATTTGAAGAGACTTGCAAAGATATTAAATCATGCATATAAGAATTCAAAGAAGAATCAAATATTGTTCATAGATAATCTTAATCATAAACCCACAATTCATCGGATCTCGACAAACACACCGCAAAAAGAATTACATTGAATAGATCTCCAAGAAGATCGAGGAGAACTTTGTATTGAGATCCAAAGAGAGAGAAGAAACCATCTAGCTAATAACCATGGACCCGAAGGTCTGTGGTAAACTACTCACACATCATCGGAGAGGCTATGGTGTTGATGTAGAAGCCCTCCGTGATCGAATCCCCCTCCGGCGGAGCGCCGAAAAAGGCCCCAAGATGGGATCTCATGGGTACAGAAGGTTGCGGCGGTGGAAAAGTGGCTTCGTGGCTCCCCTTGATGTTTTCAGGGTATAAGAGTATATATAGGCGAAAGAAGTAGGTCGGTGGAGCTACAAGGAGTCCATGAGGGTGGGGGGCGTGCCCACCCCCCTGGGGCGCGCCCTCCTACCTCGTGGCTGCCTCGTTGCTTCCTTGACATCCACTCCAAGTCTCCTGGATTGCGTTTATTCCAAAAAAGATCCTCGCGAAGGTTTCATTCCGTTTGGATTCCGTTTGATATTCCTTTCCTGCGAAACACTGAAATGGGCAAAAAAAATAGCAATTTGCACTGGGCCTTTGGTTAATTGGTTAGTCCCAAAAATAATATAAAAAGGTATATTGAAGCCCATTAAACATCCAAAACAAATAATATAATAGCATGGAACAATAAAAAATTATGGATACGTTGGAGACGTATCACCCATACATTGGCGTATTTGTTGTGGTCTACTTTGACGATATTCTTGTATTTAGAAAAATCTCTCAAAGATCATGTCACCCATCTTAGAACCGTTTTGCAAACTCTTAGAAAGGAGCGCCTTTATGCTAATATGGACAAATGCCTTTTTGGTGTTGATAAGCTCGTTTTCTTGGGTTTCGTTGTGTCTTCTCAGGGTGTTCATGTAGATGAATCTAAGATCAACGCTATTAAAACTTGGCCACAACCAACCAACTTGCAACAAGTGTGACGTTTTCTTGGTCTAGCCGGATTTTATCGTCGCTTTGTGAAGGATTTTAGCACCATCGCTTTACCTTTACATGCCTTGAGTAAGAAAAATGCACCATTTGTTTGGGGACCATCTCAAGATACCGTATTCAACGAGCTTAAGAATTTGCTTACGCATGCCCCTTTTCTTGCATTACCCAACTTTGATAAACCGTTCGAGATACATTGTGATGCTAGCGGTTACGGCATAGGAGGTGTGTTAATGCAAGAGAAGCGCCCATAGCTTAATTTAGTGAAAAACTTTCTGGAGCGCAACTTAACTACCCCATCTATGACAAAGAGCTATATGCTTTAGTGAGAGTCTTGCATGTTTGGGAGCATTGTCTCCTCCCTCATGAGTTCATTCTTCACACAGATCATGAAACACTTAAGTATCTTAAGGGCCAAACTAAGTTGAACAAGCGTCATGCTAAGTGGAGTGAATTCATTGAGCCTTTTCCTTATGTCATCAAGTATATCAAAGGTAAAGAGAATGTTGTGGCAGACGCGCTTTCCCGTCGATGCATGCTTGTTACCCAACAAGAAATGAATGTCATTGGCTTTGAGCACATAAAATACTTATATGTGCATGATCCTACTTTTGCTATCCCTTATGCCAAATGTTTGACGCATACATCTTGGGAACAATATTACACCAAGAATGATTATCTAATGAGAGCTAACAAGCTATGTATACCCGAGTCTTCTCTTTGTTTGTTGCTTTTGTAAGAGGCTCACGGTGGAGGACTTATGGGTCACTTTGGATGCGACAAGACATTTGCTACGCTCTCCAAGATCAACATTTGGCCAAAGATGTTTTGCGACGTCTCACGCTTCACCAACTGATGCTCTACATGTCGCAAAGCTAAGTCTAAAGCTCAATCCCATGGTCTATATATGCCACTTCCTATTCCATATCACCCATGGGAAGATATTAGCACGGACTTCGTGCTTGGTTTGCCTGGAACTAGGAATGAGAAATATTCTGTGTTTGTTGTTGTGGACCGATTCTCTAAAATGACACATTTCATACCATGCAACGAGATAGACGATGCTTCACATGTTGCAAATCTTTTTTGTAGGGAAATTTTGCGTCTATATGGATTGCCAAAGATGATTGTCTCGGACCGCGACGTCAAATTCCTAAGCTAGTTTTGGAAGACCTTATGCGCCAAGCTCAGAATTAAGCTTTTGTTCTCTTCGGCATACCATCCTCAAACCGACGGCCAAACGGAGGTCACAAACCGGACTCTCTCCACTCTCCTACACGTGTTGATCAAGAAGATCATCAAGTAGTGGGAGGAGTGTCTACCCACTGCCGAGTACGCCTACAACCGCACAAGACACTCTACTACCGGCAAATCCCCCTTCGAGGTCGTCTACGGCTTCAACCCGTTGTCCCCATTGGACATTCTACCTCTACCACTACAAGAGCACATCAACATGGACGCAAGTGCACGAGTGAGCTACCTCAATAAGTTCCATAAAGATACAAGGAACACCATCGAGCGCCAAGTACAACGACTAGCGACCAAGCTCAACATCAACAAGAAACCCATGGTATTCCACATTGGAGATCTTGTTTGGCTCCACCTTCGCAAGAACCGCTTCCCCAACGAACGCAAGTCCAAGCTTCTGCCTCGATCCAATGGACCCTTCAAGGTTCTCGCATGCTACAACAACAACGCCTACAAGATCGACATCCCACGCAACAAATACTGCCTGAGCAACATATTCAACATCAAAGATCTCTCTCCCTACCATGGTGATGAGGTTTTCGATCCAAGATCGGATCTTTCCCAAGGGGGGAGATGATGTGGAGCATCCCACGATCATCCCCATGGATAAGACCCTAACTACCCAAGCACCAAGTGGACCCATGACAAGAGCTCGTGCACGTGCTATTCAATCCAAGGTGACATCTCTCCTACTTGAGTTTCCCTTACATCCGAGTGAGACATGGTTGCTGCCTAAGTCAGAAACACTATGTGTAATCAGGTACAACACACAAGTTACGGCATTGAGAGCTGAGGAAGAAGGAACAAGCGCCAACTCTCTGTTCAGCCCGGAACTTCTGGCCAGAGCCCGGAACCTCCGGCCCCTCGAACCTCCAGCTACCCTAGAACTTCCGGCCTCCAACGACCCAGACGAGCCTGGGCGTGCCAACTCTCTGGTTAGCCCGAAACCTGGCCCGGACCTTCCGGCCGCCAGAACTTCCGGCCGACCCAGACCTTCCGCCCCCCTTACCCCAGCTTCGCTCGCACCGTCCCAACTCTCTGGCTAGCCCGGACCCCTGCCCGGAACCTCTGGTGCCCAGAACATCCGGACACCCCCGGAACATCTGGCCCTGCCTGTGTGCAGTGACTTGGGCCGAGGCCCATGTACCCTTTCGCCCCCTAGACTATAAATACTCTTGTTCTACCTACGTTTTAGGTTTAGCATAGGTTTAGCTCACTTGAGAGATAGAGATTTTCTCTTCCACTTGATACCTTCTCCTTCGGAGACCGCAACCTCTACGGAGAAGATCCCCCAAGTGGATTCAAGACCCCTCACGGGGAGACCCCTCAAGACCTCCTCACAGAGAAGAACTACTGCCACTTGTATCGTCCTTTGTTGTGTTTGGATCTTGTATCACTCTTCATGTTCATGGATCTAGCACATGTGTGATTGTTCTCGTTGATTTGAGCTTTCTTCTCTCGTGTTTTCCCCTTGTGTTCTTCACGAGATCCGCTCCAATCGTGAAAGATCGGCCACTAGGGCTTCCACCCTACATCATTTTTTTGGACCAGAAGACAGCCAGTGGGCCAAAGAAGTACCAGAGGGGGGCTCCGAGGGGAGCACAACCCACCAGGGGGCGCCTGGGGGGCCAGGCATGCCCAGGTGGGTTGTACCCACCTCGGTGACCTCCCGCACCGCCTCTTCGCCCTATAAATTTCCAAATATTCAAAAAAACCTAGGGGAGTCGATAGATCAGAAGTTTCGCCGCCGCAAGCCTTTGTAGCCACGAAAAAACAATCTAGACCCTGTTTCAGTACCCTGCCGGAGGGGGAAATCATCACCGGTGGCCATCTTCATCATCCCGACGGCCACCATGATGAGGAGGGAGTAGTCCACCCTCGGGGCTGAGGGTTTGTACCAGTAGCTATGTGTTTAATCTCTCTCTATCTATCTATCTATCTATCTATCTATCTCGTGTCCTTGAGATGTCACGGTCTTGATGTATCGCGGGATTTGTTAATATAGTTGGATCATATGGTGTTTCTCCCTCTCTATCTTGTTGTGATGAATTGAGTTTTCCCTTTGAGATTTTGTTTTATCAGATTGAATATTTTTATGGATTTGAGAGCACTTGATATATGTCTTGCATATGATTACCCGTGGTGACAATGGGGTATTATATTGGTTCACTTGATATATGTTTTGGCACTCAACTCGCGGATTCTCGAGGTGACATTGGGGTAATCTATGCATAGGGGTTGATGCACGTTTTCGTCCTTGTTTCTCTGGTAGAAATCTTGGGGCACTCTTTGAGGTTCTTTGTGTTGATCGAGTATTATGAATCTTAAATTGTTTGATACGTATGTATAATTAACTGATGGATACTTGTGGTGACATTGGAGTATCTAGGTGACATTAGAGTTGGTTGATGCGTGTCATATGGTGTTATTTTAGTACGAACTCTTGGATAGATCGAATGGAAAGAATAACTTTGCATTATTTTAGTACGAACTCCTGAATAGATCGAACGGAAAGAATAACTTTAAGGTGGTTCCGTACTCTACAAACAATTTCTTCTTATGTTCTCCGCTAGATAAGAACTTTGGAGTGATTCTTCATCACACGTTGAGTGATGGTTATATGATCCAATTAGATTAGCATTGTTGAGAAATTGCACTAGCAAAAGTACGGACCCTAGGCCTCATTTTCAAGCATTGCAATACCATTTGTGCTCCATTTTATCAATTGCTACCTTGCTGTTTTTTATTGTTCCTATTACAAAAATCAACATCTACTATCATCACTACACTTGTATCACCATCTCTTCGCCGAACTAGTGCACCTACACAATTTACCATTGTATTTGGTGTGTTGGGGACACAAGACACTCTTTGCTATTTGGTTGCAGGGTTGTTTGAGAGAGACCATCTTCATCCTACGCCTCCCACAAATTGATAAACCTTACGTCATCCACTTGAGGGAAAATTGCTATTGTCCTACAAAACTCTGCGCTTGGAGGCCCAACACGAGTCTACAAGAACAAAGTTGTGTAGTAGACATCAAGCTTTTTTCTGGCGCCGTTGCCGGGGAGGTCAGTGCTTGAAGGTATATATTTAGATCTTGTAATTGAATCTTTTAGTTTCTTGTTTTATCACTAGTTATAAAACTAGTTCAGTTTATAAAAGAAAACAAAAAATGGAATTGAGGTTGCCTCACATTATTCATCTTTATCATGTCTTTCTTGAAAATGATGGAAGGAAAATTGTGCTCAATTGATAGAAGAAGAATTAAATAATTTTTTTGACATAAATCTTTTAATGATGAGCATGATTGCAATGTTGTTAGTATGAATTCTTTGAATATCCATGATGCTAATGATATGCAAGGCCATAAGCTTGGGGATGCGATGTTTGATGAATATGATATTTTTACTCCCCCAAGTTTTGATGAGAAAATTTATGATGATGATAGCATGCCTCCTATTTATGATGATTATATTCATGAAAGTGGGTTTGGAAGAGTGTCAACTTTAGGTAATGATCCCACTATTTTGGAGGGTGTTGAATCTTATTGTGATAATTATGAAAGTGGATTTGGAGAGGTCATAACTTTATTTAGTGATGAATCCACTATTTTGGAAGAGGTTCCAATTGATTATGACAACAAAGTTGCTATCTATGATGATTATGGTAATGACATGTATGTTATAAAGAATAATGATAACCATGAAACATGTCATCATGATTTTAATTTTCAATCACATGATAGTTATTTTGGTGAGTTTGCTCCCACTACTATTGATGAGAGTAAATTTGCTTATGTGGAGAGTGATAAAATTTCTATGCTTGTGGATCATGAAAAGAATGCTTTATGTGAATTCTATATTGTTGAATTCATTCATTATGCTACTGAAAATTATTATGAGAGAGGAACATATGCTTATAGGTATTGCAATAATATCAAGTTTCCTCTCTATGTGTTGAAAATCTTGAAGTTTTGCTTGTTTTGCCTTCCTATGCTAGTTGATTCTTGCTCCCATAAATTGTTTGCTCACAAAATCCGTATGCATAGGAAGTGGGTTAGGCTTAAATGTTCTAGTCATATGCTTCATGATGCTCCTGTTATGTTTCAATTCTTATCTTTTATGTGAGCATCATTGAAATCATCATGCCTAGCTAAAAAAGCATTAAAGAAAAGACCTTGTTGGGAGACAACCCAACACTATTACCAACTATTTTTGTCTGTTCACATGATTAAGCTACTGTAGTAATCATGTTTTATAGCTTTTGTTTCAATAAAGTGCCAAGTAAAGCCTTTGGGATAGTGTGGATGATAGTTGACTTGATTCTATGCAAAAACAGAAACTTTTGCTTCCAGTAACATAATTGTTTAAATGCACTGGAACGTGATAAAATTCTGAAGTTTTACAGATGATTGATATACAAATTGTCTATGTTATACTAAATTTTCAGAATTTTTGGAGCAGCATAAGTATGGTGGTTGTCCAGATCATTACAGATTGTTCTGTTTTTGACAGATTCTATTTTCAATACATAATTTGCTTGTTTCCTAGTTTCTATGGCTTATATTTCTCAATATAAATTGTGGAAATGATAAGGTACAGTAGGAATTGTGTGAGAACAATTATGAATCTTGTCTTTGACAGTACCAAAGTGTATGATTTGTCTTTATCATACTAACCTATCTCACGAAGTTCCATTAAGTTTTGTGTGATTGAAGTTTTCAAGTTTTGGGTGAGATATCGATATGAGGAGAATAAGGAGTGACAAGACCCTAAGCTTGGGATGCCCAAGGCACCCCAAGGTAATATTCAAGGAATACCCAAGCAACTAAGCTTGGGGATGTCCCGGAAGGCATCCCCTCTTTCGTCTTCAACATTATCGGTAACCTCACTTGGAGCTATATTTTCATTCGTTACATGATATGTGTTTTGCTTGGAGCATCATTTTCTTTTGTTAGGATTTGCTTTTTGTTATTTAGAATAATGTTTTGCATCTTTCATTTCAATAAAAATGTCAAGTATAGCCTTTACCATGCTTATTTTGCAAGTCTACATGTTGTTGTTCGAAAACAGAAAGTTTTCTATCATTGTTTGAATTCTTTTGGAAAATTAGAACGTGATAAAATCTTGAAATTTTTACACAATATGCTATGATAAATTGTCTACAGTATGGTAATTTGTCAGAATTTTTGGAGTTACAGAAGTATGAATATTCTTGCATTCTTTATAGACTGTACTATTTTGGCAGATTGCTTTTATATTTGCATTGTTTGCATATGTTTGCTTGTTTAATGATTCTATTTCATGATAGGAATATTAAATATACAGAGGCATTTAGTATGCAATGTTAAATTATAATTTTAGTAATTTGCTACAGTAGAGAATGATAAGGTTATTGCATTGATTTATACTAACTTATCTCACGAGTTCTTGTTGAGTTTTGTGTGGATGAAGTTTTAAGATTTAGGGAAACCGTGATATAAAAGGAATTAAGGAGACACAAAAGCTTAATCTTGGGGATTCCCAAGGCATCCCATATTAATATTTCAACAAGTCTCAAGCATCTAAGCTTGGGGTTGCCCCGGTAGGCATCCCACCTTTCTTCTTCAACAATTATCGGTTAGTATCGGTTGAGCCTAAGTTTTTGCTTCTTCACATGAGTTGTGCTATTCTTGGAATGTCATTTTATTTTGCTTTGCTTGTTGTTTTAATAAAATACTTAGATATGAAAGTTTTTAAATAAAATAGAGTCCTCAAATAGCTACCCATTTACATGACTACTCGTTTGATCTACACTTATATCTTTTTGGAGTAGTTTGTCATTTACTCTTGTGCTTCACTTATATCCTATGAGTAAATTGTTGAATTAATTGAATATCATGAAGTTGAAATTATATGTTAATATCATGCCTAGTAGTGGCTTCACGTTGGGCTTAGAAAGTGAAATATTTTGAAGCTTGACAATCACAATATTGGTCATACAAGCAATTCATGAATGATTAGTATAAGGAAGAGAACTTTCACATGCAAATATATTATCTTGGACATCTTCTATGATTGTGAAGACCCATTAATTATTTTCGAACTTGAGCAAATTAGTTGAAGTTGGACAAGGAAGACAACGTAATGAGTTATGGTTGGGTATATTTGCATAGAAGTTATATTGTTCTGGATCCTCCAACATGTGGTGTTTGCTTAGGATCTTTTGCTAGCCAAAAATTCGTACTAGGTAGAGATACTACTTGTGCATCCAAAAACCCTTAAACCTAGTTTCTTGCCATGAGTGTCCACCATACCTACCTATGGATTTTATAAGATCCTTCAAGTAAGTTTTCATCGGTGTATAAAGCAATAAAAATTGCTCCTAAATATGTTTGATCTTTTATTGTAAGGGAAAATTGAGCATTGTACGAACTTGTGATGGCAAAGTAATAAAAGCGACGGACTGGATAATAAAGGTTGCTATCATAAGGGGCAATATAACATGACATTCCTTTGCATTAAGAGCTTGGGCATACAAATAAAAAGCGCATGACAACCTCTACTTCCCTCTGCGAAGGGCCTATCTTTTACTTTTCAGTATTTACTTTTATGCAAGAGTCAATAGAATGCATTCTCATTTCAACCTCAATTACTCTCTAGTTGGCAATCATCATGTGGTGGGGAAAGATCTAGGCACATATGACCAGTCAAATATATTAGATCATGAATTATTATTGTTGACAATTATCTCTATGATAAATGAGTTGGGAGGTGAACATTAAGCCCCTATCTTTCTCTGTGTTCGATGGATGCCATTTGTTCTAAGAATATGCTTTGAGTACTAGCAGTCCATGATTTATGTGGAGCACTTACTTAGACTCTGTTGAATAAGTTGGATTGCAATTGTTTGGTGACTAAGAATATAGGTTGTTGAGTTTCAAGAGAATTCATTGTTTGAACCTTAACATGTGAATTGGTTGCTACTTTAACATGATGAGTTTTATGAGAAAGAGTTGTTGTTATGATGCTAGGAAAAGTGATTGAAATTATCATTGATCAAACTTACGCACTTTGCTAGCATTCACACATCATAAATTATTTCTTTTATCATTTACCTACTCGAGGACGAGTAGGAATTAAGCTTTGAGATGCTGATACGTCTCCAACGTATCTATAATTTATGAAGTATTCATATTGTTATATTATCATTCTTGGATGTTTTACAATCATTTTATAGCAACTTTATATCATTTTTTGGGATTAACCTATTGACATAGTGCCCGGTGCCACTTGTTGTGTTTTGCTTGTTTCTTACATTGCAGAAAATCAATACCAAACGGAGTCCAAACATAGCAAAACTTCTTGGAAATTTTTTTGGACCAGAAGACATCCAGTGGGCCAAAGAAGTACCAGAGGGGGGCTTCAAGGGGAGCAAAACCCACCAGGGTGCGCCTGGAGGCCCAGGCGCGACAAGGCGGGTTGTGCCCTGGTGGGTTGTGCTCACCCAGGGGCCCCAACTGGTGGTTCTTGGCTCCAGTATTTTTCTTTTGTTCGGAAATAATTCTCCACAAAGTTTCGTTCCAATCCGAGAACATTTGTTTCTGCACAAAAATAACAACATGGTAGTTCTGCTGAAAACAGCGTTAGTCCGGGTTAGTTTCATTCAAATCATGCAAATTAGAGTCCAAAACAAGAGGAAAAGTGTTAGGAAAACTAGATACAATGGAGACGTATCAGTATCCTCAATATGAGAAGATAGCTTACGCGGTCTTTCTGGCATATCGGAAACTTCAGCACTACTTTCAAGAGTGCTCAGTCAGAGTGGCATCTAAAGTTCCCCTCAATGATATAATCAACAACATGGACACCACGGGACGCATAGGCAAGTGGGCGATCAAACTCCTCCCATTCAAAATAACATACCGTCCCAAGCTATTAAATCTCAGGTGTTGGCTGATAACCCACAAGTATATGGGATCGCAACAGTTTTCAAGGGTAGAGTATTCAACCCAAATTTATATATTCGACACAAGGGGAGCCAAAGAATATTTGCAAGTATTAGCAGCTGAGTTATCAATTCAACCACACCCGGAGATTAATTATCTGCAGCAACGTGATCAGTAGCAAAGTAATATGATAGTTTTGATAATAGTAGCAGCAGCAGTGGTAACTGTAACAGTGATAGCAGTAGTTTTGTAGCAGGTGCAACAATAACGATAGCAGTAGTAACTTAGCAAGAACAATATAAGATAAATTCGTAGGCATTGGATCTGTAATTTGTTGGATGATATTCATCATGTGACAGTCATAACCTAGGGCGATACGAAACTAGCTCCGGTTCATAAATATAATGTAGGCATGTATTCCGTAAATAGTCATACATGTTTATGGAAAGAACTTGCATAATATCTTTTGTCCTACCCTCCCGTCGCAGCAGGGTCCAATTGGAAACTAAGGGATATTAAGGCCTCCTTTTAATAGAGAACTGGAACAAAGCATTAACACACGGTGAATACATGAACTCCTCAAACTACGGTCATCACCGGGAGTGGTCCCGACTATTGTCACTCTGGGTTACCGGATCATAACACGTAGTAGGTGACTATAACTTGCAAGATCGGATCTAGAACATGGATATAATGGTGATAACATAAACGGTTCAGATCTGAATTCATGGCACCTGGGCCCGAAGTGACAGGCATTAAGCATGGCAAAGTCATAGCAACATCAATCTCAGAACATAGTGGATACTAGGGATCAGGCCCTAACAAAACTAACTAGATTACATGATGAATCTCATCCAACTCCTCACCGACCATCGAGCCTACGAAGGAATTGCTCACTCCCGGTGGGGAGAATCATGGAATTGGCGATGGAGAAGGGTTGGTGATGACGAAGAACGAAGATCCCCCCTCCGGGGCCCAAAACGGACTCCAGACCTAACCTTCCGATGACGAGCAGGAGGTGACGGCGGCTCCATCTCGTGGATCATGATAATTCTTTCTCCCTGATTTTATTCTAGAAAAATAGTATTTTATAGCATCGGTTTCAGGGTCTGCAGGGCCACCAGGTGGGGACAACCCACCTGGGCGCGCCTGGGGGGCAGGCGTGCCCTGGTGGGTTGTGCCCACCCAGGTGCCCCCCTTAGGTGACTCTTGGCTCTAGAAATTCTCTTTTATTGTATAAAAAATGCTCGCGAAGTTTCGTTCCATTCCGAGAACTTTTATTTCTCCACACAAAAACAACACCATGGTAGTTCTGCTGAAAACAACGTCAGTCCGGGGTTACTTTCATTCAAGTCATGCAAAATAGAGTCCAAAACAAGAGGAAAAGCGTTAGGAAAAGTAGATACGTTGGAGACGTATCAACTCCTCCAAGCTTAAACCTTTGCTTGTCCTCAAGTAATTCAGTTGATAAACTGAAAGTGAAAAAGGAAAACTTTTACGAACTCTTTTGCTCTTGTTTGCATAAATAAGCTTAAACAACACCGAGGTTTTCAGCCAACATTATAACTAACCATGCTGACAATAACTCTTAAAGACTATATTAACTCATATCAATGACATAATCAGCTAGCGAGCAATAATAAGATATCTCAAACAGCAACACGTTGTAAAAACAACCATGATATAATATGACAATAGTGGTATCTCGCTAGCCCTTTCTGAGACCGCAAAACATAAATGGAGAGCACCTCCAAAGTCCAAGCAGCGACTAAACATTGTAATTCATGGCAGAAAAGATCCAGTCATGATGCACCCAACATTAGCTACACACAATGCATTAGCATGACAACAATGCTCCCAGGTTCTGGCGTGTAACATCCCAAATTTCCAATTTGGTATGTTATACATAGATCATCATTGCATATCATATTTTATTGCATTTTGACAAATCCTCGATAAATCCTAAGCAACTCAAGGACCCTCGGAGAGAGTTGGGGATTTTCTCGAATTTTCATATTTGATTTTCATCAAATTATAAAACGAGGATTTTGGTTTTAATTATTTTCTCTCCGGAAAAATATTTCATTTTAAAAAATAAATGAGAGGAGAAAATATGAATTCTCCAAAACAATTGAAATACTGGAGGAAAAATGTTAAAATCATTTATTGGAATTTATTCAGATTTTATTTGCAATTTTAATTCCATTAAAAATATTGCATGTTTTCAAAAAAATATTTGTTGTGTCAAAAAAATGTTCATCCTATTCTAGATTTTCTAACTAGACGGGGAAATTTATTTTATCTTTTTTCGACTTTTATTTAATTTTCTATGAATTTTTCCGCGGAACGTTTAAAAAAAACTGCGCGCCGCCCGACCGGGCCGAAGCAAAGCCGAGCCGACCGGCCCGCCCGCGCCGTCTCCTTCCCCAGCACGACGTCGCCGCCGCCGAGTCCGTGGCGAGCACGGGAGCCACCCCGCCGCCTTTGCCCCTTCCCCAAGCACCCCCTCTCATAAATAGGCCACCCCCCCTCTTCTCACCCCGCCGCCGCCCGCACCTGCCCCGCACCCCGCCGCCGCCGGAGCCGAAGCCCGAGGCCGCTGCCGCTCGCCGTTCGCCGCCCCCTCGCACCCCCGAGCACCCCGAGCCCCCGCCGCACCCCGCCGCCCTCGCCGGAGCAGCCGGAGCCCGCCCCGACGAGGTATACCTCACCGCCGTTCGTTGCCGGTTTTGTTTTAAAAAAACCGTTCGTTTAAAAAAAACCTAAATCGGTTTTTTTGGTTTTGTTATTTTGTGAGCGTTCACCGACTCGTTCGTCTTAGCGAACGCGTTCCTCGGATTTTCTCTGTTAACGAACGTCCGTTCTTTAACCGTTCGTCCATTTTTCTTTTTCGTCGGATTTTTCCGCGATTATCTCAGATTTTGATTTCTGATCGAATCTTCGTTTCTGTTTAACTTTTCGCTCGTTTATCGGAATCAGGCGATTCAAGCGCCTAGAGTTTCGTCTCGAAATTCTCTTTCTGTTTAACCTACTCAAACAAGTTTTTGCTACTGTAAAATTTGACCTAGATCCAGATTAGTAAACGAAGCTTGTTTCTTTCGCAGTTTGACTTTCGTTGCTTCGTTCGAGTTGATTCTTTTTGCAAACCGGAGTTCTTAAGTTGAACTTTCTGGTTGGATCTTTCATTCGAGTTTTACCTGTGCATTAGATGAGTACTGATTGTCTGCTTGTTTGTTTGCGATAGAGTACCCGGAGTGTGCCGCTTGTTACTTCGAATCGCTAGGTTTCGCGGATCATCAGCAAGGCAAGTAACACTTTGATCATACCTTCCATACCCAGTTTTATTGCACTAGATCTTTTCCTCAACAATTGCATGATTAGGATTTAATTAAATTGTGGGAACTGGGAAGTAGTTGAGGTAGTACCTATTACCTGTTTTCTTATCAAACCCTTGGGAGTTACTTCTACGTTGCTATTATATTGCCATGTTATGCTCGTAGACGTGGATTGGGTTTGAGAGATATTCATGACAGATGTGAGATTGTTAAATAATGGTTTACTTAAGGTGGCAACTAAAACTCACATCTGGGTGGATTGAGGCACCTGGAGAATCCAGTGTTGTCTGTTTGTATAAGGACCGCCACCCAGGCTCAAAGGGATCATAAGATTATTCATGCTAGAAACTTCCGTGTGCAGCCACAAGCTATTATGGGCTCTAGCATAGTTGAGTAGGTTACATGATCTCTTGAAGAGGTGGGCTAGCAGATGTAGGGGAAAGTAGGTGTACCGGTCCACCCGGAGTAAAGAGTGATTGTTCCTGAAAGACTGTGTCTCGGTCATCCGTTTCTCAAACATCATGCAGTGCGAGAATCAAGCGGAGGCGATCGAGTCTTGTGGGGAAAAGTGCGCAAACCTCTGCAGAGTGTACAAACTAATCATGGTTAGCCGTGTCCCCGGTTATGGACAACTTGAGTATCTAGTACCTGGATTATCATTTGAATCTCATCACCATGTTACTCTTAATTAATTTTGTTGGGTTAATGATGATTCTTAATTGGGATTGAGATGTTGTGAACCATCTCAATGTTTCACAACCACCATGATAGTTAAATAAAATTTATTCCTTTGAAGTAGGGAAAAATTGGCTTTTCGCATAAACTTAACCGTAGTGCTTTCCACCAGCCATATATGCATGTAGTATAGCATTATTATTGTTCATTATTCTCTATGTGTTACATTGCCAGCATATTCCATGTGCTGACCCGTTTTCGGGCTGCAACGTTTCATGTTGCAGACTTTTCAGACGACGAGTAAGGTGCCTTAGGTCGTGGTCTTATACTCAGTGATGCCGCTGGAGTTGATGGACTCACTTATCTTCCAAGTCTTCCGCTGTTATCGTGTTTAGATGGCCTTAAGCCATATTTATCATACTTAATCTCTTTGGAGATATTCGATGTAATAAGTGTGTGATTGCTACTCTGTTATAAATCCTCCATTTGTACTGTGCGTGTCAGCATTACTGATCCAGGGATGACACTGGTGCACAGCAGCACAGGCCATTTGAGGTCTGGTCGCTACAAAGGTGGTATCAGAGCACACGCTGACTGTAGGACACGACCACTAAGCTTAAGCCCTAGAAAGCTTCTCTCTTCTCATTTCTGACCCCTCTCCACTTTCTACTCTTTTAGGAATGGCGGATGCAAGGAGCAAGTTCATGCAACCAGATGAAGACACGCCGTTTGGTCGACACTTGAAGGAAGTCACTAAGTATTTGAACATAGGAATACCAAGCATCACCGGAACCTACAACGCCACATTACCCGAAGAGGAGAGCTGGAGGATTCAAGTTCACATTCCAGGAAGGACGTTTGTGCCAGTTACTGAACCCATGAGATTGGTTTTCGAAGCACCAACCTGGAGTTTAGGGAAGAGCATGGCCGCTCACATCGCCATGGGACGCATTGGAGAAGTCTACCACCAGGAGCTTAAGGATACAATTTATCAGATTTGTGGACGCCAAGACGCGCAATGGGAGATGATCAGAACCAAGAAGGATGGATCAATCGCAGCTTTCATCCAGGAGCAGAACCAACATATTCGTCGCCAGGAGAACCAGATGTGCACGGACAAGGAAGAACTGAAGAAGGCATTGACCAAGATCAAGGAACTGGAGGAAGAACTCAAGGCTACATGCGAGGATTATATGGAGGAAATCATCGCACTAGTAGGGAAGAATGACGACCTGGAGAAGAAGATTGGGGCATTCATGGGAAATCCAGTGCCAAAAGCAAAAGATGACGAATGCACTTGTCCGGATAACTACATCATCATCGACGACACCGACTCGGAACCAAGTGAAGATGACTTTGTTGACGAAGCTGGAGCAGACATCATGGAGTCTTCAACGGATTAGAATTTCTAGTAGACCACCATATCAGTAGTAGTTTTCCCCCATTTAATAGTTTAATTCAAGCACTTTGTAACGCTAGTTAGATCGATTGTTATGCCTTGTTTGAATTGATTGAGTGATATTGATTGTATTTGTCTCATGAGCATATGGGTAGTGTTTTCTCTCTAGACCTCATTCTATTCTTAACTCTCATCTTTTCTAACCTATCAGATGCCTCCGAGACGCGACACCGGATTTGTTTTCTCACCAGAGATCACCCAGTTGATTCAGCAACAGAATGCCCTGATGCAAGTGTTAGTGCAGAACCAAGGCAACAACAACAATAACAACAACCCACCGCCACCACCACCTGTTGACCACTTAGCCCGTTTCTTGAGGCTAAACCCGCCGGTGTTTTCCAGTAGCACCGAGCCGATTGTTGCAGATGATTGGCTCTGCAAAGTTGGAAGGGAGTTGACCACTGCAGGATGCACAGATGCGGAAAGAGTGTGATTTGCCGCACATCAGCTTGATGGACCCGCAGCACCATGGTGGGAGAATTATACAGCCACGCACCCTATTGACACTGTCACATGGGACTAGTTTCAGCAAGCTTTCCGTACAGCTCATGTTTCAGCAGGAGCTATGGCTATGAAGAAGCGCGAGTTTCGCAACCTACGCCAAGGAGGACGCACCGTAGGCCAGTATGTGGAGGATTTCAGTAAGTTAGCACGTTATGCACCAGATGACGTTGCTACAGATGCTGCCAAGCAGGAGAAATTTTTGGAAGGACTGAATGATGAACTGAGTATGCAGTTGATGGTAGCAACCTTCAACAACTATCAGGAGCTGGTAGATAGAGCTCTCATGATTGAAGGGAAGCAACAACAGATTGAAAACCGTAAGAGGAAGTATGGACAAGGGAAGTACAATTCTGGAGCTCAGCAGAAGCCACGATTTGCCCCGAAGCCGGGAGGACAGTTTCAGCATACCCATGGAGGAGGTAGTTCGCACAACCATAATGGCTCTAAAAATGGTAATGGGAATGGAGGAGGCAACGGACAGAACCGCACCAACCCATCTACCCCAACCAAGAGGGACCTAAGTCATGTTACTTGTTTCAAGTGCCAGAAGACTGGACATTATGCAACTGATTGTCCTGAAGCCCAAAATGGAAATGGCAATGGAAGCTCTGGGAAGAAGCCGAACCCGTTCAACAAAGGACATGTGAACCACGTGAGCGTGGAGGAGGTTGAAGCTCAACCTGATGCAGTAATAGGTAAGTTTTTGGTTAAGTCATTTACTGCAACCGTTCTTTTCGATACTGGTGCATCGCATTCATACATATCAAGGGGATTTGTGAATAAGTTTAAGCTGTCCACCCAAGTTCTCAAAACCCCTATGTTAGTAACCTCGCCAGGAGCAGAGTATATGGCCAGCCAAGGATGTTTTCAGATACCATTGGCCATTGGTAGGCGTGTTTTCCCCTCAGACCTTATAGTTTTGGAGTCGCAAGGTTTGGATGTGATTTTGGGAATGGATTGGCTATCGTTGTATGGAGGAAACATCGATTGTGCCAGCAAGACGATTTTGCTTACCACCCCGGAAGGAAAAAGGATCAAGTATGTATCCCGGCATATGCCGAAGAGGACTCAAGTGAATTCCTTATCAGGAGTTGTACAGGAGGAAGTACCAGTGGTGAAGGATTATCCGGATGTATTTCCAGAAGAGTTGCCAGGCATGCCGCCAGATAGAGACATTGAGTTCTTGATTGAACTTTTGCCAGGCACAGGGCCAATATCTAAGAGACCGTACAGGATGCCCGCAAAAGATTTGGAGGAAATTAAGAAGCAGATCAAGGAGTTACTGGATAAAGGCTATATTCGCCCAAGTTCGTCACCTTGGGGATCACCAGTACTTCTAGTGGAGAAGAAAGATGGATCGCTGAGGATGGTTGTTGATTACCGTGGATTGAATGAAGTGACCATCAAAAACAAGTACCCACTGCCGATGATCAATGATTTTTTTGACCGCCTACAAGGAGCTAAAGTATTTTCCAAGATCGATCTACGATCACGATACCATCAGTTAAAGATTCGAGAGCAGGATATACCTAAGACGGCTTTTACCACCAGATATGGACTGTATGAGTATACCGTTATGTCATTTGGTCTGACTAACGCACCTGCCTATTTCATGAACCTGATGAACAAAGTGTTTATGGAGTTTTTGGATAAGTTCGTCGTGGTGTTCATTGACGATATTTTAGTCTTTTCCAAGGATGAGGAAGAGCATGAGGAGCATTTGCGATTGGTACTTGAGAAGCTCAGAGAACATCAGTTATATGCCAAGTTCAGCAAATGTGAATTTTGGCTGAAGGAAGTTGGATTCCTTGGACATGTTATTTCTGGAGAAGGAATAGCAGTAGACCCTGCCAAGGTTGATACAGTGACAAGTTGGGAATCACCCACGACAGTTGGAGAAATCCGGAGTTTTCTTGGACTTGCAGGATACTACCGGAGATTCATCGAGAATTTCTCAAGGATTGCTAAGCCCATGACTGAGCTATTGAAGAAGGACACCAAATTCAATTGGACTAAGGATTGTGAAGCTAGTTTCCAAGAGGTGAAGAAACGATTGGTTACATCACCAGTGTTGATTCTGCCAGATCAACGCAAGGACTATGAAGTTTATTGCGACGCTTCTCGTCGAGGACTTGGAGCAGTGCTTATGCAGGAAGGAAGAGTTGTGTCATATGCTTCACGACAACTTAAACCCCATGAGAAGAATTATGCTACGCATGATTTGGAGTTAGCAGCCGTGGTGCATGCATTGAAGACATGGAGACATTTTCTCATCGGAAACCATTGTGAGGTGTACACAGATCACAAGAGTTTGAAGTATATTTTCACGCAGAAAGAGTTAAATCTCAGACAGAGGAGATGGTTGGAGCTCATTAAGGACTATGATATGAGATTGCATTATCACCCAGGAAAGGCTAACGTAGTAGCAGACGCGTTGAGCTGCAAGAGTCATGTCAACACCCTCATGACAGGAGAGTTACCTCAGGAGTTAGCCGAGGACCTTCGCGAGCTATGTTTGGAGATAGTCCCAAGAGGCTATTTAGCGACATTGGAGATTCAGTCTACCTTGATGGAAAGGATCAGAGAAGCTCAGAAGACAGCCAAGGAGATTGAAGAGATAAAGGAGAAGATGAGCAAAGGTAAAGCCAAGGGATTTCGTGAGGATGAGCACGATACCTTATGGTTTGAGGACCGCGTATATGTGCCAAATGATCCGGAGATCAGGAAGTTGATTTTGCAAGAAGCCCATGATTCACCGTACTCGATTCACCCAGGGAATACCAAGATGTATTTGGATCTGAAGAATACTTTCTGGTGGACCGAAATGAAGAAGGATATTGCAGAGTATGTAGCAGTTTGTGATGTATGTCAGAGAGTAAAGGCAGAGCATCAGAAGCCAGCAGGATTGCTACAGCCATTGCCGATAGCCGAATGGAAGTGGGATAAAATAGGCATGGATTTTATCATAGGATTACCCAGGACTCGTTCAAGCTATGACTCAATATGGGTTGTAGTCGACCGTTTGACGAAAGTGGCTCATTTCATCCCAGTGAAGACCACTTACACCAGTGCTAAGTTGGTAAAGATATACATGACCAGGATCGTATGTTTGCATGGAGTTCTGAGGACCATTGTATCAGACAGAGGAACCCAATTTACCTCGAAGTTTTGGAAGCAGTTACATGAAACATTGGGAACCAGGCTGGAATTTAGTACAGCTTTTCACCCACAAACAGATGGACAGACCGAGAGAGTCAACCAGATTTTGGAGGACATGTTGAGAGCTTGTGCACTAGATTATGGATCTAGTTGGGACGACAATTTGCCATATGCAGAGTTTTCCTACAACAACAGTTATCAAACCAGTTTGAAGATGGCCCCTTTCGAAGCCTTGTACGGAAGGAGGTGTAGAACACCGTTGTTATGGGACGAAGTTGGAGACCGTCAGTTGTTTGGACCAGATTTGATTAAGGAGTCTAAACAGAAAGTAAGGTTGATTCGCGATAGGCTCAAGGTAGCCCAGTCCAGACAGAAGAGTTATGTTGATTCTAAACGAAAGGAGACAGTTCACGAAGTCGGAGACAGAGTTTATCTTCGAGTATCACCACTTCGAGGAGTGAAGCGCTTTGGAGTTAAGGAAAGTTAGCGCCCCATTTTATCGGACCATACAGAGTTGTGGAACGTATGGGAGAGGCTGCTTACAAGCTGGAATTGCCCGAAGGATTGTCTGGAGTTCATGATGTATTTCACGTCTCCCAGTTGAAGAAGTGCCACGC
This sequence comes from Aegilops tauschii subsp. strangulata, assembly GCF_002575655.3. Classification (NCBI taxonomy): domain Eukaryota; kingdom Viridiplantae; phylum Streptophyta; class Magnoliopsida; order Poales; family Poaceae; genus Aegilops; species Aegilops tauschii. Next base: position 122,445,775 of record NC_053035.3, read on the forward strand.
AGAGATGGCTGAGATACCACTGAGAGATACTGTGCCACTGGAAGCGATTCAGCTGGAAAGTGATTTGACCTATGAGGAGAAACCAGTTAAGATTCTTGAGTATGCCAGCCGAGTTACCCGCAGTAAGGTTATCAAGTTTTGCAAAGTCCAGTGGAGTCACCACACGGAAGATGAAGCCACCTGGGAGCGAGAGGAAGATCTACGGAAGGACCACTCCCACCTGTTTTCTAGCCAACCCGAATCTCGAGGGCGAGATTCATCTTAAGGGGGGTAGGTTTGTAACATCCCAAATTTCCAATTTGGTATGTTATACATAGATCATCATTGCATATCATATTTTATTGCATTTTGACAAATCCTCGATAAATCCTAAGCAACTCAAGGACCCTCGGAGAGAGTTGGGGATTTTCTCGAATTTTCATATTTGATTTTCATCAAATTATAAAACGAGGATTTTGGTTTTAATTATTTTCTCTCCGGAAAAATATTTCATTTTAAAAAATAAATGAGAGGAGAAAATATGACTTCTCCAAAACAATTGAAATACTGGAGGAAAAATGTTAAAATCATTTATTGGAATTTATTCGGATTTTATTTGCAATTTTAATTGCATTAAAAATATTGCAAGTTTTCAAAAAATTATTTGTTGTGTCAAAAAAATGTTCACCCTATTCTAGATTTTCTAACTAGACGGGGAAAATTTATTTTATCTTTTTTGGACTTTTATTTAATTTTCTATGAATTTTTCCGCGGAACGTTTAAAAAAAACTGCGCGCCGCCCGACCGGGCCGAAGCCTAGCCGAGCCGACCGGCCCGCCCGCGCCGTCTCCTTCCCCAGCACGCCGCCGCCGCCGCCGAGTCCGTGGCGAGCACGGGAGCCACCTTGCCGCCTTTGCCCCTTCCCCAAGCACCCCCCTCTCATAAATAGGCCGCCGCCCCCCCCCCCTCTTCTCACCCCGCCGCCGCCCGCACCCCGCCGCCGCCGGAGCCGAAGCCCGAGGCTGCCGCCGCTCGCCGTTCGCCGCCCCTCGCCGCCCCCTCGCACCCCGAGCACCCCGAGCCCCCGCCGCACCCCGCCGCCCTCGCCGGAGCAGCCGGAGCCCCGTCGGAGCCCGCCCCGACGAGGTATACCTCGCCGCCGTTCGTTGCCGGTTTTGTTTTAAAAAAAACCGTTCATTTAAAAAAAAACCTAGATCGGTTTTTTTTCGGTTTTGTTATTTTGTGAGCGTTCACCGACTCGTTCGTCTTAGCGAACGCGTTCGTCGGATTTTCTCTGTTAACGAACGTTCGTTCTTTAACCGTTCGTCCGTTTTTCTTTTTCGTCGGATTTTTCCGCGATTATCTCAGATTTTGATTTCTGATCAAATCTTCGTTTCTGTTTAACTTTTCGCTCGTTTATCGGAATCAGGCGATTCAAGCGCCTAGAGTTTCGTCTCGAAATTCTCTTTCCGTTTAACCTACTCAAACAAGTTTTTGCTACTGTAAAATTTGACCTAGATCCAGATTAGTAAATGAAGCTTGTTTCTTTCGCAGTTTGACTTTCGTTGCTTCGTTCGAGTTGATTCTTTTTGCAAACCGGAGTTCTTAAGTTGAACTTTCTGGTTGGATCTTTCATTCGAGTTTTACCTGTGCATTAGATGAGTACTGATTGTCTGCTTGTTTGTTTGCGATAGAGTACCCGGAGTGTGCCGCTTGTTACTTTGAATCGCTAGGTTTCGCGGATCATCAGCAAGGCAAGTAACACTTTGATCATACCTTCCATACCCAGTTTTATTGCACTAGATCTTTTCCTCAAACAATTGCATGATTAGGATTTAATTAAATTGTGGGAACTGGGAAGTAGTTGAGGTAGTACCTATTACCTGTTTTCTTATCAAACCCTTGGGAGTTACTTCTACGTTGCTATTATATTGCCATGCTATGCTCGTAGACGTGGATTGGGTTTGAGAGATATTCATGACAGATGTGAGATTGTTAAATAATGGTTTACTTAAGGTGGCAACTAAAACTCACATCTGGGTGGATTGAGGCACCTGGAGAATCCAGTGTTGTCTGTTTGTATAAGGACCGCCACCCAGGCTCAAAGGGATCATAAGATTATTCATGCTAGAAACTTCCGTGTGCAGCCACAAGCTATTATGGGCTCTAGCATAGTTGAGTAGGTTACATGATCTCTTGAAGAGGTGGGCTAGCAGATGTAGGGGAAAGTAGGTGTACCGGTCCACCCGGAGTAAAGAGTGATTGTTCCTGAAAGACTGTGTCTCGGTCATCCGTTTCTCAAACATCATGCAGTGCGAGAATCAAGCGGAGGCGATCGAGTCTTGTGGGGAAAAGTGCGCAAACCTCTGCAGAGTGTACAAACTAATCATGGTTAGCCGTGTCCCCGGTTATGGACAACTTGAGTATCTAGTACCTGGATTATCATTTGAATCTCATCACCATGTTACTCTTAATTAATTTTGTTGGGTTAATGATGATTCTTAATTGGGATTGAGATGCTGTCAACCATCTCAATGTTTCACAACCACCATGATAGTTAAATAAAATTTATTCCTTTGAAGTAGGGAAAAATTGGCTTTTCGCATAAACTTAACCGTAGAGTTTTCCACCAGCCATATATGCATGTAGTATAGCATTATTATTGTTCATTATTCTCTATGTGTTACATTGCCAGCATATTCCATGTGCTGACCCGTTTTCGGGCTGCAACATTTCATGTTGCAGACTTTTCAGACGACGAGTAAGGTGCCTTAGGTCGTGGTCTTATACTCAGTGATGCCGCTGGAGTTGATGGACTCACTTATCATACTTAATCTCTTTGGAGATATTCGATGTAATAAGTGTGTGATTGCTACTCTGTTATAAATCCTCCATTTGTACTGTGCGTGTCAGCATTACTGATCCAGGGATGACACTGGTGCACAGCAGCACAGGCCATTTGAGGTCTGGTCGCTACATGGCGCTTATTTTAGAAGGTGATGACACAACATAAAAGTAAATAGATAGTCCCTTCGCATAGGGAAGCAGTGATTTGCAGAGGTGCCAGAGCTCAAGTTTTTAAAACAGAGGTAAATGATATTTTGAGACATGCACCCTTCTTGTTTACTTCACAACCATCAGTTATCAATATCTTCCATGCTAAGTATGCTAGTGGTGGTTCTCAAGCGATAAAAGTAAAGGTTTTGACTCCATTGGGAGTTTTTGTTTGATTATTTGTAAGATTTTTATTTTTGCAGTTTGGCAATGGGCATCCCTATTACCGCCCTTTTCTCGTGCGATGGCGAGTGAATAAACACTCGACCTGAGAATAACCCGCTTAGCATGGAAGATATCGACCACCTCTTGTCGTTCCATGAACGATCCAGGCACACAAAGAGGATATTTATTTGATGTTTTTAGAGGTGGCACATGAAAATTTACTTAGGACAGCAGGGTAATACCGCATATAGGTAGGTATGGTGGACTCATCTGGAATAACTTGAGTTCAAGGTTTTTGATGTACAAGCAGAATTCCCACTTAGTATAGGCGAAGGCTAGCAATTAGATTGAGAAGCGGCCAGCTAGAGAGCAACAAAGGTCATGAACATGCATTATGCATAAGTAACATTGGACACTAGCATGAGTAGGATATGAACACCATGAACATAAATATTATAAAGGCTATGTTGGTTTTGATTCAACTACATGCATGAACATGTGCCAAGTCAAGCCACTCGAACATTCAGAGGAGGATACCATATCATCATACTACATCACAATCATTTTAACGCAATGTTGATATCCAAGATAAATCATTATCCAATCCTAGCTACTTATGCATGGCATGAGAAACTATAATCTCTAATTGTCATTGCAAACATGTTTAATCACAATTGGCTGAATCATGGATACTAGGTTAAACATATTTACAAAATGAGCAAGTCGAGTTCATACCAGTTTCTCTCTGCCACGGCCAGTTCATCAAATATCGTCATTATCGCCTTTCACTTGCACGACCGAACAATGTGAAATAACAATAGTGCAAGAGTGTCGTGGACTAAGCTGAAATATGCAAACATTTTATTCAACGGGAGAAGACAAGGTAATAAGGGCTCTTTGTTAGATCAACAATTATGCATATGAGAGCCACTCAACATTTTCATCGTGGTCTTCTCCTCGGTACAACTCGAATAAAAAGAAAAGAAATTCAGAGAAACACACTGAAATATTTTGGAGTTTTTGGTTTTCTTGAACAAGCAAATAAAAGGGAAAGGCAAAAACGAGAAAAACTATTTACACGGGAAAGCTCCCAACAAGCAAAAGAAGAATAAGGAAATCTTTTTGGGTTTTCTTTGTAGTATTGCAACTAAGCATGCATAGAAAGTAAACTAACTACAACTAATTTTTTTGGTTTTTCTAAGGTTTTTTCAAACACACAAGAAGAAAGCGAGAAAATAAATTTAACATGGATGATACAATGAAAAAGTGTGAACACCGACAACTAAAATGTGTGAACATGAATGTAATGTTGGTGAGAAACATGCACTCCCCCAAGCTTAGGTTTTTGGCCTAACTTGGTAATCAATCAGTAGCCTGGATAGTAGTCGGGGTGCTGAGCGGCAGGCATCCACGGATCCCACTGCTGAGGCTCCTCCTCTACTGCAGCCTGGTCATTCCGTTAGGCGATGATATCTGCAGGCATAATCCTATATCCGCCCCCGGCAACAAGATCAAACAAAGTAGGAGCAGGCAATGGAATGATATCACGAGTGTTCACACTGAAAACCAGGTTATACGGAATAGGAATGTTAGGATAATCTCGTGCAGTAAAATGGTGGTATTCCATGGCTGCGCGATCTAGGTAAACCTTGGTTAAAGGGTGATCATGAAGGCGTATCTCAACATTAAAGCGAGCCACCAAACGAGTAGCGAAAATACCACCATGTATTTTACCCTTGGACTTATTAATGTGGAGGCGACGTGCCACAATAGCCCCCAAGCTATAAGTGTTGTCGCCTTCAAGTGCACGACGTAAAACAGCAAGGTCTGGGGCACTGAGTGCACCCACCTTCTCTCTAGCAAGCAAGCATTTTGCAATAAAAAGAGTGAAATAATGAATAGCAGGAAAATGCAAGCCAGCCGCAGTGATACCCGACACCCCTCTCTCATCTCCCACTGTCAAGGTACAATAAAAGGCCTCAAACTCTACCGGCCTAGGCTCTACCAAACGACCATCAGAAGGAAGCAAGCATATTTCACAGAACTCAGTAAGCGGTATCTGATGGAAATCAGCCTATAAATTAAACTGCACCTCAGGAGGATTATTCCTAGGAAGGAAATTAAAACTTTGAACAAAGGTGTTTGTGAGGAGATGATACTGTTCACATTCAGTTGCGATGAAGTCGGTGAGGCCGGCATTAGGAGCATATTGTGTAAACTCTTGAAGGCTTCCATCCCCTTCCATGAACGGGGTATGCCGCCATTCGCACGGCCGTACTTCCGCCAACCTCCGGGTATGGAGATCACTGTCAGATGACTCCCTTGGAGTTCTTCTTGGAAGCAAATTTCCTAAAGATATTCATCCTTTTCCTATGAACAAAAATTCTGAAATTTTTAGTCCACAATTTTTTCTCAACAAAACTTCACAAAATTGATAGCAACTACTCATAGGGATACATAGAGGCCATAGCAAGCATTCAAACTACTTAGAACTCTAAGAATTCAACATGCAAGCTCATCTACAACAGCACCAAGAGTAGCTAATTATTCAAAATATAAACCACTAAAACAAAAACTAATTGGACAAACGGTGGAGTCACATACCAAGCAACAATCCCCCGAAACAGCTTCGGAAACAGAGCTTCGAGCAAAGAGATCGAAATCCGCGGGTTTGAGAGCAAGAACACGAGAGAGAGAGCAATGGGGATTTTTTTTTCTGGAGGTAGGTGATGATGTGGTATGAAGAGATAAGTGAGGGGGCCCACGTGGGGAC